>NW_024344198.1:0-321890 GCF_902729225.1 Pteropus medius | reverse complement strand
GGTAATGCAGCCACCGGGGATCAGAGAAGAGGGGCACAGGATGGGGCACTTAGGATATTCGGAAAACCAGGCGTCTGGTATTAGGGACCAGGAATCTGAGAGTCAGGCGGTGGAGGGAAGTGGTGGGGGGTCGGGGACTGATTCTAGGGGACAGACGGGAATCTGGATGACAGGCAGAGAGCATAGTGGGAGTCGGACATTGGGGATAGTAGTGGACGAGGATTTCGTGTTTTGTGCTTGAGTCACTGGGAATCCGAGAGACCGATGGCGTGAGTTAGGTTCTGGGGCCTGGGGGACGTCCCATGGCAATTTAGGGTTTGCGGTGACAGGTGGAGGAGGGAGAGAGAGTGGGTGCCAGCAAGAGTGGGGCTGGGGATTCACAGGACTAGGGGTCAGATAGGAACCTGGGTTTAGGGAAATAAGCAGAGAGGAAAGAGGAGGGACGCTGGATACTGGCAATTAGTGAGGGGATTATTTAGGGTAGCGGGGGACAGAGTCCTTGAGTTCAGGTGGACAAGTGAGGACTAGCAGGGTCCACTAGAAAGTGGAGGTCATGGCTGAGGATCCTGCGGTTTGGAGTTCAGAGGCTCTTGGGAGCCAGTTGGGAGTGGGGGTATTTGGGAGCTGGGTCAGGGCACCCGGACGTTGGGGCATATATTTGGAGCTGAAGAGTTACTATCCCGGACCAAGAGCTAGGGCACAGCCGCAATTGAAGATGCATGTTTTGGGTGTGCCGTGGATCTAGGAGACCCTGCCTAGAGACTGGGGAGGAGAAAGAGTAGGGAGAAGGTTGGGGATATGGGGCATAGCCCAGGACCGCCCTGGGGAAGGTCACAGAGGCTCTCCTGGCCCCTGTACCTGCTCTGAGCACCCTCCTCGCTCCCTTCTTTGTCCCCTTTCTCTGCTGTGCAATCCAGACATAAACGAGCTGAACCTGCCCAAGACGTGTGACATCAGTTTCTCAGATCCGGATGACCTCCTCAACTTCAAGCTGGTTATTTGTCCTGATGAGGTAAGGATCCCAGGCACAGGCCAGGGACTGGTCCCCTCTCGAGTAGGGAGGCCCGGTTCACTTGCCAGGCCCTACGGGATAGAACCCTAACGCTTTCTCCCCCTACACAGGGCTTTTACAAGAGCGGGAAGTTTGTGTTCAGTTTTAAGGTGAGTCCCTGGTAGGCAGGCAGGGGTGGCTCCCTGGGTTGAGGATGCAACAGCTGAGGCCGCAGCCAGGCATTGCTGGGGCACCTGTCCACTTCCTCTCTCTCTTCCTGGAGCCAGGTGGGCCAGGGTTACCCGCACGACCCCCCCAAGGTGAAGTGTGAAACGATGGTCTATCACCCCAACATTGACCTCGAGGGCAACGTCTGCCTCAACATCCTCAGGTGAGGGTGCTGGCCCTCCACTGCTTTCCCTAGTCCTGGCTGCTAGGCCCCCCTCACAGCCTTGCACTGAACCAATGTCCTTCCCTTCCCTCCCCTTTGTGGTCTGTGTTCCTCGGTCTCTTCATTTCTATGTTTTCTTCCTTATGGCTAGACCTTGACTTTCTCTCTAGCCTGTACCGCCCTGAGCCCTCCCCTTAGCTTTTCACATGCCCTCTGTCCCGTGTCCTGGGCCTGACATGCCCAGCAGGACCAGCGGTATCTGTCTACTCACCAGCCCCTGATCCTGATGTTCTTTGCCCACAGAGAGGACTGGAAGCCAGTCCTTACGATAAACTCCATAATTTATGGCCTGCAGTATCTCTTCTTGGTGAGTAGGGTTGGGTGGGTAGGCTTTGGGGAGGTTGGCCCTCTGCCCCTTTGGCCTGTTGACCCCTACCCATACTGGCCACAGGAGCCCAACCCCGAAGACCCACTGAACAAGGAAGCCGCTGAGGTCCTGCAGAACAACCGGCGGCTGTTTGAGCAGAACGTGCAGCGCTCCATGCGGGGTGGCTACATCGGCTCCACCTACTTCGAGCGCTGCCTGAAATAGGGTTGGCGCGCACACCCCTGCCAGGGCCACCAGCCCCGGCGTCCCCTGCAAATATTTATTGGGGGCCACAGGTGGGGAGCATGGGGCGTCAGGTGGGGGGAATCCCATGCCCTAGCCTTGCCTCCCTGCCCTGCCACCCGCTCCTAGTTATTTTTTTTTAACCACCATGTGATTGAGGTCGGCGCTGTCTCCCCCGACCCGCTCAGCGATGGGAAATGAATTGGCTTCTCTAGCCCCCCGCTGGGTGCCATCCAGCCCCCCACTCTTGAGCTCTCGGGTGGGTGGCCGAGGGGACTGAGTGGCCGGGGCCCCGCCACCCCATCCCTCCACCACTGGAGGTCCCACCAGGCTATTAAAGGGGAATGTTACTGCATGGCCTCCGCCTCTTCCTTCTGTGGGCAGGGAGGGGCAGCTGATGTCCACCAGGGCTCCTGTGACAAGAGGTGGGGGTGGTATGTCAGCCCAGGTGGCATTAGGGCACCCTTCAGCAGGCTGCCCAGTGCTGGGGGAAGTAGGAGATCAAGCCCCAATCCTCAGGCTTGGTGGGAAGATTTCCACTCTGGGATGAGGGAGGAGTGGGATCCCGCCACCCCTGGCTTTCTGGCCGGTGAACCAGCTCAGGAAAGTCAGCGCCATCTCCACCTCTGACCCTTCCTGCCACGGTGGGCCCGTGGAGGAGAACCCTGCCTGGTGCTAGTGGGTGACGTGGTGGGACGCAGGACCTCCGAGGTGGCTGCGGGGGAAGGCGTCGGCAGGTGCATCGACCCTACGGGTACCGGGACTCCGGGCGTGGCACGGCATCCTGGGGCGGGACTCGAACGTGCGCCACGCCCTCGGGCCGACGCAGAGAAACGGAAAGTGGTGCGCATGCGCCTGGACTCAGGCCCGTTTCCGAGCGTTTGCGCACGCGCGTTCTTGCCGCCTCCCAGCATTCCGGGTGCGGGCGGGGCGTGTGACGTCAGTTCGTTTAATCCGGAAACGGCGGCGACGGCAGAGGGGACAGAACTGAGGGGCTGTCGTTGGTGGTCACGCCTGGGATCCGAAGGAGAGGCTTGTAACCCGGAAGCGGAAACGAGTCACCGTCCCAGCTCCGGTGAGTGGCCCCCGCTGGGTCCCGGGTGGGCGCGTGGGCGGCCTAATACAAGGGCCTCTCTGCCGGGACGTTAAGAGCCTCACCCTTGCCTGGGACCCGGGCCTCACCCTTGGGGTGCCCCACGCCGCCTTGCTTAATGCGCAGGACGCCCAACGCCCCATAATCTCCTGGGTGGACAAAGCGCCCCAATGCCCACCATCCCGTCCTCGATATTCAGGAGTCCCCGACTACTCCAGATCCTTGCCTGGGTTACTGGGCGGCCGCAACGCCCATTATCCAGTCTCGGGATACAGGGGTTCCTGACACTTCCAACAGTATTCTCTGCACCCAAGTTCCCTCAGCATTCAGGCCTCCCCGCCCAATCCGAATGCCATCTATACCTGTTAGCTTCACACTCAGGGCTTCCATGGACCCCGCCCTCCCGTTAGGATCTCCACTTTGGCACTCAGGGTTCCAAATGCCCCCAGCGCACCCACACACGACCAGCTCCAGCCTCAGCCCATCAGCGACAACATGGTCTGGAGAAGGCTGACGCCCTGAACCTCTGTGGGGGCTCTGTGATGGAGGGGCTAGGTTGGGTACGCTGTGGGTGACTTTCAGATCTGGCCGCCTAGACTTGGATCCTTGGAGCACCCCGATGTTTCAGGCTGCCCTCGTGGCCGTCTGTCCTCACCTCTCCTTGCTGCCTCCTTTATGTCACCCCGTCGCGGTTTGCACGCTCCCCGCCTTTGTCCCCCTACTCCCATACACGCCGTGACCTGGCTCTACCTCTTGCCACCTTTCTGGGCCCCAGGCTGCCCCACAGATAGGCTTCAGACTTTTCCCGGGCCCACCGGCGGGCTTCTGCCGCCATGGACCTGTTGTTTGGGCGCCGGAAGACGCCGGAGGAGCTGCTGCGGCAGAACCAGCGGGCTCTGAACCGTGCCATGCGAGAGCTGGACCGTGAGCGACAGAAGCTAGAGACCCAGGAGAAGAAGATCATTGCCGACATCAAGAAGATGGCCAAGCAAGGGCAGATGGTGAGTTCGGCTGGCAGGGGCTGGAACACAGGGCTAGGTGCTGTTGCTGGGTTAGGCACTGCTGTGACTGCAGTTAAGTAGGACAAGTGGGATGATACCAACAGATAGGCGCTTTGAAGGAAATGGAGCGAAGAGCGATCAGGAGGTGAGATCAGAGCCTCGAATAATAAAGACAACCTGAGAAGATGCAAAGTGCACGTCAAGCAGATGAAGCGATAAACGTGATGAAATGGGTGGACCAAGAGCAGGTGTGGGCCAATCCACTCGGAATCACCGGCCGCTGTGGGAGCTGATGAGTTGAAGGGTTTACTGCAGGAGACCAGTACACCTGACCTGCAGGCCAGTGAGAGGAGACAGCCTCCTGCACCAGTGGGGAGCAAAGCCTGGATAGGGAAGAGCTTTGGCCTGAGAAATCAGGTCGAGGTGCCATTTCTTGGGATGGGCAAGGCAAGGAAGAGGTTTGGGGAGCAAGTCAAAAGCTGAGCTTTTGGGTTACCTTACAACCATCAGGCCTGTGGCGAGGTGAGGATAGAAATTCAGGACTGAGTTTTACAAGGCAAGGGCGTGGCTGCAGACACGGCCCAGCCTTTCTCCACTTACTGGCCAGAGAATGAGACTTTCAGAGAAGCATGGGGCACAAGGGTGACTACTGGGTTAGGCACAGACATGGGAGCCAGCATGTCCCAGCGCCACTCCCTGCCACTGTTCCCTCCTCAGGACGCTGTGCGCATAATGGCAAAAGACCTGGTGCGCACACGGAGGTACGTGCGCAAGTTTGTGCTGATGCGGGCCAACATCCAGGCTGTGTCCCTCAAGATCCAGACACTCAAGTCCAACAACTCAATGGCGCAAGCCATGAAGGGTGTCACTAAGGCCATGGGCACCATGAACAGACAGGTACGCCTCTCCCTAAACCCCTCCCCCACACCTCAGGGACCAGACTCACCCTTCCCCCTACTTCCAGCTTAAGTTGCCCCAGATCCAGAAGATCATGATGGAGTTTGAGCGGCAGGCAGAGATCATGGACATGAAGGAAGAGATGATGAACGACGCCATCGACGACGCCATGGGCGACGAGGATGATGAGGAAGAGAGGTTCGGGCGTACCAGGTGGGAGGGTGGGGATGGAGTGAACCTTCCTAGGTGCCTGATTCTCAATTCTCATCTTCTTCCCTAGTGATGCTGTCGTGTCCCAGGTCCTGGATGAGCTGGGCTTGAGCCTGACAGATGAGCTGTCCAGTGAGTGTCCCCGTTTGAGCCCTGTCACTCCCTGTCCCAGTGCCCTTTTCCATGGGCTCTAACTCGCCTCTCTCTACAGACCTCCCTTCCACCGGAGGCTCCCTCAGTGTGGCCACCGGTGGGAAGAAAGCAGAGGCCGCAGCCTCGGCCTCAGCCCTGGTTGATGCGGACGCGGACCTGGAGGAACGGCTCAAGAACCTGCGGAGGGACTGACTGCCCCGTCGCCCCAGCAGGCCAAAGGATGTTCACTTCCACTGCCCCCTTCCTCTAATAAAAGTGATTAGACACTAGTTCTTGGGCCTCTGTGACTAGCCTCATGTAGGCTGGGCTGGGGTGAGTCACTCAGGGCTTAGTGAGGGGCTGTCAAAAGACCAAGTGTCAGATCAGTTACAGTGCGGGCTACGGAGAGCAAGGGTAGACACACCGAGGCCACCCACGTTCACGGCTTGGGAGCCAAAGGTCAGCGGCGGGCCCAGCTCCAACACCCCTTCTAGGCCTCAAAAACCTTGGCCTCGACACTTCCACCAAGATGGGGGGCTCCTAATAATACCCTGGAGAGAATCCTGGAATCTCAGGCCTGCCAGAGACAGCGAGCAACTCAGCTTGGCCCAGTGGGAGCCTCAGGCCACCCATCCCCTGTGGAGCATCAGATTTTACCAGTCCAGGAAGAGTGGCCACGATCAAGCATGTAAATCGGCCTCGGCCTCCTCCCTGTGTGCCCTGCCCCGTACCTAAGGCACTGTCCACATCAGAGGGCCCAGGAGGGACGCTTTTCCCTACTCCCTGAACACTGGAGGCTGTGCGCCCCCACCCTCCTTGGCCATCAAGGCTTGGTGAGGTATAGATGCCTGCGGAGACGAGGCCCGGGGCACTGCCCACCAACCACGGCCTGAGGAGCCCGTGAAGTTTTTATTAAATCCACAAGTAAAAACCGTATTGTGAGGGGCTAGGGAAATGGGGCTACCAAGGAATGGGAGCCAGGCCACCAGAGGGGTAGAACTTGGGGAGGGGGTGAAAGGACAGAGAGAGGCTGAGCTGGCTCAAGGGGGCCCAGCTTCAAGGACCATCACCAGGGCCACTGGACAGCTCCTGGGCACTCAGGCCGGCACCAGGCAGGCTCAGTGGCGGGGGCTCCACCAGCACAGCAGAGAACTTGGTGTCGCCGAAGGCCTCATTCATGCGAGTCTCAAAGAAGCGCTGCAGGCCGATGATGGACTGCACATCTGCCTTGTCCTGGGCAGGGAGATGACAAGAGAGTGGGTCCTAGCTATCACCTGGCGCCAAAGCCCCAGCCCCCGGCTCCCAGCCTCTCCCCACAGGCTCACCTCTGTCAGCTTGTTGAACTGCTTGAACATTCGGCCCACATCCTGGGCAAACTCCTGAGGAGAGCTGTACGGGGGAGACAACTTCTCCTGGAGGCGGGCACGGATCAGGGTCAGGTCCAAGGTGCCACCAGGCTGATCCTACAGGGAAGTCCACAGGATGAAGGTGAGGCCAGACAAACCCTGCCCCTGCCCTACTCCCAAGTCCCAGGACTCACCAGGGAGAAACTAGAGTCGGTGGCCAGCTGGTGCAAGGGCCGGCAGGGCTCATGGCAAAACAGGGCCAGCAGGACACGCTCACACTTCTATGAACGGTATGGAAACGGACATCAGAGCCACGGGCGTGGGACAGGGGTGGGACGGGGGTGGACAGCTGCTGGGTAGCCAAGGGAATGGGCCCCTACGCTCACCTGCTGGTTGGCTGGCGAGAGCTTGGCCACCACGCCAGTGCTGTCTCCACCGTCCAGGCTCAGGCTGCCATCTTCCTCCTTCAGGTCAGGCAGCACATGGCAGAGTGAGCAGCTCCACTCCTCCCTAGAAAAAAAGAATGAGGACGGGCACAGACGGGCACAGCCGAGCCCCTCAAGAACGAGGACGAGCACAGGACAGGAACAGCCGAGCCCCTTGTCTGAGCCTAGCCTCATACCCTGGCACATCCTGCAGGGCAGGCAGGTGGCAGTCCAGGTGGAAGCAGAACTCGCACTGGTTGCACATAACCAGGTCGCCTGGCTTCTGGCAGACACGGCAGATGGTGGCACTGTCATCCAGAGCACCTGGGCCACCAGCTGGGGCTGAGGTACCCTCCGGAGCCACCACCTCCAGGCCTGAACTGGTGCTGCCACTGGGTGAGGCCAGACGGGGACCCTCAGCACCAGGGCCCTCTGCCAAGGCCATCAGCACAGGCTTGGTCTCAGGACCCTCGGGAGCAGCAGGTGGGGCGCCAATGGCAGCCTCTGTCTCTTCCTCCTGAAAGGAAGAGAGAGAAACTCAGCAGCGTCAAGAGCCAGGCAGCAGACGTCATTCATTTCGCAGCCATGGTCTTGGCGGAGGAGGGGCCTCACCTTGACGATGGCCATGCCGGGCAGGGGCTGGGCACCAGGGGCCCCAGGGGGCGCAGTCCCAGGCTGTCCAGCAGCAGCGGCTGCAGCCCCACGCTCTATGACAATCAGGTTGTAATCCTCGGTGGTGCTACCTGGGAAGACCTTGAAGACTGGGGGCTGGCTGTCAGCCGTGAGGTCAAGATCCAAGCGCTCAAGGCTCACCCGTGGCACCTTGCGCATAAGGCCGCTCACCTCGCCCTCACCTGAGCGGGACCTGTGGGTACAGCTTGGCATGAACAGCCCTGTCCCTACATCCCCCCGGCTCCACGGAAGGACAACCACACTCACCGTTTCACACCCGACACATGGGGCTCCGCACTTGAATAAGGATCATCTACTCAGGAGACAGAGAAAGACAGTGGGTGGGGGTGGGTGGACCCAGTGCACTAGAGCCTCCCACCCAGCAGCAGACCCACTCACCTGACCCGAAGCCATAGCCCTCCTGTACTTCCATAGGCTGCAGACAAAGCAGGTTGGAGCTCAGTGGTCAGGCGTCCCCCGGGACCGCACACCCACCTCCTCCCTCTAGGGCCCCGCCCCTGCTCACCTGGCTACTGCCAGAGCCCTGCTTGCTCAGGGGCCCTGGAGCCCGTGGAGGGGCCATGGGCGCAGGGCCTGTGGAGTTAGAGCCAGGACGCTCTGCCACAATCTTGCCTGCAGAAACGAGACAAACATAAGGCACGGGACCTGGACGGTGGCATAGTGCAGCAAGGGGAAAGACAAGGACACACCGAAGGCCTCTGCGCTCTTGGTCCAGGCGTTGAGGTCCCACTGGAACTTCATCTCGCCGTGTGGCTCCACAGGGTCCACGATCATCTTGAGGGCGCGGTGCAGCTGGAAGTAGATCTGGGGGTGGGGCAGCGCATGAGTGCACAGGTGGTGCCCAAGACTCCAGGGTGCTGAGGATGCCTGCCCGCACCTGACCACCCGGGTGCCCACCAGCACACACCAGCTTCTTGGAGAGCAGTAGGGCTGTGTTGTTGTCACTCTCCAGGGCCCAGGAGGCAAAGCGCAGAATGTGCTCCTGGTGCTTCTGAATCTTGGTCATGGTCCAGTGCTGCCGCTCCAGGCGCTCCTGCTGCCCCTCAGTTACTTTCTGCAGGTGGTGAGGGGAGAAGCGTTAAAGACAGAGAAGATACTAGGATCTGTCCCCACCCAAGGATGGTCTCAACAGCCAGTACTCCCCAGGACCCCTCCACCAGATGAGGTCATTGGCCAGCAAAGGGGGCCCAAAAACTAATACAGGTACCACGTGGGGTACCTGGGCATCGTTGACAAGCACGCGGCCCCTCTTGTTCAGCTCCTTCATTATCTGCAGAATAGCCATCTTAACATCCACCTGCACACGCTTCTGAACGTCAGACACTTGGCGGATCCTGGGGGAGGGTGGGTCAGGTGAGGTCCAGTCAGGCAGGTGTTCACCTGGGGACTCCCTCATGGGCCTGGCATCCACTTACGAGCTGCGAACCTCCTTGGTGTTCTTCTGCAGTGTGGCATGCTTGTCCCCAAGGCGCTTCACCAGTGAGGCCAGGAGCTTGCGCTGGTTCCTCACTGCGTCCTCCAAGAACTGGTACCTGACGGCAGACAGAGGTGGATCTGGGCGCTGAGCATGGAAATGGGCACCCGCCCCCCACCACCCTTACTCAAGACTCACTGGTGGTCCTTGTGGGCGTTGAGCTGGCAGTCTCGGCAAGTGAGGGTGTCGCAGCTCTCACAGAACAGCACGAGAGGCTCGTGCTTGTGCACGTTGCAGTACACCGTGCGCTCACCATCTCGTGACTTGGCCGGCCCTGTGCAACAGGTACCCCCCCCACCCCAAGGATGCAGCTCATGCTCAGCACCTCCAGCTCGGGGGCCTCACTTCCTGCCTATCCTGCAACCCTGGGCAACCTACTGGAAAAACCAGAGGGCCCTGCAACCATTGCCAGGGAAAAGCCTGGGCCTCGAGACCCAAATCCTTGCTTTCGAAACCCTCTGTCCCGAGCCTAACCAAGCGACTCCCCCTTCCACCTTCTGGCGCTGACGTGTGATGATGGCTTTTAGAGAAGACCTCCAACCTGCTGGTCCCTCTACTGGAAGCTTCTCCAGGTGGATGATCAAGAGCGCTCCTCTGCCTCCAAAACCCCCCCAGGCTTTCTCTTCCACTCACAGCGGATTCTGTCCAGCGGGAAAGGAGTTTCTGGCTACTGTGACATCCCAGCACGGAGAATATTTGCTTTCTAGCACAGACAGAAAGCAAATCAGAGCCTACAGACATCATTGAGGCAGCTTCCTCAGGAACCAGGCCTGGTGACCTCCCCTCTTTTCTCATACAAAACCAAGGACCTCTTACATATAACCCACAGGCCCACAGAGTGCCTGGCACAATCTTTTCAGGCTTGGACACATGAGATGTCTAACCAGCACCCTCAGAAAAATGACAAAACCTCTTTATGGGGGGAAAGGCTTGCTGGTGCTCAATTATACCCCTCAAAAAGCAATCTATCACACTGTCATGCCCCCTACCCACCCCATAGCCTGTCACCGTTAAATCTGCTTGAAAGTCTGGTCCTCTTTTCTCTGCAAACATTCTGGCTCCCAACCCGGCCCGATACATGACTGAGACAAAGACCAGGCCACAGCTCCTCGGAAACGTTTGCCGCCTCCCAGACCCTGACCTTTGCCTAAAACCCAGGATCCCCTATAAATCCCTGCCCTTCCATCTTGGCTCCTGAAGCCCCGACCCACAGCAACCATCTCCATCCTCATCTCCCCACCGATATTGTCTTCTGAGCTGAAACGGCCACAACGTAACTACCCAAAGGCCACTTGTGCGGAGTCGCAGACCATGACACAGTCTAGACCCAAACTATGAAGCCCCTCTCCATACCACTAGCAGAACCTCCAATAAAACGCCTAAAAGTACCTAACGGAGGCTTAAGACTTCCACACTCAAAACACTCATAGGACTCACTGTCAGTAAACAATCTAAGGGCCCACAACTTTTTCCTATGGAGCCTTACGCCAGGTGCCAGTGAACCCCAGGTCAAGGAGGTCACTCAATCCTTCCCCAAATGCCCTGCATTTTCCTATCTGCGCATGCCACCTCATCCACTGCCAGGGTTCGTCCTCCACCTTAGGGGCTTCCCTGATGAGTTTCCTCCAATCTTCTGCACGCCCCGAGGCACAAAGGTTCCCCTATCCACTTGCCCTGCCCTCTGCCTGTGGCCTTTCCCCTCCACCCTGGACCAGCAAACTGCATACCGGAGCCATAGCCTCCAGATGATTTAAACTCTCACATCAGGCCTCTCGAGTAGTATCCCTTAACTGCAGAAGCTCCTGGAACCCACACACCATCTGCTACCCCCATCGTAAGCAGCTGAGGACAAACGCAAAAGGGCACCCTGGGCCACCCATTTCCGCCTCGCATACCAGTGGAGCGCACAGTGTGGTCCTTGGTGTACTTGACCCGCTGGTGTGCCTCCACGCATGTCTCACACAGGGGCTCAGAGCACTCCACACAGTAGCTGGTGGCTGGAGCGTTGTCCTCACAGCTAGTGCAGCACTGTTGGGCAAGGGAAGAGTCAGGAAACAGAACGAGCAGAAAAGCCCACATATGTGACCCAAGAAACAATATAAACTCATGCCTTTGCCTATGCAGCCTGCCCAGAGGCTCCTAGTGCAGGAAGAGTAAAGCCTGGAGTTGAAAACCACGCCCCTAGGCTGGTGACCCCTTCCCGTGGCCCCAAGGCCTCCTGGGGATTCCTAGAGAAGGACATACCTGATTCGCATCCTGGGAGTCAGTGGCAGCCTTGCTGCCACTATCACGCATGAAATAATTCTCCACAATATCTTTGGAGAAACACTGCTGCTTGCACACAGGACAGTCCACGACTAAGAACAGAAAGGAATGAAACCCCAGCATGTTCAAATCCAGACGAGAACCCCAACATTGGATCCCAGTCTCCATCCCACGCTAGACCTGACCCTCCCCACTCCTGCACCCTTGAGGCAGACGCCCCATCTCAGCGCCCGGCCAAGACCCCACTGCCCACACCCAATTCGGCCAAGCATCTCCGGGCCTATCTTCTCTCCCGGGCGATTCCCCAGACAACGCCACGAACACCCAACCTGAGCGCCAAATCGGGATCGAAAGCTGCGGGAGAAGAGGGGCCCGACAACACTCACCGGCTCCATCACCCGCGGCACCGCCGTCCCCCGAGCTGTTGGCGGCGGAGGGCGCCGGGGACCCGAGACAGGCGCTGCAGGCCGAGTGCAGGCAGGGTAGCAGGCGCGGCTCCCTCTCGGGCCGCAGACGCTCCCGGCAGACGCCGCAGTGCTCCAGCAGCTCCAGGGCCTCGCCGCCGCCGCCGCCCCCCGCAGGCGAGGATGCCGAGGCCGAGGCCGAGGCCGAAGCTGTAGCCGTGGCCGCGGCCGCGGCCGCGGCGGGGGCGCGCTTTTCGCCGCCCGCTGAACCCTCGCCCGGGCCCGGGCTACTCGAGGCGGCTGTCGCCGCCGCCGCGGAGGCCGAGGCCGCTGCCGCCGAGGCCGCCATTCACACGCCGCCGGGGGCGCCCAGGGGGGAGGAGGGGCGCGGGGCCCGCCGCGCAGGCGCAGACGCGCTCGCCGCCAACGGCTGGGTCGCCGCGGCCGCCGCGAGGCCGAGCGCAGCCACGCGCCGCCTGGGCCGCCGCCCGCTGCGCGCGGGGCGCTGCCGAGGCCCGGCCGCCCGCTGCCTACCCACTCCCCGCCGCCGCCGCCCGCGCTTCCCCGTCAGCGGCAACCGAGACCCGCGACACGCGCCACGCGAACAACCGCTCGCCCGCGCGCCCGCTCGCAGAAAGAGCCGCTGCTGGGGGGCGGGACAGAAATAACTGGCGCCGTCGCCGCCGCGCACGCGCGCAGCGAGCCTTGCGCCAGGGGCGGGGCCTGGGCCAGTCACCGCCCCCGAGGAAGCGAGGACGCGAGCGCCCGAGCCGGATCCCTCGGCCTCCGCCTACGCCGCCTCGGCGCTGCCCGTGCGGCAGGGGCGGGGCATAGGCGACGTCACCGCCGCAACCCAGCCCGCGGGCGGGGCGTGCGCCCCGCGGGGAGAGCGGAGCCCGCACCCTGCGGCCCCGGCCTCGGGCGGCCCGCAACGCGAGCGTCCTGGCGGTGCCGGCCTCCACCTCGA
Organism: Pteropus medius; assembly: GCF_902729225.1. NCBI lineage: Eukaryota > Metazoa > Chordata > Mammalia > Chiroptera > Pteropodidae > Pteropus > Pteropus medius. The sequence goes on along the minus strand of NW_024344198.1, from coordinate 308,991 downwards.
CCCCCGCCCCTTTGGCGGCCGGCAGACGGCTCCAGTTGCTACGTCAACACGCGTTCGCGAGACGGGGCGGGCCGAGACCTGGCGGGGGCGCCGGGCGGGGGACGTGGGGGAAGGCACCGCATCCCAGAGGGAAGTTCCAGTCTGAGCCGGCAGGCAGACTTTTCGGCTTTCACCTTTTGTTTAACGTGACAAACACTGCAACCTACTCAAGTCAAATAGGTCCCTACGAGCTACAGAGAAGCGAGTCTGAGATCGCGCCTGCTCCCCCAAGCGCCCCTTCCCGCCTTTAGCCAGCAGCTGTGCTGACTTGCATGCTTTGCCAGGTGGGCGCACCGCCCCTCGACGGTGGCGGAATTCTGAGAGAAGCAGGGTTGGGGGGGGTCAGCTCTCGAGAGGATACAGAGCCTTACGTACACCCCCCAAGCCCCTGCTCCAAGTCTCCCCGGTTCGCACACGCCCCCATCCAGCTCCTCAGGCGCCCACACGTGGCGGCGGAGGCCGGTGAGGCCCAGGAGGGCCGGGCGTGGCCTTTGTTTCAGCCCGGGCTGGGGGCGGCGGGGCTTTGTCTCCGCGCCTGCCTTTGTTCCAGCGCTGGCGCGGCCCCCGAATCCCAGCGCCGCCCCGCCCCCTCGGCTGCGTCCGGCGAGCCACGCCCCCTCTGAGCCACCGCCTCCCGTCCCCAGGCCCTAGCCGCGGACCCTTCCTTCCTCTGCAAATTGGGAAGGAAAGTGGAAAGTTGGTAGCTCCCCGCGCACAGGGTGAGCTGTGGCGTCATTACTACTACTTTAGTAGTAGTTGCTGGATCCTGTCGACGACCCTATCCTGTACTGGGCCCCAAGTTCACGGGAGAGAGGCGCGACCCTGGGGCAGACGGGAGTGTCAGGGACCAGAGTCAATAAGTAGGCAATGGTAGAGTGCAGGAGTCGACTCTCCTAGGGGCTGCCCCCAGACACCCGCAGGAAGGACAGTTCAAGCAGAAATAAGTGCAAAGGCCCTGGGGCTGCCGGCCACACAGCGAGCAGTGAAGTGAGGAGCGGTGGGCAGTGCCCAAGGCTTGCCCTCGGTAACAGGCCCTTCACTAGGCTCTCGCAACTGGTCCTGTGGTTGCGAAGGCCTGCCGAGGCCCATGCGCTTCTCTCTCAACGGTACCCACTTCCATCTCCTGGGTCCAGGACCTTCTTTCCCAGGAAATGGCAGCCACGGAAGCAGGGTGCCAGCAGCAGACCTTAGAGAGTCTCCATACCACCCGGTGCTGGGCCATCGTCAGCCCCCTTGTCCAAATGGGGAAACCAAGGCTTCTGGAAGTGACCAGACAGCATTGGGAGAGGGGGAATCGACTGGAAACCAGGCTCAGGCAGACTCAGGGGAGCACAAAGGGCATCCCAAGACTTGCTGAGCTAGAGTGGGCATACAGGAGGGCAAGGCCAGGCCAGAACCCTGGCTCGGAGGTCCTCTCTGCACAGCCAGCCTATGCAGAGGTCCAGAGGTACATGGCAGGACACAGGTACATCTCGGTTTTGTGCCCCCGGTAGGCTAGACAGCAGTCATTGTCACCTTGCGCTCTTACCCCATATGCTCCTTGGCTACCATTTACAGCATCTCCCCCTTCCCAGTCCTGGACCACTAGAAACTGTCCATACCCTAGCTTTGCAGACAGGACTAGAGGGATGAAACAATGGACAGGAATCACTCAGATGGTGACACGAGCATCCAAGGTCTGCCCACTGCTCCTTTGGGCACTTGCCTGCAGGCGGCCATCTTCACTCCCCCACACTGCGCGCCTGCGCCTGGCTCTCCTTCCAACCTTCAGTTGTCACCCCCAAAGCCACTGTGTAGGGAGGTCTTGTGGCTGCATCATTCCAATCTCTTCCTCTGCACAGATTTTATTCGGGAACTAGACAGTCGTGATAGTGGCACGATGTCATGAATTGCTTAAGGCCACTGAATTGCACACTTTAAAATAGTTGAAATGGAAAATAAAAAAGTTAAAATGGAAATTTCCTGTCGTGCATTTTACCACACACATAAAATCAGATTTGCTTGAGAGCCCTGAGGTCTATCCCTGCTGACCTCTGACCTCGCCCCTCAGCCACATAGGTCAACCTGTCGTTCTCACCTCAGGGCCTTTATATTTGATGTTCTCTCTGCCCAGAATGTTTTCCTCGCCTCTCTGTCTGCCTGGTCCCTCTCTTCCTTCACGGAGAAACACAAAGAGCTTTAAATTGTGCTGACTGCTGCATCTGCCATGCCTGGCCCAGCCTTACCATCCCCTCCGCCCCCAAGTAGGGTAAATGTGTGAAAGGGCAAACAGCAAACAAGTGCTAGAGAGTTGACTGTCCTGAGCCTGCCAGGTTTTCAAGCTACTACTTTTAAAGCTTTTTTTAAAATGCGGTTAAAGTTCGCATGACATCAAATTCGTCATATTTTAAAGTGGCATTTTATACATTCACTGGCATTTTATACATTCAGTATGTGGTGCAACCACCACCTCCATCTAGATCCAGAAAATATTCTTCGCCTGGAAAGGAAACCTTGTATCAATCAACACGCCATGTTCTCTCTCCCACCATCCCCTGGCAACCACCAGTCAGCTTGTTTTTATGACCTTTTTAACCTTTTGCGGAAGGCTAATAATATGTAGAGAAAGCACGCACGTTGTACAGACAAGCACCCTGCACGATCAGCTCTGATAGCAAAAAACTGGAACGTCTCTGGCTCCCGGGAGCCCTCCACTCCCCTCCCAGCCACTGAAATCCTGACTTCTCCTACCACAGACAAGCTTTGCTGACCTGTACATGGAACCGCTCGGGGGGTGCGTGTCAGTGTCTGGCTTCTTTCCCTGAGTGCACATCCTGGTGACTGTGTGTGGTCCTTGTCATGTGGGCCCCATCGTACAAATACCCTAGTTTGTTTAAACATTCTTCTCTTGACTGCCCTCGGGTCTCTGTCCTGCGTGTGCTGCTGTGCACACAACACGTGGCTTTTAGCCGGGTGGTTCTTCAATTGTCCTGAGGAATGGCAGGATCCGATTCCTCTTTTAGGGGTTCTAGGTGGGGAATTGGGGGTTGGGAGATGGAAAGAAGAGAAGCTTTCATGCAGACAAGACAGTGAATGCCCTAGACTCTCTAAATCACCCTTCGAGATCACTACCATTCCTCCATCGGTTTCCCGCGGCGACTGTAACATCTCACCGCAAACTTGATGGCTAAAAACAAAGTTGAAATTCATAGGCCTGGAGGCCAGAATTCCGAAATCGAAGTGTAGGCAGGCCACACTGTCTCCAAAGGCTCTAGGGAAGAATCTTTGCTTCTTTCAGCTTCTGGTGGTTCCAGGGGTTTCTGGACTGCGGCTGCATCACGTCACTCTTCAAGACTAACACTTTGATGATAGTGCCTTTTCCTCCACGTGCCGTGGCTGTGGACTGAATCGAGCTCGCGCCAAAATACACATGGAGAAACTCTGCCGATGTGGTAGTATTTGGAGATTGGGGCCTTTGGGATGTGATTCACGTTAGGTGGGGTCATGAGGGTGAGGCACTCATGATGAGATTAGTGTCCTACCAAGAAAAGACACCGGAGAGCAGCCGCTATGGTCACAGTCAGAGCTCATGGGATCACACAGCAATAGGGCCGCTTCCTAGAAGCCGACAGTAGAGGACACGGCATGAACTCTACCACGTGGAAAGCTTATCTCGGCCTTTCTGGCCAACAGAGCTCTGAGAAGTAAACTTCAGTTGTTCAAGCCCCCCAGGCTACGGTATTTAGTTATGGCAACCCAAGTGGACTGACAGCTGTCCAATTTTCCTCTGCCTAGCTCTCACGAAGATGCATGTGAAATTACATCTACAGCCCAGCTCACCCAAATAACTCAGGATCATTTCCCCATTTCAAGGTCTTTAATCACAATTGCTAGGATTGTTTTTTCTTATAAGATTGTGCTTGTAGGTCCCTAGAATCAGAACATATACATCCCTGGGGGCCATTTTTCTGCCTACGGCCGTCTGCATTTCACAGATGGAAAAACTGATTCCCCAGAAAGTAGGAGTTGTCCAGAGCCCCACAGCCTATATGAGTCCAATCCAGCTCTGGACTCTGGGTGCCCTCACCTTCTATAGGCTGCCTTCCCAAGGATTCTGTGGCCCCTAGGAAGGACAGGAAGTGTCCGCAGCCCAGAGTTTCATCCTTTACTTGCAGAGAGGAAGCAGAGGCAATGACTGACTCCAGGACCACGCAGAGAAAGTTCTAGGTGAGCCCGGGACACCTCATGCCGCAAAGTATGAACTGCCCAAAGAATGACAGGAACATGTTAAAAGGACACAGAAGCCAAACATGATTGTCAATGTAAGAACCCTCCAAACCTGAACAGAAGTTTTAAAAAGAGTTTATTTGAGCCAAACTGATGACCTATGCCAAGAGCAAGATCTCAAATGCTCTGGAGAATAATAATTTCCATCGTCTTTTAAGTATTTAAAATTAAAGAGGGGACATGTAAGGGACATTGGAGAAAACAAGATGGGGTTAGATGACAGGACACATAACAAGAATGTGTGCTCCCTTGAGGGTTAATACCCCTTTGAGGGTGTTACTTCTGGCATTTCAAAGGTGTATTAACCCAAATTCCCAACAACAATGGACAGGACTGGCTTGAAACTTTTCGCTCAAGAAGTTACAGGCCAGCTAGGAACTTATGATTAGATCACCTGTGAGATTACTTTCCCTAGAACCCCTTGTTTTTTCCTCTGCATGATGATATAACTCAAGCAGCAGAAACAAAAGACGACTGTCATTGACCGACACACAACACACAATGAATCCACCCTACCCTGGAGTCCTTCGGGGTTCTCAAAAAGGAGAGAGCCAGAAAAACGAGCCTGTCTGTATGTCACCACACGATGCCACTTTCAAGCCAGACGCTTTGCTCGCTCTGAGAATTCTGCACTGATCCTGCCTTCCCAAGGGGAGCTGTATTTCAGAGAAACACATGGCGCCAGTTCTTGCTCAGATAATTACATGCTAGAATTCAGAAAACGTCATTTCCCAACCCATAATGAGAATCCTGAGCAGGCCAGAATTATGTTATATACACGATCAGGTGAATGGAGGGTGTGGTGTCAATGTGGCTATCGGGTGGCACTCATGAGTGGGCAGTGGACAGCCAGGCTGTAATCGCCCCCATGTTAAGATGCAATGGGTCGTTAATCAATGTCACCATAATAAAAATAAACTGTAAAAAAAAAAAAAAGATGCAATGGGATCCACGCAATACACCCTGTGAGGTGCTCTGGCCACAGATCTGACTTCCCATCTGTAGGTGCTAAATGGGGATGTTGGGAGATGGCGGAGTGTGCCCATCCAGAAGAAGGCACATCCTGCCAGCAGCCAGGGCCCACTGTTCTCCACCAGTCCTCACAGAGGGGCCATCGATCTCTAGGCAGACACCAGACTGCTGGATGCTGGGGCTGCGGCAGAAATGGACGCAGACTGCACAAAGGTCGTTTTAAGGTGGAGCGCGGTGTTCTAAAATGGGATCGTAATGGTCGCACAGCCATGACTGCTAACCCACTACGAATCTTTTAAGGATAGCTGCAATGCGTGTATTTTAGGGCATATAAACTAACTATGCAAAAAGGAGGGGAGGTCCGAAGGAGATATACAAATGGCCAGGACAATAAGCACATGAAAAGACATTCCACATTGTTAGTCATCAGAGAAATACAAATCAAATCTTTTCACATCCAGTTCAGATGGCTTTAAAAAAAAATGGGTAATAACAAGAGTTGACAGGGCTTTGGAGCAATTGGGACCCTTCTACCCTGCTGTTGAGAATTTTTAAAATGATACACTCACCCTGGGGAAAATTTCGGTACCTCCTCAAACAGTTAAACAAGGATTTGCCATAAGATCCGGTAATTAGCTCCTAGGTCCATACCCAAAGGAATTGAAAAATAGGGGTTCCGACAAACCCTCGTACGAGGATGTTCACAGCGGCACCATTCACAACGCTCAACGGTGCAAACCACCCAAATGTTCATCAATCAATGAATGAATAAAAAAGTGTGGTGTGTCTATAAGACAGAGAGCCATACTCAGCCATAAACGGGAAGGGGGTGCCGATGTGTGCTACAGCATGCACGAACCCTGAAAACATGATGCCGAATGAAACCTGGCTCAAAAGACCACAGGCTGTATGTTTAATTTTTATGAAATATTCAGAATATGCAAATTCATAGAGATAGGGAGTGGATTGGCAGTTGCCAGGAGCTCAGGGAGGCGGGTATGGGGAGCGACGGCCGAGGAATCTGGGCTTTGATTTTGGAGCGAGTAAGATGTTTAGAAACTAGATGGTGGTTACACAACATTGCGAGGGGACCCGAATCCACTGAATTGTTCACTTTAAAACGGTTAATTTTGTGTTATGCGAATTTCACCTTAATTAAAAAAGGGGAGAGTGGGGCTTCTGGATCAACAGGGAGTAGCCATGAATAAATGGGTCCTGGGCAGAGACGAAGCAGCCATCATGGCGAGTCTGTGGACAGTTGGTGACCTGGAGACATGGACCAGGCTTTCTACGGAGCGAGGACACCCCCAAAGACAGGCAACTAGGAAACCATTCTTGTTTTTAGAAGATGAATCCAGAGGTTAAAAGAGTTAATTGGCATCTTAAACACAGAGAGAGCGGGGTGGAAGACAGCCTTAATACACAGCATTATGACCTGGGTAACACAGGAGTCAGAGGCACGGTGACCAAGACCTCGTATTGCGTGATTCCACTAATATGAAATGTCCACGCGCAAATGTATAGCGACCATGGATTCGCGGTTGTCTGGGACAGGCGTCGGGACAGGGCCTCCCAGTGAATGAGTGGGAGGACTCACTGGGGAGGATTCAAACGTGGTCAAACAGGAGGGTGCCGAGGGTCACTCCACACATAAGTTTCCTGGAAACGGTCAGGTCGCACGTACACTTGAAAAGAGAGAATTATTGGAGAGAGCTGGTGTCCAGCGGCGGGAAAGGCAAATGCTGGGCCTTTGGGGCGGAGAAAGTGAGTGAAGGCGGCAAACTCGCATCTACTCCGGGCCTGGCTGGCAGGAATTCCCAGCCTCAGGGCCGAGAAGCAGCCAGGCAGGGGAAGGGAAGCTCGAGGAACAGGCATTCGAACAACTTTTGACTCTGGCTTGAGTGGGTGCGTTAAACCCAGGAAGGAACTAGAGAGCTTAAGGGACAGAACTGGCCCCATGTGCCACCTCCAGGGGCTTTCCCCTTTACCTACAAGCTTTACTTAAAAAATAATTTTAACTTACATTTTATTTTTAGTATACTAAAAACAGAACAAAAAAAATTTTTTTTAAGAATAAAACCTGGCTCATTTGGGAAAGTCAGTGCTCCAATCTGCGCTATATTGGTCTACATGTATCCTGTAGTTATTTCTGACTTTTCAAAATGAATCCAATGGCCCATGCGTAGGGACACCGGAGAAGTGATAAAGGTAGTTAGTTGTGTTATTATTATTTCAGTTTAATCACTTAGCTTCCTCAGGCCTCTGTCTAGGAGGCTAATAAAACGTTTTTTACACATGAAAGCAAACTCGACTTTCTCTATGTGGTGTAAATGTTCCTCGCCCTACCCCCGACCCCACCCCATCATTGACAGTCCTTAAGCCTGTCTGCATGTTTCTTTTTAGGTAAATCCTTTCTTGGTCCCACCCTTTGCTCTTAGCCTTTGTAGGCTCCACTGGCCGGGTCCGTGGCCTTTCTGATGTCTGAATGGGATCCTGCTGCCACCCCTCTCCCACCCAAAGGGCTCTTCATTTCCCCTCTATCCAGGCAGGAGGGCTAACCACTGCACTGCCGGTACCAGCCTTGCCGGGGACCTCTTGTCTGACCCCTCTGGGCCAAGGAGAAGCCCCTGCAATTGAGGTGTGTGCCTAGGTCTCGGAACCTGATGCCACTCCTGGCACAGCTGAAACCCAGTAGGACAGAGCTGGGCTTGTAGACACCGGGGCCTGAGCTCCGGGCTTTACCCGTGGGCAGGGGCTGCCATGGAGGGGGGCCCCGCCCGAGAAGCCGGCCTAGCAGCAGTGGAGGGTGGTGGGAGGTTGAGGACCTATTGAGCTGGGATCAGGGCTGAGCCTTCTGACTTCCTAACCTAAGCCATGGCAGTGGGAGTGGGGGTCCCGCCTCTGCCAGCTGAGGAGGCCCAGCCACTTAGGAGCTCAATTTCTTCTGCTCCCTGTGATCCTTGTGACCTTGGGGGTTCTTCCCTTGATGGTCAGTTAGTGTCGCCTGTCCCTTCTCGTCCCCCACTGCCTCCGAGACTCTCAGACCGGCCTAGAGTTTTCATTATTTGTCACATAGGCCCTTCCCTGGCTTATTAAACTTGTGCCCTCAGCCCTCCTATTTATTCCCCAAATGCCTCCACAACAACCACAGTGACAAAGGTCTTTAGAGAGAAAAGCCAAACAGATGTCTTCTCAAGGCTTGTGACACTGGAGGTCGCAGCTCCCACCCCTTGCTGCCCGAGAGGGAGCAGGGTTTGGGTTTCTCCTTCTACGTCACACAGTCTCTGTCTTCAGAATCCTCACTCTTGCTTTTCCACCTGCCCTGATCTTCCAGCCACGTGCCTGGATCTCGGTTACCCTCTCACCCTCAAGTCCCTCTGCTTGTAGGTTGGGACCAAGGTGCTTGATAAATGCTTGTAAGGCAGACATGACGCATTTGGGAGGAGAGGCAATGGGACCGTGTTCATCAGATGGGGAAACAGTGGCATTTAGCAGACACTCCCTATGTGGAGTCCCTGAGTTTCTGGAAACTGTATTTGTTTTTTCTATTGCTCCTTGACAAATTACCACAACCTCAGTAGCTGAAAACACCACCCACTTACTAGCTTGCCATTCTGTAGGTCAGAAACCCAGGCAGCAGCCTCGGTTCCAGGTCCCACAAAGGCTACAGTCACGTTCTGGGCGGGGCCAGGCTCTCGTCAGGAAGACCGGATAGAAAAATCAGCTTCCCAGCCCATTCAGATTGTTGGCAGAATCCAGTTCCGTGCAGTTAGAAGACTGAGGTCACTGTTTTCTTGCTGGCTGTCATCAGGAAGGGCTCTTTTCATACTCTAGCACCCACCGCCACCCCGATATTCCTTGTCACATGGCCCCTACCACTTTCAAAGCCTCCGGAGTCCTTCCACTTCAAGCCTCTCTGCTTTCCTCTTTTGACATTAAGGGCCCTTAGGATTACCTTGGGCATACTAAATAATCCGGGATCGCCTCTAGTTTTTCAAGTCAGGTGATTAGAAACCTTAATTACATCTGCGATGTTCTGGGATCTTGGAGGGGAACATTTTTAGATTTTTTGCCCCCCTACACGAGATGACTTACGATGGCCCCAGAAGCTCACGGAATCAGGTCCAGAGTAGGGTGAGGCAGCTCCATTCCTGGTTAGGTTGTAGCTGTGGCAGCTGCCTGTCAAGGTAAAGGACACAGAAGAAACCCCATTCTCACAGGCCCTGCGACAGAAGATTGAGAGGAGTTGAGGTCAAGGAGGTTCCCTGGGAGAGTTTGGTGGCTGCTGAGCTGTGTGAGAGGGTGTGACAGACAGGAAACTGCAAGGGTCAGCCTTGAGGTGGGCATAGCAAGGGGCCTGCGAGGCCAGAGAGGAATGATCGGCAACAGGAATTGGGGAGAGAGATGAGCAGGGGTCGCTGAGGGTGGATGGAGCAGATCCAGTGGAATAGGCAGGCCGTTGTGAAGGGCCCGCATTCTGAATGTGAACAATGAGGCTATGACGCTTGGATATTAAGGGGGTTCCTCAGGTTATGGGCCACAAGACCAGCTGCCCAGAGGTGATTTGCCGCCTGGTGTATCCCCTCCTCTCCATGACCTTCAACACATCTACAACACAGCTGCCCAGCAGCTGCCAGAGGTGGCAGGCACTCTAATTCTGTCCCCACAATGAAGGCGGAGAAGCCAGCTCCCCCCGCCCCCCGGCCACTGGACTCCACATCTGCTGCATAAGGCGTGGGTCCATTGAGTTCCCAGAAGATCTGATCGTAGGGTCCAGGCCCTCCTGCCTTCAGCCCCCATGAGTAGGGCATAGGGCCAAGTCGGCCCACTGCTCCAGCCTCACCATCTAATGGCCCCGGTTCATGCATGTCCTGGCAGACCTGGGCAGTTCGGGTGCCTGGACAGCTCTTCCGACAGATGCTGTCCCTTGTGACTTCTGGTCTTTGGAACCTGGTTGCTCACCACCCTCCTGGCAGAGGTACCACCCATCACTCCCCTAAACCCTTTTCTTTCTGAAGGCGATGAGTTCGATATCCCTTCGTTTATTTGTCATTACTGGCCTAGGGTAGGCGGGCCTGGCTGGGGGGTGGGGGTAGAGGGCATCGGGTCAGGCGGTCTCTGACGCGGCAAGGAAGGTGGGCGCCAAGGCCAGGGTGTCGTCTGCGCCCCCACCCCAGTCGCGAGCCCTACTCCTGTTTCCACCCGTGTTAGGGGGAGAAGGCCGCCTCCCGGGGTCGCAATGGGCTTTAAGCCGACCGCGAGCTCCAGCTGCAGACCGCCTCCCCGCCGGTCCCCGCCGAGCATCATCTGCAGCCCCGCCGCGCGCGCACGGGGCGTGGTCCGCGGATCGACAGCGCAGGCCCCGCCCCCGACCCCGCACCGTCCCTAGGGCTACGCCGGAAGCGCGCGGCGGCCCAGAGTCCGCGCCGCCGGCTCCACGACTTTGGTTCCAACTCCGACGAGAGCCGGAAGTGCGGCCTGGAGGCAGCGGCTCATCTCCATAGGAACGCCGGAAGTGTGCTTCCATCTAGCGCTTCCGAGAGCCGCAGCAGCTGCAGATTTCGGTTCCGCCATCGTGGGGGCCCGGAAGTGCGGCCTTGGCGGTGGTAAGCCGGAGGCGGCCACAGCCCGGCTTGGTGCCTGAGGAAGAGCCAGAGGTGGGGTCGGGCTGGCATCCCCCTGCCGCAGGGCTGGCGGGGAGGCTAGCGCGTGCCGGGGTGGGGCGCCCGCGCTAGGCTTGGAGCGCACGTTGCGGATGTGAGGGGGCGCTGCAGGATGGGGGCGCGGCGCAGGCCAGGGATCGAACGCGGGCTGCTGCTGATGCAGCCGGCTTGGGTCAGTGAGGGGCTGTGGGCTCAGGGTAGGGCGCGCGCAATGGTGCAGCGTGCGGAAGAGGGTGCCCGGAGCAAGGCGTATGGCGTGGGCAAAGGCGCGGCGGCGAGCATGCGGCGCGTCCCCGGGAGGTGGGTCTAGGAGCCCCGTCTCCAGGTGGGCTTTTGTTCTGAGGCGCCAGGAAGGCCTTGCCGCATCTGGACGGAGGAATCGGATACTGTCGGGGAGAAGCGCGGGGGTGGATCGGAAAAGAAAGGACTCAGGCCCTGCGGGTTGATGCACAGGTTTCTGCCCCATCGCCCGAGCACGGATTTGAAGTCTTTTAGATGCTGGGCGAGTAAAGAGGAGAAGGGTGCTTGTGGCAGAGGCAAAGGCACTTGCAAAGACTTGGCTTATTTGAGGAATTGCCAAGTGTTAATTCTTGGCAGAAGTCTCTGTGCAGAGGAGGGTCCCGATCTGTTCGGTGTGAACAGGCTCCCTCTGGCTGTGGCGAGTGGAAGAGCCCGGGAGATGGGAGGACACGAGGCGGTTACTGCCCCGTCTGGGCCAGTGGTACCGGAGCTGTGGAGGTATGCCAAGCGGTCTGAGGGGTCAGATGTGGGGCATACAAGAGACGGAGGGATCTGGTCCCAGCAAAGGCGACCTAGGCATAAGGAGCTGGAGGGGGTGAGTCTGAGACCCCAGTAGACACTGAAGGTTAAGAGAGGCCTCACTCTGGAGCTGACCCTGTCTGAGCCAGATTAGGGGAGTGAGCGAAGGTCTCAGGGTACGTCCTGTGCCCCGACTCTGCTCCCTTACACTGTATGTGGCCTGGGTGCGGCATGAGCCAGGCATCTCATCCCTGTTCGGTAGAAGGCAAACAGGCCAAGCGAGCGTGGTCCCTGCTTGACAGGTGAAGCAGCGGAGCTCAGATTCCCAGTCCCCTGAGTGGTGATGACCGCTCCTTTCCCCGATGGCGGAGGGCAGGCAATGATGGGATAAGGTTACAGTTGGAAGAGAAGCATCCGGATTGCTCAGACATGCTGAACTTGAGGCCACGACTGCCCCACCTGCACTCACCCAGTCACACACGCCTGCGCAGTCCATACAAGCCCCCTCTCTGTGCCACATCCACACCCTATAGCTCTAAGGTTTGGGGCTGTGGCAAGGGCAGACCAAAAAGAAGCCTTGAGTGGAGACAGTTTGCAGCAGTCTGGGTGGGAAGTCAACCAGTTCTGGATGCCGGTCTCAGCCCTCTTCACAGGGGTGCCCCTTGGGAGGGGGACGTGGGGAAGGGTTATGGATATTGGAGTTGCGGGGAGGGTGGGTGGGTGGGCCTTGATTGAGGAAGCTGAGCTCTGGACCCTTCCCTGGGTATTAAGCAGGACTGGGGAGGTAGATCTTTGATGTGCCCAACCCTCCCTTGCTGGGGGCTGCAGAGGTGGAGGGAGCGGCAGGAATCCTGAAGTGGGGGTGAGGGAAGTCGTGCCGAGTGGCCTGTGCGTTGGGTGGAGGACTGCGAGGGTCCTTAGGGGAGGGCTGAGGTTTGTCCTTGGGCCCTGTCCTGCGACAAGGCTGAAGGGAAAGGACGCTAAGGCAGTGGAGAGGGTCCCTGGCCGATCTTCCCCAACAACTCTCCTTCCTCTGGTGTAGATGGCGGCGGCGGAGGCGGTGCACCACATCCACCTGCAGAACTTCTCGCGTTCGCTGCTTGAGACCCTCAATGGGCAGCGGCTGGGCGGGCACTTCTGCGACGTGACCGTGCGCATCCGCGAGGCTTCGCTGCGTGCGCATCGCTGCGTGCTGGCCGCCGGCTCGCCCTTCTTCCAAGACAAGTTGCTGCTGGGCCACTCCGAGATCCGCGTGCCGCCGGTGGTGCCCGCCCAGACCGTGCGCCAGCTCGTCGAGTTCCTCTACAGCGGCTCGCTCGTGGTGGCGCAGGGCGAGGCGCTGCAGGTGCTTACGGCCGCGTCCGTGCTTCGCATCCAGACGGTCATAGACGAGTGCACGCAGATCATTGCCCGCGCCCGCGCCCCCGCCTCCGCCCCGGGTGCCTCCGCGCCCCCGCCCCTGCCCACGCCCGTGCCCCCGCCACTCGCGCCCGCGCAGCTGCGCCACCGCCTGCGCCACTTGCTGGCCGCTCGCCCCCTGGGCCATCCCGGTGCTGCACATAGCCGCAAGCAGCGCCAGCCGGCACGCCTGCAGCTGCCTGCGCCCCCCGCGCCCCTCAAAACAGAGGGATCGGACGCCGACCTCGTGGCGCCCGCGGCCCCAGAAGACGGCGGTGACGACGACGACGACGAGACCGATGACGACACCGACGGTGAGGACGGCGAAGGCGGCGGCCCGGGCGAGGGCCAGGCGCCCCCTCCCTTCCCCGACTGTGCCGCCGGCTTCCTCACCGCCGCCGCCGACGGCGCGCGCGAAGAGCCGCCTGCGCCCGCCGGGCTTTCTGACTACGGCGGCGCGGGGAGGGACTTCCTTCGGGGGCCTTCAGCGGCCGAGGACGTGTTCCCCGACAGCTACGTCCCCGCGTGGCAGGAGGAAGACGGCACGGCCGCCGAAGGCTGCCCTGCCGAGGTCCCGGTCCCGCCGGACTGCGTCCTCTCTGGACCCCGCCCGCCTGGCGTGAAGACCCCGGGGCCGTCCGTCGCGCTCTTCCCTTTCCATCTGGGCGCTCCGGGGCCGCCACCGGCGCAGCCCCCTCCCGCGCCCTCCGGGCCGGTCTCTGCGCCCCCGCCCTCCTTCTACCCGGCGCTCCAGCCGGACGCCGCCCCCAGCGCGCCTCTGGGGGAAGCCCCTGCCCCGCCGGCCGCTCCTGCCACCGCCCCTGCGGCCACCCCTGTGCGCGCCCCGGGTTCCGAGCCACCCGCCTATGAGTGCAGTCACTGCCGCAAGACGTTCAGCTCACGGAAAAACTACACCAAGCACATGTTCATCCACTCCGGTGAGCCAGGGTGGGTCTCAGCCCCTGGGTCATTGGAGAGCCAAACCTGAGGCAGGCTTGGGCACTGGGCAAGGGCGGTGACCTCTGGGGACCCTGGAAATTGAGCCCGAAGTGCGAAGTCTGCGGGCAGCACTCCTGCCCTTCGCCTACCTCGAGGTTTTTTTGTTTGTTTGTTTTGGTTTTTTTTTTATAGTGGGGGAGGAGGGCATCCTAAGGGGGAAGTTGTAGAGCGGGCACCTACCCAGAGCCTTTAGTCACCCCTGTGGAGCCTGAGGTGGGCAGGAGGGATGCAGCCTTGTCAGGGAGCGTGGCCAGTTTGCAAAGCTGTGCCGAAGGGACCCTCTTGGGTCTACAAGGATGTCAGCGGTGACCGGAACTGGGTGCAGAAGAGAGTGGGTTCGCTGTCCTTGGGAAAGCACGGGAAGCCAGCAGAGAGGTGCCCTGATCAGGGCTGGAGGAGAGAAGTGGGGCTCCTCGAGGCGGGTGGGGACATCTGCATGTCAGGGAGGCAGCTCAGCAGCCGCTGCGGGAGAAGCAGAGTGTGTGAGTGGCGGCTGGGGATTGTGGAGGGAGGGGCAGAGGTGATGGCTGGCAGGTCATGGGTTTGGCCCTGAGAGTGTGTGTGTGTGTCCCACATGGGGGAGGGGGAGGTGCTCAGGGACTGAGGTGAAGGACGGGTATGGAATGCCAGAGGCCAGGCTGGATGTTAAGCAAATATTTGGCTGGAAGGCCATGGGAGTGGAGTGGGGAGTCTGCTGGACCAGAGAGCTACAATTTCACTGGAAATGGTGGGCAGGGCATCAGCGTTCTGAGATGGGACGTGACGTCCATGTGATTTACAGTTTAACATCTCTGTCTGGCGGCCTTGGGGACAAAGGAAAGAGGGCAGGGACCCCAAGGTAGTACCAGCCAAAATTTCCCAGCTTTGTGGGGCCTTAGCGGGGTGCCAGGCCGGGTTGGTTTGGGAGAGCCCCCTCCCAGGACCCGCCTTGCGCCATCTGCCTCTGTGCTGTGACAGGCTTTTGTTAACACCTGTGACTCTCGGGGCCAACACAGCCCTCTGCCCCTTCTCGGATCCGGAGTGAGGAGCAGCCCGCTCCTTCCCCTGGGGTCATTGGAGTGGCCAGCAGGCAGGGGTTCTGACTCTGGCAGACCAGGGCCGAGTAGACCGGGTCTCCCATTGTACAGGTGCTGAGCCTGGCCGGGCTGTCCCTAGCGCGGCGGCCAGTGACTGGAGTTCAGGATGTTCTTTGGGCACTGCAAGGATCAGGGCAGGGAGGTCCCTGGATGAGGGGGGAGACCCGAGTGGTCAGTCTCGATGGGCAACGATGTCCCATATCCGCAGGGATCCGTACCGAGAGAGGGTACCTGTTAGAGTTGGGGGACCCCGACAGTCAGTGGTCTTCTGGTGTGAATGTAAGGGTCTGAGAGAGGAATGGACAGGACACACCAGCCCATGTGTGGGGATCCCCGTTGGGCAGTAAGGTCAGGGAACGGAGGGAGTGTCCCTTCGCGCAAGGGATTCTGGATTGAGAGTTGGCCCAGGAAGGGAAGAGGGTCCCCGCCCGGCTGACCGTGCGTGCGCGGCCTGCCCTGTCGCCCGCAGGCGAGAAGCCCCACCAGTGCGCCGTGTGCTGGCGATCTTTCTCGCTGCGCGACTACCTGCTCAAGCATATGGTCACGCACACGGGCGTGCGCGCCTTCCAGTGCGCCGTCTGCGCCAAGCGCTTCACGCAGAAGAGCTCGCTCAACGTGCACATGCGCACACACCGGCCGGAGCGCGCGCCCTGCCCCGCCTGCGGCAAGGTCTTCTCGCACCGCGCGCTGCTGGAGCGCCACCTGGCCGCGCACCCTGCGCCCTGATCCTCGCCTGGGCCTGGCCACGCCCACCGAGTGGTTTGGCCGTGCCTCCGCCGCCGGCCACACCGACTGCAGGACCGGTAACCTCCCGGGGCACACTGCCAAGGCACCTTGACCACGTTTCCGCCACCAGACCGCGCTCTCCCCCGAGCACAGGCCCTTCCCCTGCTTCCACCCTCTTCCCCACTGACCAGGGACCCAACCCGCCTTACTCCTCCTCCGCGGGCCCTCCATGTCGTGGCGGGCCGGGGCCGGTGGCAGTCAGGGACACAGCCAGCTCTGAGAACTGGATCATCTCCAGCCTGAACTGGGCACTCAGACGTGGGCGGGACCCAGGATTCCTGGCTCCAACTCCGTTTTGTGACCTGCCTCTTCTCGTTTGTGGGGTGGGGTCTAGGGCTATTTCTCTACCCAGTGTCAGGCTGGGGGAGACCCTGCACCCCAACCCGAGCTACCCCTTCCTCACCTGGCTCCTAAGGGGTCTCAGATGGATCCATCGTGGACTGGGACTGGACCTTGGGACCCTTGCTTTGTAATAAAGGACTGTGGCTCATGGGGCCCAAACCCATGCATTGCTGCCTCACAGACTGGCTGTGGACACTGGGGCTCAGCGCCCTTGCCCCTGGTCAGCATCCCTGACTCCCCATCTTGGGCAAAGACAGGACTGGCCACTTAGTCATCTCGTGCCTCCACTCCCAGGGCAAGAGTGGGGTGCGCATACGAGAGGTGCTTGAGTCCTAGAGTCCCAGGTCCTGTGGGGAGGGGTAGAGCCAGCCCCCTATGAGATGAATCTCAGAGGGGGCCCTGTGTGGGACCCCACCCTAATGACAGTTGCAACTGTCCCAGATGTAGATTTTGGGGCCTCTCCCCTCAGATCTTCCAAGTCCTTTGTGAGTTGCTCTCACCTGTTCTGGTGGGCATAATTGTCGAGCTCCTTACTTTTGGGGGGCCCAGGATGTCTTTGGGGCCAGGCTGCCATGAGGGGATCTGAGCCCCAGGATACCTGTACTAGAGGGCTGGGCTAGGGTGGTGGGGTGTGGCAGCCAGGACCCTCGGACTGCCCACTGGATGGCTGAAGACAGCGTGCCCCCATGGCAGCTGATGTCTCAGGGTGCTGCATCTGGCTGCCACCCCATTGTGACTGTAACCCTGAGAACCCTGCCCTCATGGTTGGGGCGGATCCAGGGACATGGAGCCTGGAGGGAGGTGCCCTAACACAACCCCAATGGCAGCCCCTCTCTGAAGCCGCCACCCCCACCCCCCCCACGACTCCCAGAGGTGAGGGGTCTCGCCATGCAGAGTTCCAGCAGAGTTCAGCCTCCTGAACCCCAAGGACAGCCCCCTCCAATGCCAGGGGTGCCACAGGGTCAGCACACAGGGGTGGGGGTCAGAACTGGGTTTGAATTCCGACACTGCATTTATTCCTTTCAGTATTTCCTGAGCACCTGTTGTATACCTGACTAGAGGCTCAGTCCAGGCAAGCCGTGTCTTCCCCTCGGATTAAGTGGGTGTCACAAGAGAACCTCTAGGTGAGGTGTGAAGAGCAGCAGGCGGTGCTTGGAGCTGCCTTGCCTCGCTCGCGAACCGCTTCTGCCTGTGGCCTGTTCCCCCATGCCTGGTTCACAGCAGGTGTCCACAGAGGCAGAGGGGCCAGTGCCACGGGAGGACCAGGGAGGGCTAAACAGACAGGTGGCGTTAAGAAGGGCTGGAGGCAGAGTGTTGGGGGACTCAGTGAATAAAGCAAAAGGATTAAGAAGCACAGATCGGCACTTACAGAATAGTCACAGGATGTAGAGTACAGCACGGGGAATAATATAGTAATACGGTAATAACCATGCATAGTGCCAGGTGGGCGCTGGACTTTAAGGGTGACCACCTGGTCAGTTATATAAATGACTAACTACTGCCGTACACGGGAAACCGGTATACCGACTGTCACTCGTAATCGAAAGTGGAGAGGCTGGAGGCAGAGTTCTGGGACCGGGAGCGCACTATTTGGCGGCCGGGCCGCTTCCAGGGGCGGAGCAGGAGGTGGAGTCCGGACCGTCCTTGCAGAGATGAGCTTTGAGCAAACACTCATCTGAGGACTGAGCGGGTGCTATGGACCGCAGGCTGCGACTCGCCATGTTGGTGCTGCTGCTGTTGCTGCTGTGCGGCCTGGGGCAGCCCACGTGGCCCGCGGCTGTAGCTGTGCCCCTGCGCTGGCTCCTGGGGGACCCCGCCTGCGATGCGCTGCTCGACCTGGCGGTGCTGGCGCGGTCCTGGCTCGACCCCTGGATGCCCCACTGGCTGAGTCTGGTGGCCGTGGCCCTCACGCTGGCTCTGCTGCCCGTGCGGCTCCCCCCGGGGCTGCGCTGGCTGCCCGCCGACGTGGCCTTCGTCGTCAAGATCCTCCGCGTGGGCCTGGACGTCTCGGTGCGCTTGAGCCGCAAGCCGCCCGACACCTTTGTGGATGCTTTTGAGCGGCTAGCGCGGGCGCAGCCGGGCCGCGCGTCCTTGGTGTGCACGGGACCGGCGGGCCGCTCATTCACCTACGGGGAGCTGGATGCCCAGGCCTGCCGGGCGGCGTGGGCCCTGAAGGCAGAGCTGGGCCGCCCCGCGGCTCTGGGTACCAGGGAGCCTGCCGCCCTCCTGGCGCTGGCCCCGGTTCCCGCCCTGGAGCTGTGGCTGGGGCTGGCCAAGCTGGGCTGCCCAGTGGCGTGGATCAATCCGCACAGCCGCGGGGCGCCCCTGGCTCACTCGGTGCTGAGCTCTGGGGCCCGGGTGCTGGTGGTGGACCCAGGTGAGGACCCCGGACGCCAGTGGGGCAGGGGACAGATGTAGAGGACTGCCGTTCAGAGGATCCTGGTGGGGGCCGGGCAGCGAGCGCCTTCCTCCCCAGCCGTCCCCGCAGGTAGTAGAACTTAGCGGCTGGAAGGTAATTTTAGGTGCACCACAGTTTTGTTTTCTTCTCCACCATGGCTATTTCAATCCCCCCGTCCCCCCCCAAAAAAAAAATACTAATTGTGGGGTTCTTTGCCGAAGAGCTGCTGCGTTGCGGCTGGCAGCAGGCTCCTCTCCCTCATCTTTGGGTCTCCGGTCTCCCCTGGGGACCTCACCGGGGGGCCCTGCCTCGGCTTTTCCTCTACCTGTCTCTGCAGACCTCCGGGAGAACCTGGAGGAGGTCCTTCCCAAGCTGCAGGCAGAAAACATCCGCTGCTTCTACCTCAGCCGGTCCTCACCCACGCCGGGGGTGCAGGCTCTGGGGGCCGCCCTCGAGGTTGCGCCTCGGGATCCCGTGCCCGCCTACCTGCGCGCTGGGATCACACCGCGGAGCCCTGCCCTGTTCATCTACACCTCAGGGACCACTGGTGAGGGCACCCGGCCTCCCTAGCCCCCACCTCTGAACCCTCATGCTCACCTGACCCCAAGCCTGACCTGTGCCTCAAACTGGACCTCTGAACCCAGTCTGAGCTTTGATTGAGACATCTGGCCCCACGAGATTTGAGTGGTCAGTGCCAGAATCCTGCCTCTTCATTGCAAACAGCCACTGACACCCTAACTGACGTCTAGGGTTCAGCCTCGGAACCCCTAACCCACTTTGACCTCCTTAAATCTACTCACAAATCCCCATACTCGAGCACCTTCTGAGGACCCTGCGGACCTGAACTCAATGCGGACCCACGGTCGGGGCTGGTCCCTCACGCTGCTGTTCCGCTCCCCGACCCTTGCTGATTTTTCATCCTCCAGGGCTCCCGAAGCCGGCCATCCTCACGCATGAACGGGTGCTACAGATGTGCAGCATGCTGTCCATGAGTGGGGTCACAGCTGATGACGTGGTCTACACCGTCTTGCCTCTGTACCATGTGATGGGGCTTGTCCTTGGGGTCCTCAGCTGCCTGCAGCTTGGTAAGCCCTTCCCTGAGGACCCCTCCAACCCATGAGGCTGCCAGACTGGATATCAGGGTGGGGCTGTCGGGGTATCAAGGTTACAAGGCCTCACGGGTTACCCAGCACCCTGGCTTCTTACCTTTGATGAGAGACGCACAGCAGAGAGCCCCGGGAACTTCCTGAACAGAGGCTGGGATACCCAGAGAGTCCCTAGTGGCTGTGTCGTGGTCAGGAGGTGACAAGAGCTGGTGAGAGCAGTCACTCATAGGAGCTCTTGTCCCAGGAGGAGCCAGTGGGAGAATGCTCACCGAGCGTTCCATCAGGCCGCCTCCCTGAACACCCGAATAGGACTCCACATGGGGACCTCGCCACAGTCTGTTTTTTTTTTCCTTCAAAGTTTTATCATGAAAATTTCGAAACACATAGAAATTTCTAAATGTTCCCACATGAATCCTCATGTACGCGCCACCCAGCTTCAGCCACCGTCAGCATTTTACTGGATTTGTTTCCTTTATCATCTCCCCGCTTGCTCTCGGTTCGTTTTTAAAAAAATTTTTTTTTAGATGAGGCAACCTCTGGTTGACCTCACAGATTGCAAGGACCTTGTCAGCTTACAATCCCCTATTATTATTTTTTATTTTTATTTTTTACACCTACAGCACCAGGTCTTCCTAGGTGGTCTCCCATCCAAGTACTCACCAGGCCCCACCCTGCTTAGCTTCCGAGATCAGACGGGATCGGGCTCGTTCAGGGTGGCGTGGCCGTAGACTCGCCTGCCTTTTTAACTCTCATATTTCATTCGAAGATTTTTCTTATCAAGGACAATTTAAAACATACACAAAAGTAGAACAAATAGTTTGACGAAGTCCCGCCTGTCTTTACCCGGCCTCAATTGTTCACGTGTTGCCAATTTTATTTACTGTGTCCTCTCTTTCTGGATGATTTTACATCAAATCCTAGACACTGTATCGTTTTGCTTGTAACTATTGCAGTATGTGTCTCTAACCCATGAGGACTGAAATGAACAGTGACTCTTCTCTGTCCCCCGTGCCATGCTCTACACATTCAGAGAAACTTCTCTAGTAACAAATTATAGAAATGATCCCTGAAAATATAGTCTTGGAACAGTAACTCTTTAGTATCATCTGATGTGCACTTCATGTTCGAATCTCCCCAATTATCTAATTGTCTTTTTACAGTTAGTTTCTGCCTCTCTTTCCCTGGGTTTCCTGTTTGACTGGAAATAGTCCGTCTAGAGATGTTGTTAGAGTCAGTTCAATTATTCTTGGCAAGAACCTCGCTGTGGTGTATTGTGCTTCCTAATTCATTGCATTGGAGGCAGCTCACGACTGACATCCTACCTAAGAGAGGCTATGATGAATTGCAGAGCTTTAATTGGAAAACTCCCTATCAATCTTTTCCTTGGTTTTCCTAGATCTCGGAGAACTGTCTTGAATCAGGTGTTTCATTAGGGGTTGCAAACAAAGCTGTCATTTTCAAGGACTCGGCACCCATTCTCACAGGCAGGGCATTATATTTTTACCTCCCTGTCAAACATACAGCCTCAAAGAAGACACAGACTTGCCACTCACCAAGGACATGAACAATTGTCCCTTTGGGTAAGGGATATTTTGCTTGCAGGGTTTTGTTGAGGATTGGGGTTAAGGAGAGTGTCTTCCACAGAGCCCGGTATACGGGAGGGGATCAAAAAAGAAGGGATCAATTTCCTGGAGTGAATGTAGTGGCCCCTAAAATTAATCAATCCACGTGTTCATCCTTCAGAACATCCATCCATCCATTCACTCACCTTTCCATCTACCTACCCCACCTATCCATCTGCTCAGCTAAACTTTCATAAAACATTTATCATACTCGAGAGAATTAATATCCGCAGCCCCTAATTAGCAGTGTTCACTTCGTACCAAGCACTGAGCTCTCCACACGTTTGGAGACAGGATTCAACCCCAGGCCTGCATGTGCTTGTCTCATGAAGGCCATCCTGACCAGGCCAGGAACCCAGAGAGGAGACCAATATCATCTCATACTTCAAGGGGCTACGGCCAGGTGTTCAAAGCAGCTTTTTGCAGTGTCATGGCAGCATGACCTGAAACCCTTTCCTCTCTTCCCTCCCAGGAGCCACCTGTGTCTTGGCCCCTAAGTTCTCTACCTCCTGCTTCTGGGGTGACTGTCGGCAGCATGGTGTGACTGTGATCCAGTATGTGGGCGAGGTCCTGCGGTACCTGTGTAACGCTCCTCAGGTGAGGGGCTGAGATTAGGGCACAAGTGAACACCGCAGGTATGAAACCCCAGCTGTCATCCCAGGTAAAAGTCTCAGGCAGATTCAAGGATAGGTCTCAAGCAAGGTCCCTCAGGTAAGACACCCTGGGCAAGAGCCACATATACTGAGTCCCATACAAGGTTTCCAGTCATGGCCTCTTTGACGATCAACTGCACTTCCTTGGGCAGGTGACTTTACCTCATTCAGCCTCAGTGTCCTCATTTGGAAAATGGGGATCATACCTCAAGGGTTTATTATGAGAAACATATGCAAAGTGCCTAGAACGGGGTGTGGCTCAGGGCCAACTCCTTAGACGTCAGCCAGCCTCATCCTTATAGAGCAATAAGGTATGGACCCCAGGGAACTGTCTCCAGACAAGGTGCCCAGGTTTCCCTCTAAATTAAGCTTCTAGGTAAGCCCTCAGGGGAAGTCTCTGGGTAACTGCCCCTAAGTATGGCCCCTAAGTAACTCCCCAGGTTATCTCCAGGTAAAGCCCCCCAAATAACCCCTCCAGGCAAAAATTTCGGGGTTTTCTATCCTTATATAAGACTCCAGATGAGGCCTCCAGTCACCCTAGATATCCCTCCTGGTAAGGCTCCCAGGTAATTCCTTCCACCCCCAGGTAACCTCTGCAGGAAACCCTCTACGCACAGATGCCAGGTAACTATTCTCAAGTAAGAACCCCAGGTAGATCCCTTAGGTATACACCATCACCTCCCAGAAGTAACTCCTCAGGTGAGGGCCCGAGATTGCCCTCCCAGGAAATGGTTCCCGGGAGCACCTGACGTCACCCCATTGTGATGTCCCTGCAGCGACAAGAGGACCGGACACATACAGTCCGCCTGGCAATGGGCAACGGACTCCGGGCAGACGTGTGGGAGACCTTCCAGCAGCGCTTTGGCCCCATTCGGATCTTAGAAATGTACGGGTCCACGGAAGGCAACGCTGGCTTCATCAACTACCCGGGGCGCCGCGGGGCCGTGGGCAAGATGAGCTGCTTCCTTCGAGTGAGTGGGTTTGGCGTGACAGTGGCCCTGTATGAGGCTGAGCCCACAGGGCCTCTGCTGACACCTCCCCACCTCCACTCAGATGCTGACCCCCTTCGAGCTTGTACAGTTTGACATGGAGGCCACGGAGCCCGTGAGGGACAAGCAAGGCTTCTGTGTGCCTGTGGGGCCAGGTATGGGGGTCGGGGTACCTTTCCCAGGTGTGGGAAGGGTGGGGACCCTGTCTCCTCCTTTGGAACAAGCCATGCAAAGCCTTGAGGTCAGTGCCCAGTGGTGGTGTTGGCAGCTCTCACCCTGTCTGGGACCCTCTGCCTCTCAGCCTCTCTCTGCTCAGCTCCCCTTCCTCATTTTCTTGCTCTGCTCTGTGTCTGGGTGTCCATTTGAATTGTTCTCTAGAGCTTTCTGTGGAAGCCCCGTCCTTCCAGGCATCAATCTCTCGTCCTCTATCTTTTCCTAGGGTCTTCCGTCCTGGCCATCCCTTGCACCCATCACCATTTGTCTCTGTCCTGGCCATCCCTGGCTGTCTGCTTCCTCTTTTTATTGGGCCCCCCATCTCTTTCTGTCTCCCTGTCCCTGTATCTCTGTCTCTCCCTCCCATTTCCCATCTCCCAGTCTCTTTGTCTGGGTCTCTTTCTCTTCACTGGCAGGGCCCTGGGTGATGGAGTCCCTCGTTGTTGGGAAGCTCCAGCGGGGGCTGCTGGGCTTCTGAGGTTCTTGCCCTTGGTTAATAATGCCCCAACTCCTGCTCCCGCCCCTAGGGGAGCCGGGGCTCCTGTTGACTCGAGTGCTTGGCCGCAGCCCTTTCCTGGGCTACCGGGGGCCCAGAGAGCTGTCGGAACGCAAGTTGGTGAGGGACGTCCGGCGCCCGGGCGACATTTACTACAACTCTGGGGATGTGCTCTCCATGGACCTCGAAGGCTTCCTCTACTTCCAAGACCGCCTCGGGGACACCTTCCGGTCCGCGTGGAGCTTCTAGGAACGGGCCTGGGAGGCGGGGCACCGGGGCTTCCCGATCCCGGAGGGAGGCGGGGCTTTCGGATTCGCAGGGGCGGGGCTTCTCAGTTCCGAAAGGGCGGAGCTGGGCAGAGCCCGAGGAGGCGGGGCTCGGTAGGCGACAGTGGGGCCTCGCCCGCGCCAGGGGCGTGGTCACACGCACGGGCTCCACCCCGCAGGTGGAAGGGCGAGAACGTGTCCACGCGGGAGGTGGAGGGCGTGTTGTCGCTGGTGGACTTCCTGCAGGAGGTGAACGTCTACGGTGTGTCCGTGCCAGGTGCGGAAGGTTCACCTGTTTAAAACCTCCAAGAGCTTGGAGGGCGGGAGTTAATCTGGTTTTACAGGTGGGCGAGCTGCTGGGGCACGGCCAGTGAACAAAGCTGGGCCAGGCAGGAGGGTCCGTGGGCTCTGCGAAGCGGGTCGGCCGAGAGTGACTGGTATGCTTCCCAGGGTGTGAGGGCAAGGTGGGCATGGCTGCTGTGCGGCTGGCCCCCGGGCAGACCTTCGACGGGCAGAGGCTGTACCAGCACGTCCGCGGTTGGCTCCCTGCCTACGCTGTCCCCCGGTTCATCCGTATCCAGGTGAGCTCAGGGTGGCCGTGGTAGGTGGGTGGGGCTTGGGTGTGGGAGTCACAGTCGGGGTTACAGCCACTGCCTCTGCAGGATGCCCTGGAGATCACCAGCACGTTCAAACTGGTAAAGTCCCAGTTGGTACGAGAGGGCTTCGATGTGGGCGTCATTGCTGACTCCTTGTTCGTGTTGGACAACCAGAACCAGGCCTTCCGGCCCCTGACGCCCGATGTATACCAGGCTGTGTGTGAGGGCACCTGGAAACTCTGACCATCTGGCCAGCCAACAGGACACCTGAAGGGGCAGGGCCCAATGTTGACCACTGTCAAAAAAAACAATGAACAGAGCCACTTTAAAATGGGGCCAGAGAAACTGCTTGCACGTCTTATACCTCCAACCTTTGGAATGTTAAAACAGGGTTAAATAACCTTTGGACTGGGACTAACACATGCTTGTGTTCCAAAGAACTGCAAAGTTAACAAGAAAGGAGATGTTATGACTACTGGTCTGATGACTACGGGACTGAAAATTTAAAACATTTAGAATTACCATCATTATGTTATGTCATCTGCACCAATAGCAATGCCTTCTTTCTATGGATGTAATTATTCCCCTTTCCTGTCTCAGAAACACCCATTGCCTTGGGCTCCTAATCGGAGCACTATTTAGGCTTCTGCCTTAATCAGTGCTTCCCAACGGGCTATTCTTTTTTTGAAATCGTCAATAAATGCTTGTTCCCTCTCCCTTTGGAAGCCTTTTATTTTATTTATTTGCTTATTTATTTTGGGGGGGAAGACTTTTTATTTTTAACGCCCCCTTCTACTTACAGTGTCACCTCCACCGTGAACCTACACAGAGTCGTCATGAATCCCAGCTGCATAGAGCAGGACCACACTGCGCTCGGCGACAAAGCAAGAATAATCTCCATGTGCACAGAGATGTCTGCGTGGGTAGAGAAACAACCGAGCCATGCAGGACCCACTGCCCTCCAGAAACCATACTTCAGGGCCTTGAGGGTCTCAATTAGCCTGGAGGAGCGGCCCTGTCTGGGCAAGGCCAGGGGTGCGGGAGGAGCCAGCAGCCTGACGGCCACTCCCGGGTGGAGAGTGCTGACTCCATCTGTTGGTCTTTTGTGGATTCTGATGGGCCTAGGTCAGCGGATATAGTCCGAGTGGCCTCAGGGTCCAGAAGGGCCGCCAGGATCTACCAGGAACAAGAGGATCCACCAGGGACACACAGATCCACCGTCCTCCAAGTCTCCGGTGCAGATCTCGCTTCCTGATCACCTACCAGACCACCTGCTCACAGCTCCATCTCCGGTCCGGCCATGCTTCACCAGGCCCCAGTGTGAGAGCAACAGGTCAGTAGGTCCTCAGAAGACCAGGAATGGAAGAGGCAAGGCCTCCCCTAGATGGAGACGTCCCCCCTCCTCGCTTCTGGCTGCAGCTAGGTCATCTCCCCCAGCCCACGTGATCCCTCTAGGTAGCCCATCCTCTGTAACCATGGTCACAGCAACCCTCAACACCACCTGCCGCTCCTGCATTTGTCAGAGGCTGCAGTGGGCTCCTTCCTTGGATGCACCTGTTTCCTGAAAGCATCGCCCACAAAAATGCCCCTTGTTTCCAGAGTAAGAAAAAGATGAGAAGGTGCTTAGTACCAGCCCCAGGTCACTGGAAGCTGCATTTCCTCACTTAGAAAAAGTGATTTTCCAGATGACTCAAGTGTGCAGGTGGGGAGTGGGCGGAATATGGTTAAGGATCCTGAGATGGGGAGATTACCACGGGTTACTAGGTGAGCCCTGATTGTAACCTCAAGGGTCCTTATATGGAGAAGGCAAGACGATCAGAGAGAGAGGGAAGCGTAACAAAGATTTCACCACCGCTGCTGGCTCTGCAGATGGAAGAAGCATCCACAAACCAAAGAACGTGCAGCCTCCAGAAGCCGGAAAAGGCAATAAAAGGGCCTAGGGCCTCCCGGAAGAGCCTCACCTGCCGACCCCCTGATTTGAGCCCAGTGAGACCCATTTCAGAGCCGTAAGAGAATTTCCGTTGTTTCAAGCCACCCAGTTTATTAGAACAACAGGAAACTGATACAGTGCAGACCGAAGTCCCGAATGACTGGCCAGGAGTCTGGATGGACTCTGTGGGCAGCAGGCAGCTGACCCCTTGCTATCCTGCTTTGTGACTGCCAGTGGTGTAGGCTGTGGGGATGCAGCCCTGACCTGCAGGTGTACGTGGCCTTTTTTCTCAGAGACCACCCTTGTCCACCCATACCTGAAAAGGAAGTTCCCTTAGTGTCCATCCGAGCTGTGATTCAAAAGCCCAAAGGTCAACGAGGCCAGGGGAGTGATGCGGGCGGCGCAGGAGTAATGTAGGCCAGGGACCAGGACTGGTGGATCTTCTCATGGGTGCGATGCTCTGTGGATCAGCTGCCAGGCAGGAAGAAAGGTAACTGCGTATGTGACCAACAAGAGCCAAGAATTAGGATTCTTCGGCAGAAACTTCCCTTTTATAAAAATGGAATTTGTTAAAAACATTACACGTGGAAGGCCGTGAGTTTTCCATCTGCCTGCAAACAAGCAGGCTGTGTTCTCCTGGGCTTTCTGCACCTTTTACATGGAGACCCTGGATCCCGCTGCTTCAGGAAGGGTGAGAAGGGGCAGATTTTGAGCATCCACCAGTGGCCAGAGAGGTCCTAGGGGTACAGAGAGTCATCAACCTGCATCATGTCACAGGCAGGGAGATCGGAGCTCGGTCAGTGGTGGATTCGCACCCAGGCCTCACTCCAGAAGGAGGCAGAAGGGAGCAGCTTCTTTTCTTGCACCGAGGTGGCTTCTGGGGACAGACTGCAGGGGAGACGGAACCCTCCGGGAAACTTGGATTCACTCTGTGTCCTCTGCTGCCTCCAAACCTCCCAGACTGAGGCCCAGCAGCAGGGGTTTCATCCAGGCCTGAGGCCACCAAGGCCACCAAAGTGAGGCTGCCTTCTCCAGCTGCTCAAGAGGCCTCTGGCCCGTGGCTCTTTCTATGGATGACCAGCTGGGACTTCCAGTCAAAGCCGCGGCCGCAGTTGCCACAGAAGTGGCGCCGCTGGCCAGCGTGGCTCTTGCGGTGGATGACCAGCTGCGACTTCCAGCTGAAGCTGCGCCCACACTCCTCACACGCATAGCCCCTGGGGCCCGGGGGCACACGCCGGGGGTGGCGCAGAGCACCCGGCTCTCGGGGACCCTGCGGCGGTTTCTTGGTGCCCCCGACAGCCAGCACTGGGGCCCGGGCGCCCTGCCCACCCGTGTGCGTCCGGTGGTGGATGACGAACACCGATTTCCAGTCAAAGCCACGGCCACACTGCTCGCACATGTAGGGCTTGCTCTGCGCAGCACCCGGCGGAGTGGACGCGACGGAGGCGGTGGCCCCGGACGGGCTCGCCCAGGATGGCGGGCCATCAGGGCAGCCAGGCGGACCCTTGCGGCGGCTCTTGCTCTCACCTCCTGGGAGAAGGGGAGGCAGTGGCCCGGGAGGCAGGATGTCGGCCTGCCCTTGCCCCCCCGACTGCTCCACGTGTGCGGGGCACAAGCTCCCACCCGCCCGAGAACTGGCGGCTTGTGTCGCGTGAGGCAGCACTCACCCGGGTGGAGGCTTCCTTGGCTCTTGGTCCCCTCATTCGGTGCCCTCAGCTCTGACACACCATGCGGGTCCGACGGGGGGCGCGGTAACCCTGCTGGGGTGGGGGCGGTCAGGTGTCAAGAGGGGACAGGCCAGGGGCTGGCACAAATGAGGGATGGGGTGGCGGGTGACACAGGTTTCCCCAGGGAATGACGGAGAAGGCGAGCGTGCACGGGGAAGGGCGGGAGACCAGCAGCGGAGTGGGGCGGGGTGGCGGCTGAGCCTCACCCAGGGACACCCCCGCGCCGTACTTCTCCAGCATCGCGTCCCAGTGCAGCTCCTTTTGTGACGGGTCCAGCAGCCCCCACTCCTCCTGCAGGGACGCGGCCCATCACTGCCGCGCCCTCCATCCTGGCCCCGCGCTGCTGGCGGAGGCTGCCCGCACCCATCCCCCTCAGCCTCCGCACCCCACGTTCTGGCCCGACTAACTGAGCTGAGGACCCTTAGGTTTTGGGGGAGGCAGAGACAGGGATGGATGTGGCTGGCCTCACCCGCTTGCCTTGAGCACTGTGTGCCGCACCGAGAGCGAAATGCCAGGGGATTCAGGGGACCCCAGCCCCTTCTTATAACAGAGACCCTCCTGGAGCCAGCCGCAGAGGGCACCTGGCTGCTGTGGGACTTGCATTAGGAAGTGCATCCCCCACCCCCCCAGACGCATGACTGTGTGGGCGGGGTGTGTTCCCCATGCTGCCAGGGGGTGAGCTCCGCGGGCTTTCTGGGGAGGTACTCCCTGCTCAAGGAATCTGCCCTCCTGGCCTCCCAGAATCCCATCATCTGGGTGGAGCTCTGCTGGATCAGAAAAAATAGTCCTGACAGACATGCCACATGGGGTCCAAGGGCAGGGATGTGGTGGCCGCATGGAGCCACAGCTGGGATGGTGCCGGCTGGAGGTGAGGCAGCGTTAGAAAGTATCTCTGCCACTTACCTGTTTCCTCCTGTGCCACCTCTCAGCCCCGAGCACGTCTCGACCAGTTCTCCTGCTGGGATGCTCCGAGTAAAGTGGCTTTGGAGCAAAGTTGCTGGGAGAGGATGGGACCCTCGCCCACCACACTAAGTAGGAGGAGGCGTCAGGCAGAGCTGCCACGCCCACTGGAGAGGTGGCTATGGGCATTTCCTAGCAAGAGCCTCTCCGTTCTGAGATCAGGTGTGCTGGGGGGGCCGGACAGCTCTGTGGTGCTCAGGCTTTCCTGCCAAGTTTGGTCATCTTGTCCTCTTGCCATTTACACAGAAGGGTTCAAATCCCCAGGTACCAGCTCAGCACTGCGGGGAGCTGCAACCCCCGGCTGCCTTCTCTGTAAGTGAGGAAGCCGATCCCTACCAGCTCCGGTCACTCTAAACCCAGTTTTCTAAAACCTTTCCTAACTGTAGAGACGACTGGGCTGTCCCTCTGTCTCACAGGACCAGCAGGGCACCCTGATACCAACTCCACTCTCAGCAGCAAAAAGCCATTGGCCAAGGGGCCTACAAAACTGACAGGGCGAGGGGGCCACCCAGGACATTCTCCTCCCATCTGGGCTGCTCACCTGGATCCTAGGTGGGTGGCAGGGCTTGGAGTCCACTTTCCCGTGTCCAAGGTGCCCCTCGTGGGGCTGGGCTGGATTTCGGGGGCTGGAGGGTGCTAAGTGAGGCAGATGGGAATCAGTCACCTGAGCCAGGGCAGGTGAAGAGGTGGAGCTGGTGTGACAGCCCTGGCCTTCCTCTGCCAGCAGGAAGAGGCCATGGTATGTGCCAGTCACATGGCATGCAGCCAGCTAGCCTTTCCTCCTGCCTCCCAGCTCTACAGTCTTCAGTGCCTTCTGGGTCCCCGTCCCAGCTGGGGACACCCACACTCCCACCAGGAGCCCGGAGCCTAGCGCGGCCCCACCCTCACCCGTGTCGTGCGCATCAGCATCAGGCTCCTCTTTCACGCTGCAGCTGAGCTGGGCAGACCCTTCCACCCGGGCATCGTGCGGCCCCTCCCCAGAGGCTTCCCCGAGGGGCTCCGCTATCCGTGAAAAGTGGGGGCTCCCCAACGACTCTATCTCCTGTGCTGCTGGGAGCACCACCTGCTTCAGGACGTGGGCTGTGATCTGAGGGGGAAAGGTCACGTCATGGCAGCTCAAGCCTCGCCCCGTCCCTCCAGAAGCCATAACTAGCCATACTCACCCAGCCCAGCAGCTGCCCAGGATCGCGCTGCAGGCCTTCGACCAGGGCTGCAGCCTCCTCAGGGCTGCCTGGCCGCCGCCCCTGCACCCAGGCCTGGATCTCAGGGGGCAGCGCGCCCAGGAACTGCTCCAGCACCAGCAGCTCCAGCATCTGCTCCTTGGAGTGCACCTCGGGCCGCAGCCACTGGCGGCACAGCTCACGCAGCTGGGTCAGGGCCTCACGGGGACCTGCCACTTGCTGGTAGCAGAACTCCCGGAAGCGTAGGCGAGATGCCTCAGCTTCCTCCATGGTGGCCATGGGGTCCAAGGAGGGCAGGTGCGGGGGACCCAGCGAGGATGGCATTGTTGGCTGGAAGTCTTTTTGGAGCCACCAAGAGGAACCTGCAGAAAAGGAGGGGTCAGGGTGCAGGCCAAGAGGCTACCACCAGGACAAGGCGGACAGGTGCAAACAGGCCCAGCCTGGAGGCTGAGGACAAGACAGAGAGGACCCTGGTGCCGATTTTCTGGGGCGGGAGGAGTCACCAGAGCTGGCTGTTGTTCAGAATTGAGAGCAGAAAGCAGCCTGTGGACAAGGGCTTGGAGGCATGTTGTCCAATGGAACTTCCAGGAAACTGCCAACATTTGGACAGAACAGGGGCCTGATGGTAGATGATGGTGAAGTAGGCAAAAGGAGTCATCACAGGATTCCCGGGCGAGGCTGAGGAGCCACGGGAAGTGCCCACCCGGGGAGCAAGAGAAGTAGTCAGTCGGCAGGAGGCCGACGGACAGGAAGCCAGAGAGGCAGTGGGGCCCTGCTCTAGGAAGCCCTGTGGGAGGGAAGGGGCAGGGGTAGGTCGCGGGGCCAGGCTAGGATATGGTCGGATATGTTAAATTAAGGTGGCACCCTGAGAAGCTGGCTACAGGGACGGGACGGGGTACGTCTGCGCCCTGGGTCTAGGGGGGAGCCGCTGTGGACTCGGAGACTCCGTGCTCGCTGACCACAACGAACTGTGGACGACCCACACCATCTCGGCCGAGCATGTGAAAAGCAAAAACAAAGCAAAACCAGGAGCTCCATGGTGTCATCAGCAGGCAACAGTGGCCCAGCCCCGAAGAGGGTCTGGAGTGAAACACTCCTACCTGGAGGGGCCTGTCAGACTGGCTACACCAGGCCTGACTTGTGAGAGAAAGGGCCTGGGCAAAGGCTCGAAAGGGGGGCGCGCAGGGCACGTCGGGAGATAGGCGGGAGCTCCCGAGCGCAGGGGCCGACCGGGTGCCGGGGTCGCGGAAGAAGTCGCGCCCAGCCGGGACCGGCCTGCGCGCATCCCCGCCGCCGCACAGAGAGCCGTCCCCGCCCACCTCACCCTGGCGACGCTCTGGCCAATCACGCGCCTGTCCCGAAGGTACCGCCCACCTACCCCCCGCCGGACTACATTTCCCATGAGCCTAAGCAAGCAAGGACAGGCGCGGCCTCTGCCAGAGGATGCTCATTTTCAGAGACCTCTCACACGATTAGGAGACGCTCCGTCTCTTGCAGAGGAAGTTGCAGTCTCAGAGTTTTGAGGGGTTCCCTCCCTTCACTGGCGGCCACTCTTCCTTTGCATCCGAGCCTTAGGACTCACCAACTACCAAGATGGACGGTACGTTGGAACCCTGCGCCTGTGCATAACGGACCTGGTTCCTATTGGTAACTGAGGTGAAGAGCAGGGCGGAGCGTGACCGGTCGACCAATCAGAGCTCACACTCCGCCCAGGCTCCTCCTCTTGAGGCTTCTTCGGTAACCTCTGGAGCACCTTCCCCCTCCCAACAGAAGCGGTTTCCAAGGCAACTGCTAGAGCGTCTCCCCGCCCTCCAGGGAGGCCAGAAGTGGACGCTTGGGTCGAGACTCGCCTCTGGGTAGGCCCAGGAGGAAGCGGCTGGGAAGGCTGGCCTGATCCGTGGGCTTTCTCCATGGAGAAGGGTGCAGGGGTCCTTAATTCGACCTCCGCTGAGCGCCCTGCCCCGGATGGGCACTCATTTACTGATGAGGAAACTGTCCCATAATTTATACCGACATACCTTTGGATGTCAGTATTGAACTGCAAAGTGAGGGATGGAGGTTTTTGTCCAGGCTTATGGGACATGCTCAACCTTTTAATTTGGCAGCCAGACTAAAGTGACCTTTTGGTTTATTACAACAGGCAATGTTATCGTTTTAAGAATCTGACTGGGACGGGGCCAGTTTTGCTTCCACACATCGAGTGGCTGAACCATGACTTATTAAATCTTAATTTGCCATCTACCTGTTTCGCTTTCTTCTGATATCTAAAAATCCTCGGCTGCCAGCTCGCGATAAAGAGCTGTGGTCTCTGAGCGTGTGTGTTACTGGGGCTTGTCACCTCGTCCAAGTACCGTCATCGAATTGGACTGTTCTGTGAGGGCTTAGGTCTTTTCTCTAGGACTGCAGATTCCCTAGAAATGACACTTCCACCATCCACTGTGGACAGAGCTGGGCCTCTTACAGCTGTTGCTGCATCCACCAGCCATCTTTTAGGTCTCCCCTCCCCAGGGCTGCTAGTTTTCAACCCTTCTGCAATTCTGTAGCAAAAGCCTGGTGGAACCTATCCCCACATCTCTCAAGTCAATACCAGCTCCCCCACCCCACCTAGCTTCAAAATGCCTTTGCCTATCTCTCCTCCTCCACCGTCCTCATAAACCCACAGGGTTTGTTTTAAATACTCTTCTCTATTTTTAGTGGGCTTCTGAACCAGGGGAGAAGCATGTGTCCAGCATACCATCTTGACCCGGAAAGACCTGGCCACTTTTATAGTTACAGCCTGTTAAGGGTTAAAAGCAGTGGAGCCAGCCTGGCAGGACAGAGCCCAACATGGCCACAGAACATTTGGGAGAGAGCAACTTAGGGGCCAGACGTGGGGGAAGGAGGGTGCTCATGGTTGCTGTTCTCATAAGAACAGGATGGAGGCCGCTGAGCAGTCTTGGGTATTGGGAGGAGTGGATTCCTGAGGGTGTAGGAGGTGAGGGATAGCAGGGGACACACATGCAGGAGGGAACTCATGAAACCATGAGGAGGCTGGTCTGGAGACAGGACATGGCATCAGGCCCAGCTTGGGGGGGTCAGAAAGGCTCAGGGTGAAAACTGGGCTCCAGGAGCTTCTGTCCAAGGTACAAAAGAGGTTGTATGTGCCTCTTTGGGTACCCACTTGCCGTTGAACAGATGCTTTTGCTCCTTAATCCCATGGGCTCCCGGAAGAGTCCTCAGTCAGGGTGCGAGTAGGTCTGCATTTCACAGCTGTGCAGACTGAGGCTGAAGTGATCTGCTCAAGGCTCCCTCACGGAGGCCAGCCTGGGGAAAGGTCAGACTGGGGCAAGGCCCGGGTGTGGACCAGAAAAGAGAGGCGGACAATGCCTCGGGGGGGCCTACGGGATGTCAGGAGGCCTAGCTCAGAGGACCTGCCCGTGAAGGGCCTTGGGGAGCTGAGTTCTGCACGACTCCTCTCCCTAGCCTGAGTCTCCCCTCCTTGTAGAAACGTGTGAGGTTCCAGGGATGGAAGACACGACCGGCCTTGCTGGCAGGTGGGGAGTGGGGGGATCGTGTCTGTGCTAAGTATGGCAGATGGCTGTGAGGTCTTGGATGTGAGGAAATAAGGCACCCACTGGGTAGGGATTAGCCTTCGGGTCACATGTGGCCCCCACCTTTGACTCCATGGCTGGACCCACAAAGGCCAACTCCTAGGTGAGCTGCTGTTGGGGGCAGCCCCACCTCATGCGCCCTGCACAAGTCTCCTGCCTGCACTCCCCAACTCTGGCTACCAAGGGGACACAGGTGTCACAGCCCCTCAATGTGCCACCTACAGGCTGCACCTCTACCCTGTAGTTTCTCAAAGGGACCTCGGTTGAAGCCAAGTCCCCAAAGCTCTGTGACGATGACACCCTGATGGCACATCTGCACTGCGCTAGAGTGAAATCAGGCTGTTACCAGTTAAGCATTTTAAAAAGAAACCTTTATCAGTGAGCCTCTCTGCGCCCAGCGAGAGGGGAGGCTGAAGCCGTGGCCTTCCACGGGCTGTGCAAGAACTGACAACGTATGTGCATTCCAAGCTGTACCTTCGTCGTCGTCTTCCCAGGGAAAAGACCCTTAACTTCCCGGGCAGTGAGGCTGGAGGTTGAGACAGGCCCCCACCCCACCTGTCTGCCTCAGTGTCCCCGCTGTGTAGAGGTGTCACACTGATGGGGGTTCTCGGGAGAGTACCGCGAATGGGCATACGGCCACCAGACCCTGCGGAAACAAGCAGCCCACCTCGTCTCCTCTGAACCTGTCATTTCAGTCACCTCCCGTCACGGCGGCGGGGATGTAAAGGCTCCTGTAACGTTAACTTTGGTAACAAAGGACACAGCCAGTGCTGAGGCCTAGATGAGGATCTGAACGAACGCGCGTGGCTGGGGGGCCATCATTCTCCCGTCTTTCCCCGGCAGACCTCCACCTCCTACGGGTCAGCCACGCCTGGGGAGCCAGCCAGGCCTCGGTTGGCCCTCGCAGCAGGCAGACTGGAGCGTGGGACGCTGCCTGGCTCTGCTGTGTACAGGTCACACCCCTTCCCTGTGCCTGTTTCCTCCTCTGAGAAGTGGGGATACCGACCACGGCGGCCGCCTCACAGGGCAGCTCGGAGGAATTTCGCACACTTACCGGGGCTGGCACTCAGCATGTGCCGGCCGCATCAAGACCCTGTCCGGCAGGGATCAGCCAGTACCTTCCCAGAGAAGGAAGCTGAGGCTCAGAGCCCGGCCGCTTGCCCGAGGCCAGCACCTAACCCCCGCATGACCTCCTGTCCACTGGGCCCTCTCCCAGGAGGCCCAGGATGAACCCGGGCCTGAGGGGAATATCCTGAATGTCGACAAGGCAGCGGTCTGTGAGTGGCCGTCCGAAGCTCGCCCGACCGCCTCCACTCCATCCCCGCACGCCCCCCTCCCCCAACGTCCAGTCATCACACGGACAAGTGGCGCCACCCTGCCGGCCTCCCACGGGCTCTGCCACGTCTCAGCCCCACCGAAGTCCCAGCCTCCGTGTCCGTCCTCCTGACCTTTCTGCACTGTGACCTTTTGGGACTGGAGGAACCTGCGGCCGAAGTGGCCAACCTTGTCGCTACCTGCAGGTGGGGCTGCAGCGCACGCACAGGGCTTCCCCGGAGTGTGGCTCGGCGAAGGGCGCGGCCCTTTAGCCATGGCAGGGACGCGGGACAGGTCCGACTGGGCCGGAGCGCGCTCTCAGGTCTCGGCCGGCTTCGGCGTGGCAGCCGGGCCTGAGCCCGGGGCGCCGCCCGGGGACATCCCCGAAGGAGGCCTGGCCTGGGGGCGCCGCAGCCTGCGCGCGGGCTTCTCGCCGGTGTGGATCCGCTGGTGGTGGAAGAGGGCCGGGCGCTCGCGGAAGGCGCGGCCGCACTGCGCGCACACGAACGGCTTCTCGCCCGTGTGGATGCGCCGGTGGCTGAGCAGCACGGCGCCCTTGGCGAAGGCCTTGCCGCAGTCCGCGCAGCGGAAGGGCCGCTCGCCCGTGTGCAGCAGCTGGTGCTGCGTGAGGTTGGAGCTGTGGCTGAAGGCGCGGCCGCACTGCGCGCAGGTGAACGGCTTCTCGCCCGTGTGCACGCGCTGGTGCTTGAAGAGCGACGAGCCCTGGCTGAAGGCGGCGCCGCACAGCGCGCACGCGTACGGCTTCTCGCCCGTGTGCGTGCGCTCGTGCTGGATCAGGTGCGAGTTGCGGCAGAAGCGGCGGCCGCAGCGGGCGCAGGCGTAGGGCCGGCCGCCCGCGTGGATCTTGCGGTGCTGGCTGAGGTTGGAGCCGTGGCTGAAGGCCTTGCCGCACTCGCCGCAGCGGAAGGCCTTCTCGGCCGTGTGGATGCGCTGGTGCCGCACGAGCGACGAGCTGTGCCGGAAGGCCTTGCCGCAGGCCGGGCAGGCGTACGGCGTCTCGCCGCTGTGGATGCGCTGGTGCTGCGTCAGGTGCGACGTCTGGCTGAAGGCCTTGCCGCACTGCGCGCACTCGTACGGCCGCTCCCCGGTGTGCGTGCGCAGGTGCTTGAGCAGGTCCGAGCTCTTCACGAAGACTTTGCTGCACGCCCTGCACTCGAAGGTCTTTTCCGCGGGGAGGAGGCCGGGGCCCGCGTGGAGGGCCTCGCCCAGCTCGTCCCAGCTCGGGGGCCCCTGGCCGGCAGGGAGCCTCCGAGACGCCTGCCAAGCCGCACGCATCCCTCGCTCACCGCCAGCGTGACCCGCCTCCGGGTCTGGGTCGCTCGGGAGGGTCCTCCCAAGGGCCTCCCGCAGGAACGGCTTCTGCCGCTCCGAGGCCCGTGGCTGCTTGCCGCGCTCGGGGGAGTCCACGAGGGCTTTCTCGGGGGGTGCGCTGGCCGTGGGAGCTCTCAGCGGGGAGGTCAGCCGCAGGCTGACTCTGGCCTCGCCCCTGTCCGGGCCTAGCATGAGCCTTTCCCAATAGATCACGGAGACCCCCGTGGGTTTTCTCTCCCGAGATGAGCTAGTGCCCCGCCGACCCTCCAGGCGTCTCCCGCGTGCACTGGCTGCAGTGGTGGGGAGGACACTACTAGGCGTTGGAGGGAGCCTATCCTGGAAGGTCCTTGGCCATGCCTGGTCTCTGGAAACATCTCTGTCCTCTGCCAGATGCTGGGAACCTGAAGGCAGAAACGGCGGATGTCTGGGTCATTCGCAACAAGAGGAGGTGACCAGGGCAGGCCGAGGTCTGGGTGTGGAAGCTGGGGAGAATAGGGGCCCGACACCCCATCTGTATGTAGCTACAGATAGTCTTGGGGACACCCCGGCCTGCTTTTGCTGCTTGCACTGACGGCTTCCTGATGCTACAGTTTTAGTCACTCGTGAACTCTGTTTACTAACTGCCTCCTCCCTAGCATGGTCAACCCCACGAAGGCAGGACTGGGAGCATCCTGGTCCAGGCTGTGCCCCAGTGCTCAGAACAGGCCTGGGCACTGCAAGTACTCCAGAAACAACAAACACACGAGCGAATGGCCCCACAGCAGTGGCGAGATGAGACAGGGAGGCTTTGAACCACACGCCCTGGCTAAGGGTGGGATTTTGACCAGGTCTCAGCACAGCCTGGGAGTGTCCTTGGAGCTCCCTCTTTAAGGGCAGCCAAGGTTGGAGCCTCCAGGAGAGACTAACGGTGGAAAGAGACCAGAAGGGAGTTGGGTGGGGGCAGGAGAGGGGAGTATCCAGGAGCTGAGGAAGGGGGGACACAAGCTTTGCGTAGGTTGACCGCAAACTCACCCCCCCACGGTCCCACTCACTAGGGCTGGGCCTCCTCTGGGCGTTCCTGGCCAGGGTCACATCCGTCCCACTGAGAACCCAGGGCTCCTCACCACGCTCGAGCTGGGTGACTACACGGGGTCGGGAGGCAGAGAGTCCTGTGACAGAAGATAAGCGAGTGAGGGGCCAGCCCCAGATCAGAACAACCAACTGCCCAACAGATGGCAGGAGTCAGGGCTTCGTGGGACACAGATGGCGTCATCTGCGCAACCAAGAAAACCCAAAAGTCGCATCACAGATCAGGGTTCACAGGAATAGCTTAGTGGTGCCACTCTGGAAAGGGACACTCAGCCAGTGGCTGTGGGGTTGCTCCCAGGCCACCAGGAGATGTGGAGTGAGTGCTGGAGGACCAGCTGGCAACAACCGAGCTTTCCCACGGAGGACCCAGGGCTTTACCCAGCGAGGCCACGAGTGCGAAATTCTCCAGCATCACGTGGCAGTACAAGGCCCTCTGGGCTGCGTCCAAGAGATCCCACTCTTCCTCGCAGAAGTACACGGCCACATCCTCAAACACCATCAGGCCCTATACAGAGAACGGGGAGATGGACGTGATCTAAGCTATGGCTGTGAGACCCAAGATCCAACTCCCCGTCCCAATGGCTACCTCCCCCAATGTCCCTCAGACACTCACCTTCCTCCCACTGGGCTCCAGATACAAGCTCTCTCACTTGTCTGGGCCCCCTCCCTGTCTAAGCCTTTGGTACCTCATTGGCCTCCCCACTCTACACAAGGCAGCCGGAGCAAGCACCCAGCCTTCAGCTGGCTGCCATCCCACGGGCAGTCTCAGGCGTCCAGTCATTCTCCAGCCTTTGCACAAGCTGACCTTTCCCAGGTGTGCCCTCGTCGCTCTTGTAGTAAGCAACTGTATAAGACCCCCAGCTACCCGCCCCTCCACATGCCCAACTCTTTTGGGATGCCCGCCCCTGCTGAACCTGCCTGACCTTTTAAGGCTGCTCATCTAGCATGAAGGACTGGCCGATCCCCTCCAGTCTCCACAGGGGTGGCCCCAAAGATCTAGTGGGTGAACGGGAACCAGTTCCATTTCCTTTTTATTTGGCTGTCACCCTCCCTTTCCTCAGCCACCTGCCAGGCTTCTCAGAGCCCCGGGGACTGCCGGGAGCCCGTCATCTCACTGGAGCACTAACTGCCAAACCCTGGCTGAGTCCGTGAAATCCCTTCCTCCTACAGTTGACTCCCAGGGTGACTCGTCTAAGGACACCAGGACTCTGTCCTGGGATATCTACAGTGACAGGTCCACGTGATGCCTCCACTCTGGGACACCGCAGACTTCCTGATTTTCTCCTGAAAGCTATTTTCCTTTCAAATCCCTGATTTTGTCTACAGCAGCTCCACTCTGGTGCTCAGACTAAAAAATTTGAAACGTTCCTTCCCTTGGGACACCCGCTCACACCCCGCACCAGAATTCAACCGCTTTCGGCTCCACTGACACAATCTGGTCCACGTGTCATCATGGCCTCCCCCCAGAACACCGTCACTCCCCTCGGCTAACAGTGGGATTCGTTAAAAAACTTAAATCCTCCATGACTCCCTGCGCCCTCGGGCTAGTTTTAACTCCTCGGCCAGCCATTTCGGATATACCTATCTTCTGACCCCGAGCTCCACGTTGACAAGATCAGTTGCGGAAGCAGCTAGGCTGTCTCCCCTCCCAGCTTCTGTCCGTGCGGGACCCACCCCTTGGAACTTCCACATGTCACCGCCTTGGCAGCCAGAAGTGGGGATCCCACAAGTGCACACCCCACTGGCCTAGGGCGAACCGAAAGGAAAAGACGAGGAGCCCCAGTAAAGTCCCTGCCTCCATCGGGGCTCGAGCCATGGTGGGGGAGACGGCGGCCAAGGCGGGTGGGGTCTGGGGCTCCCTCTGCTCACCTGTGCCGCCTCCGCCATCGGAACCTGTACTTGGGGCGGCCGACTCAGGGGCCCCGGCTCCTGGTCTCGGTCTCCCGGTCCGTCAAGGGCGCAGACGCTCAGGGAGTCGCCTCCGGGGTTGGCCCGGAGACTGACGAGCACGTGGCTCCGGGCGCCGCCCGAAGGCTCCACGAGGCCGCCCACACTACACCCGGAGAAACTGAGGCTGGAGGAGGGCGTCGGCCCGCGGTCACGGCGTACGCAAAGCGGGCCCTGAGCCCACGTCTTCCTCGGGCCCTCGACTAGGGTCTCCAGAACCTCCTG
Organism: Pteropus medius; assembly: GCF_902729225.1. Lineage (NCBI taxonomy): Eukaryota > Metazoa > Chordata > Mammalia > Chiroptera > Pteropodidae > Pteropus > Pteropus medius. The sequence continues at coordinate 269,078 of NW_024344198.1, read as the reverse complement.
AAGAACCGGCCGGACCAGCCGCGTTCCAGCGTCCAACACCGGTGTGGTACGACGCCCGGCAGCAAAGTGACAGTCTTGGACGCCGGAAGGCCGGCCCCTGCCAGCCCTTATTGGCCCAATGCGCGCTGTGGACGCACGCGCGGAGCCTCCTGGGAAGCGTAGTTCCAGCTGCTTTCCGCCGCTGGCGGGCGTGCCTTGCCCGATCTCCAGGGCAACGGCCAAGCATCACCACGCAGGGTGCCGGGAAGTGGAGTCCCAGCCTTGCTCCAGCTTCTGCGAAGTCGCGCACTTGGACGGGGTGCTCGGTTAAGCGTCCTGTTGGATTCCTGGGGTCTCCACGCCCATCCAAGAGGCCCTCCAATGCTAAACCCTGGAAACTGCTAAGGTTCCTGGAGGCGACCAGAGAGCTGAGAGCCCTAAAGACAAAGCTTAATGGGAGGGGTGGATTTAGGAGGAGTTGGGATTCCAATCCCAGTTCTGCCTCTAGGCAGCTGTGTGCCCCGTGCGAGGTTTACCCGCTCTGTGCGGCGGTGTTAAAGGGAAACCGTAGACCCGAGATGGCGTCGCTCGTGTGGAAAGCCTATGGCACCTGTTAGGTTCGCGGAAGGAAGAACGCACAAGGTCGAGGGAGTTAAGCAGCATTTACTGTAGCAGAGTGACAGACCGGCTGAGCCGAAGATGGCGTCAGCCCCGAATGCGAAGGGACCTGAAACTTCTATGGGGCTTGGGGAGGCCTTTTTTGGTGGGAATATTTGGGGCGGGTAAATTGGCAGGGAAGGGAGGAGAGTCCAGTGAAGTGGGAGGTGAGCATGTAGCGTGGCTAACCAGGATTTCCCACACAAAAGGAAGGGAGAAGTCTGGTTTCCACACTACGGGGGTTAGGGATAGGGCCCTCCTGGAACTAACAGTACCAAACGTAGATGTAACGCCCGATCTAATTGATCTATTAGATCAACCTCTCCTAGAAACTTAATCAGTCTGGAATTTTTCTGGTCAACCCCAGTAACGTCATCAGTCTATCACGTGGACCCTCTCCATCCTTGCCCACTCACCCTCACCCATAGAAAAAGAGGCAATCCGTATAATAAAAATTCTTCTCTTCCTGCCCCAAAGAAAAGACGTCCTGGCACAAAAGTAATCCTTTTCTTTTCTTTGTTAATAGCTCCCTTGCCCCGCCCTGCCTCCTATAAAAACTTTCCGTTTTGTACAACCCCTCGGAGCGCTCTTCTAGTTGTTAGATGGGGTGCCACCCATTCATGAATCGCTTAATAAACCAATTAGGTTTTCAGATTTATTTGGTTTTTAACAGGTTCCTTTGCTATCTGTAAAATTAAATGTCAGCGAACAATCAAAAAGAGGAAGTGGGAGACGCAACAACAGATGGAAGAGGTTGGAGTGGTTTGAGGACAGTCAGGAGCCAAGGCGTGCGTGCGTCCTCTACAGGCTGGAAAAGGAAGGAAATGAATTCTCTCCTAGACCCTCAGGCGGAACCAGCTGTGGAAACACCTTGATTTTAGCCCAGTGAAGCTGATTTTGCACTTCTGGGCTCCAGAATTGTAAGAATACATTTGTATCGTTTTAAACCACCCGGTTTGTGGTGATTTCTTATAGCAGCGATAGGAACTAGTGGATTCTCTGCGCAGCTCGCTTCCTCACCGGAGAAAGTCGTTCTTTAAAGGCTGGCAGACACTTGCTCTCTCTGGAGATTGGGAGCCGTGATGTCACTGACCTTCCTATAGCTTGGCATTGCTGTCACCAGCACTGAGGCTGGAAAGAATCCCATTTTCAGGCAGTCTAATGGAAGAAGCAGGCCTTCCTTGCCCACATGGATCCTGTGGATTAGTCCCCGATCAGGCTCTCGTGTGCTGTGGCCAGGCTAGGCCCTTCCTCACCCAAATCTCGGTGTCTTAGTCCCTCTCTGGACCCCGTGGAATCATTCCTGGTTGTGCCAGACACACTTGAGAAGAAGTCCCTAACGTACCCCGGGGTTGTCATGAGGCAGAGAGTACAAGAGGGGATGCCATCCGAGCAGAGTGTATGTATACCAGTGGGGTGAGTGTCACAGGCCAAGACCACCAGGCAGCTCACCCAGAAAGCTCACCCAGTGACACATGTGCATACATACGCCTTCAGAGTCACCTGGCTGCACACAAAGGGGCACTCCTGGATGAAGTCATTCATGCGGGGGATGCAGCAGAAGCTCCTGGTCCAGCCCCAGCCTCTAGCAGGACCAGAAGCACCAGGGTGGAGAGACACAGTGCAGAACGGGCACGAACTGGCCTCTTCTGATCTCCAGTCACCATGCCCACAACAAATCTGACCTTTCAGCAGAATCTTCACCAGCAGGAGAAGTCACAGGGGCCTTAAGTGTGTGGTGGTCAGGAACTGACCCACTCTGGCCAAGGGGACAGACACATGGAGTGTTTGCTGGCAACTCGGGAAGCTTCCCTGCTTCGTGGACATTGTTAAATCTGCATGTGGCACCTGTAATGTCCTAGGGAACGACTCTCTTCCTTATCTGAGACTGCACTGGGCTCTGTGATGATAAAAACCGGGTTGATTACAGCACCTTTGTTGCAAGAGTATGGTTGGAGGGGCAGGGGGCAGAAATGGGTCGCTGCCTGTGTGAAGAAGGGTAAGGTTCTCGGTGGTGACAACCTCTGCCTCTGAGGACAAAGGGTGGGGCAGGTGGCCGCACTGTCCTGTGGTGGTACGATGGGCACTGCCTCAGGTCTCTAAGGAAAGTCCAAGGACTCTGCAGAAAGAACCTGTGGCCTGGATTTCAGAGTTACCTTTGTACCTGGGGCTCACCCGAGGAGCCAGTAGATGACTTAGGAGTACAGTGGTCTGAGAGAATGAGGTAGCAGGTCCCTCATCCCAGGCATATCTTGGCCACAAGCTTGAGATGAAACTGTCTTTCTGTGCCTGACCAGGAAAATGAGATTGTTGTAGGCAGGCTCAGCACCATAAGACTTGCAGGGGCAGGTCAGAAGCGTATGTGGGAGAATGACAGGTGCAGGCCATAGTGAGTGGGGAGACCCAAGCCCAGTAGGCAAGGTCATTGCCTGTGAGACCTACAGGGACCAAGCTCGTATCTATTGCGGCCTGGGTCCCTATCTGAGGAAATCACAATCTGCATCCTGCATTTTTTTGAGGTATCTTTCTGATAGCCGTCACCCCTCCAGAAGAAACCCAGAGGGGCTTCTGTTGCCCAGGCTGGGTTCATGGTGACCTAAGAAGACATAGCCTCCATGGTTGTCCAGTACAAGGCCAATGAGGCATGGCTGGCCCAACCTAGAGGTGGAGAAGGGTAGAAAGGAGGCAGGAGATTTAATTGTGGTTGCCAGATCTTCTGGTGTGTGTGTGTGTGTGTGTGTGTGTGTGTGTGTGTGTGTGTGTGCAACTCTGGGGAACTGGAGCTTCTAATTTCTTTGTGGAAATTTCTTTTATAATCTGGCACCTGTTTTAAAGTATCTAATAGGCATGTGAGTTCAATGCGGCAGGCAGAATCATGGTTGCTCAAAGATGACCAGAACCTGTTAATATGTTATCTCACATAGTGGACTTTACGAGTATGAGTATGTCAAAGATCATGAAGTGGGAAGGTTATCCAGGATTATCTGGGTGAGTCCAATGTAATCACATGAGCCCTTGAAAGCAGAGAAACACAACCCAAATTGTAAAAAAATTCAGTTCTAGAGGTGAGAAATCTGACACGCCTGTCAAATGCTCTAGAATCAAGATGTTGATAGTGCTGTGTTCCTTTCAGAAGTTCTGGGGGAGGTGCTGCTCCCTTGTCTATTCTGGGCTGTAGAGGCTGCCAGCATCCTTTGGTTTGTGGCTTTTTCCATCTTCAAAGCCAGCAATGAAGACTTGGGTCTTTCTTACATCGCGTCGCTCCGACTCACTCTCATTCACCACTGTCTCCCTCTTCCACTTTTATGGACCCTTGTGATTCTGTAGAAGCGTTTCTGCCTTGTCTTCTCCTGACAGCGTGTGCGAGAGCCTTGGGATGAGGATGATGATGAAAACAAAATAGCTCTCATGTATTTAGAACCCCATGCCTGGCCATGTGCTCAACGCTTGTCATGTCACTTCTCGTGAGGAAAGTTGTATTTTCCAAATTTTCTCCCCGGACTTTGAAGTCGACCTGATTCTGGGTGAGCATCAGAATCTCCAGGAGGGCTTGTCAACACACAGTGTTGGGGCTCACCCAAGTTTCTGATTTCGTAAGGGTGGCCGCAAGAACTTACATTTCTAGCAAGTTCCCCAGTGATGCTGATCCTGACTCAGAGACCACAGTTTGGGGACCAATGAATTAGAAACATTTAATGTGAAAGAACAAAGTCCCCATGAGGAGACATTATCTTCACTTCGCATACTCGAAGAAGAGAAACGGGTTACCAGGGGCCCCTCTCAAGGCTGGTAGCCCCTCGCCTAGAACACGGGTCACTTGCTGGACATCTCTGAGGGAGGAAATCCGCGAGCAGCCTCTTTAAGAAGCTAAGACACAACCCTGCCATTCTTCCCCTCTGGACTCCACTTACTAGAGGCCCTCGCGGTGCACCTGGGCGTTGCCATGGAGACGGAGTGGGCGCCGGGTGCTGGGCGGGTTGCGAGCCGAACTACATTGACCAGAAGGCGCCGGGCTCTGGGCCAATCACAGCCCGGAGGAAGAGCTGCTTCCTGCGGCTCGTGTCGGTGAGGGAGGGACTTCCGGCACGACCTTGCGGACGTTCATTTTGCTCTTGACAGGTCGTTCTGCTCCGCCCTTGGGGGCCTGACCGGTGGGTCCAGAAGGCTTTATAGGCGCCCCCTCGGGACCAGCCGGGGAGGACAGTGAGCAGGATGGGGCTGACCTCTGCGGTTTCTACGGGACGGGAGCCCCTGTAACGGGGCGTCCTCCGCACCTGTCCTGGGCCCCCGCGGCCCCCGGAGGTGGCTCCCTGGGCTTCGTGCGTGTTCACACCGTGGAACCGAGGCCTCGAGCGTGACAGGCAGCGGGCGGGCACCCGGTGCAGGCGTGGGATCGCCTCAGCCCGCAGGGCCGGCCCGGGTCCAATGGCGGTGGCGGCGGCACTGATGGACCCGGCGCGGGTGAGTGGAGGGCGCCCCGCGGCCCTCGCACTCCTACCCACATGGCTCCGGACCCCCCCAATAAAAGAGAGAGGGATGTCCCTGGACTCTTCTCCGCCCCTTCCTTTGCTACCAAGGATCATAGTCATCCCAATCCCAAGGTCCTATTTCCTGGCCAGGGGTTACGTGGAAAGGTTATTTCTGGAATCCAGTGGGTCAAGGTGTGGAAAGCTGTTTCAGGCATAGGGACCGGGATATGCACGTTTGGAGATGAGGCGGAGCTGGGAATGTTCAGAGAATTGCAAGTCTCCGTTATGACTGGTGGACAGGAGCCAGGTCTGGAATGGCAGTCTGAGGAGCTGGGCCTGTGATCTGAGGGTGGTGGGAGCCATGGAAGGTTTGGAGTAGAAGAGGGAGGTGCTCTAACTCAGGTCTTCAGAGGCTCCCTCTGGCTTCAGAGAGGAAAGCAGACCGGGGTGGGGGGTGGGGGGGTGGGATGAGGGTGAGGGAAGAGAAAGGGAAGCCCATAAGGATGCTACCTGAATATATCAGGGGAGTGATGGTGGTGGCTTGGCCAGAGTGGTCACTGCAGTTGGGAGAAGGGGTTCGATTCTGGATCTGCCTTTTAACTTAAGCAAGCCAGATTTTCTGATGTGGAGGGTGTGAGAGAGAAGCAGTGGAGGTAGGGATGTCCCATGGATTTTGGCCTCAACGATGAGAACGCAGAAGTGAATGGACTGAGCCGGGGAAGTCGGTGGGTGGAGTAGGTTTCAGGGAAGCTCGGGGGGTGGATTTAGACTATGCTGAGGCTGGTGTCCCAGAGACGCCCAAGGATTGAATGGGCAGGTGGACATGCAGGTCTTAAGTTTGGGGAGGAGGATGACCTAGGAGTGTGCAAGGAGGGGGTTTGTCTGGAGGTCACAGACTGCCCACCAGCGTGGAGGGATGTGGGTTCATGGGCCTAGGTCTGGATGGGTTCATCTGTTTTTGCTTTGTTTTCCTGCTGCCTTTTGGTCTGGTTGACTTGGCTGTCCTCCTCATGGCAGGGCTGGGGGACGTTTGAGGATGTGGCCGTGTACTTCTCCAGGGAGGAGTGGGAGCTCTTGGATGAGGCACAGAGACACCTGTACCACAGTGTGATGCTGGAGAACTTGGCACTCGTGGCCTCGCTAGGTAAGGGTGTCACACTCCCCATCTCCTGCTTTAGGCTCTGCCCCTTTTCCTCCCAGAATCAGCTGACTCCCCACAGCTGAGCATGGACGCTGCTGCTTCCTCCCCAGACTGTCTGCTGTGTGTGTAAAACCTGTTTTTTTTTTTTCCCTCCAAGGAGCCATAACACATGCCCCTGAAGCCTTCAGTAGAAGGCTTGGAGCCTCAGCCCACCTGGCTGACTCTGTTCAGATCAGTGGCACCTCTATGCTCAGGTTCTGCCCCCCTTTACTGTCAGACATTTCCAGGAGCCTGGCTGTGCCATGGACTGCAGACAACGACATGGTCACTGGGCTGTTCCTGTGAGATGCTCTTCAGAGGCTTATTTTGTAATATTGTGTTTCCTTCCCAGTTGCAAAGATGACGCGAGCTCCCTTTGGAGTGTCACAGGGTGGGTTGCCTTGAGCTGGGCCAGCCACTCACCCACCCCGTCTTTCTCCCAGGACCTGCATCTCCCAAGTCCTGTGTGGTTGCCCACCTGGAACAAGGCAAAGATCCCTGGGTGCCTGATAGGGGAGATGTGTCTCCAGCCACTGCAAGAGAGACCTGGAGGGGGCCCGGCTCTGGTGAGTGGGAGCTGGGGGCAGAGGTGACACTGGGGCTGAGCTCACATTGTACTGTGCACTTACCCTGTGTCCTCCAGTGTTTGTTACTGGGGCCAGTAGTCACGCCTTTTTGGACATTTCACTTTCTTGCCATTTCTACTTTGTCCCTGGGCCCTGGATGATGGATGACTACACTGCTCTGATTCCCACATCTCCCCGCTTCTCCTGCTCCCCTCTGTTTGCAGAGCCATCCACATTTGCCTCTGGTCATTGTGTAAGGGGATGGGTACGTATCCTCATACAGACTTGAGCACGGGATGCCAGCTGCAGCTGGATTATCCTGGGCTTGTGCACACCACTCTTTGTGCCTCTTTCCTGTCAGAGATCTCCTGGGGCCTGCCTTTACCGAGTCCTCTTGAAAACTGAGGAGTGGGTTGGAGTCCCTGCCTCTCCTCTCATCCTGAATCCCACCCCTGTGTTCTCACATGGCCTGAGGCCTTGCCTCTTGTGGCCTTCCTGAGCCCAGTCCTGCACTGCTGGCTCTACCTCACCCTGACTTGATCCTTCAGACTCATTGTGAATGTGTCAGACACACATCCCTGAAGGGGCTTCCCTCTCCCAGCAAATGTAAGATAGACCCTTCAGCAGCATTTCTATGCTTTCAGGTTGTTGGTATGGAACAGAGGAAATCCCTCCTGGACAGGGTGCTTCTGTAGGAGTGCTCCAGTTCGGGACCTCTAAGGCAAGTCCTTGCACCCAGAAAGATAACCCCTGTGACATATGTGGCCCATTCTTGAAAGACATATTACACCTGGCTGAGCACCAACGGATACATCCCAAGCAGAAACCATACAAATCTGAGGCATGTGGGAAAGGCTTAAGGCACAGTGCAAACTCTTGCCAGCACCAGAAGGAGCACAGTGGAGAGAAACTCTTCACATTCAGGGAGTGTGGCAAGGATGTCTTGGACAGTCACGACCTCCTCAAGCACCATGCTACCTACAGTGAGGGGAAGCCCCACAAGAGCACCGAGTGCAAGAAGGCCTTCCTGTCCAGCTCCAGTCACCACCAGCCATGGGGAGTCCACACTGCACAGAAACCCCTCAGGTGTGGTGGCTGTGGGAAAGCTTTCCCAAGGGCCTTTGCGCTGCTCGACCACCTGGTGACTCACTGTCAAGAGAGGCCCTTCCGGTGCCCAGCAGGTGGAAACATCTCCAAGGAGAACTCAACCCTTCTCAGTCACCCCAAAATTCACACTGGAGAAACATCCCATGTGTGTAAGGAATGTGGGAAGGCCTTTGGCCACCTGTTTAAACTAAGGACGCACCAGAAAGTTCACACTGGAAAAATGCGTCACGACTGCAGTGAATGTGGGAAAGCCTTCACCCGCAAACACTCACTCGTTCAGCACCAGAGAGTCCACACTGGAGAAAGGCCATATGAGTGTGGGCAGTGTGGAAAAGCCTTCACTCGCAGCTTCCATGTTGTCCGCCACCAGAAAGTGCACAACACAGAAAGGCCTTATGAGTGCCGACAGTGCCGGCGAGTCTTTAGCTGTATCTCCAACTTTGTTGAGCACCAGAAAATACACACTGGAGAAAGGCCTTATGAATGCGGTGAATGTGGAAAAGCCTTCATTAACAGCTCCCATCTGATTCGGCACCAGAAAGTTCACAACACAGAAAGGCCTTTTGAGTGCAGCAAATGCGGAAAAGCCTTCCGGCAAACCTCCAAACTTATTCTCCATCAAAGGAGTCACACGGGAGAAAGACCTTATAAGTGCAACCAGTGTGGAAGAGCCTTCAGCTGCCCCTCCAACCTCATTCCGCACCAGCGAATTCACACTGGAGAGAAGCCTTATGAGTGTTCTGAATGTGGGAAAGCCTTCAGCCAAAGCTCTGCCCTCATTCAGCACCAGAAGGTTCACACCAGAGAAAGGCCTTATGAGTGCAGTGAATGCGGGAAAGCCTTCAGCTATAGTTCTAACCTTGTGAAGCACCGGAAAGTTCACACTGGAAAAAGGCCTTATGCATGCAGCCAGTGCGGGAAAGCCTTCAGCGAAAGCTCCATCCTCAGCCAGCACCAGAGAGTTCACACTGGAGAAAAACCCTATGAGTGTAGCAGATGTGGGAAAGCTTTCCGCTACAGCTCGAACCTCTCTAAGCACCAGAAGGGTCACTCTGGAAAAAAGCCTTTTGAGTGCAGTGGGCACAGAGATGCCTTCAACCAGAGCCCCAGTAGCACTGAGTACCACTGAGGTCACACCAAAGAAAGGCCTTAGGAGTGTGGCAAATGTGCAGAAACATGAGCTGGGGCTTCCTCCTTGTTTGCCATAAGAGGACTCCTGAGAAAATGTCTGTAAAAGAAAACTTTGTGAAGAAGCCATCCAGAAATGGAAATTTGCACATTCTAACACCCCTACCAGGACATTGCCTGAGTATCAGATATGTGGGAAGTTTTCAGGGGCTACATTGCACTTTCTAACCTGTCCAGGTGTTTTGCCATATTATGTCACTGCCAGACGCCATCTGACCTCTACCAGCTGGCAGGTCCCCACAGCATGTGCCTGTCACTTTAACATACTCAGGGAAAGCAGGCCTTGTGCTCTCTCATTCCCTGGAGGGAGCCATGAGTGATGGGCACCTTTTGGGGTGACCTAACGTTCCACCTTTTCACTGTCCCCAGTGGTTCAAGTTTTGTCCTGACCTAGTTCTAGGAGGACCTGGAGTCTGATGAATTCTAGAGGTTCCCCTTCTTCACATGCATTGTTGACTCTACAGATGGTGCCTATGATGGGTTTATCTATCCTTCAAACCACCCAGTCCCAGAACTGCCTGCCTCCAGAGTGTGTGATAATAAAGGCCTTATAGTTGAAGCCATCTATAATTCTGGGACTCCATTCACTGTGTGTGGGGAGAGCCTGAGAACAGACTTGGACTCTAACAGTGTAAAGAGGGGAAACGCTTTTTTGGTAGGGCCCCCGACTTCGACAGGATGACAAGAAACAGCTTGCAGTCTAGTTTAACTTAATTTGCCTTGTGGCCCAAGGCATCCTGGGACAAACTGAGGTCTCTGGGCCAAATCTTGTGTCTGGAAGGCAGAACCAGCTTTTGGGCCCAGACCTTTCTGGAAATTGGGTATTTGATGTGGCAATTTCCAGTACTTCCTGGGCAGCATTCCCTTATTCCTGGGAATGTCACACATTCCCCGGTAGTGTTGAGAGGCCACTGTCTGCTGGGACCTACCTATGAGTAAGGCCCCTGGAGTCCAGTATCTGTAGGTAGGTGTCACTGGATATAAGACTTACAGGGTCCAGGCTGAACCATAAATGGGTGTGAAAACAGTGGGCTCGAGGTTATGGAATTGGAGACTGGCAAACGGAGGAGGTATGGCTGCTGCTGTGCCTGGGTTACATCATACCCACTCACAAGAACTGATTGTGCTTGCTCTGCATTCACTGACGACGTGGGTAGCTGGAAATCAGCCATGGTGGAGTTCATACCACAAAAATTAGCAAGCAAGCAAGCAAACAAACAAAACAAAACAAAACAAAAACAAACTCTGAGAAAACCTGATTTGCAGTGTTTGCAAAATTTGTTGACAGTGACCTTGGCCACAGGAGAGAGTCAGCTCTGTGGGCTTTGGGATCCTGCACACTCTCACTTTCTCCTCCAACAAGTGTGATGCTCTTTTAGAACAGGCACAATTAGCAGTGTGCTGCTCACTGCCAGAGCAAAGAATCCAAAGGTGTTGTGGGTTCCTATAGCTACCTTGGGTTGTTCACTTCAAGGCATCTCTGCACAGGCAGGAACCAGGGACTGAGAGAAGAGATCCAGTATTCCAGGTGAGCGTGGTGGCCATGGCCCTAACCATCTGCTGGTTTTTGCTGCCAATTAGGCAGGGCTGTCCCTGGATACAGGGGTGAGAGTTGGTAGAATCAGCATATTGTTGTTTTCCCATTTTCTGGTTTTCCTAGAGGAATGAGAGATCTGAATTTTTATGTGTAGACTCTTGACTTTATAAATGTTGAAAACTACTTTCTAAAAACTTTTATACAAAGTCTATATATATATACTGCATATGTGTTCCTCAGTCAGCACTTGTGACTCTCAGAAAATAAGCAAACCAGGCTATAGGGAGCCCACGGGTCCCCACACATGAAGGCCCTGGGCCCTCAGAATTTTGCCCCACAGCACGTAGCATGGGTAGTGGCACTGCTGCTGCCACTGAACTCGGGATGACTCTCTTCACCCCCCACTTCCCTGAAGGTGACCACATAAGAGATGGCATCCCAGACCAGCTTGTGCTCAGCCAAGCATGTGGCAAGTCGGCCTAAGCTCTCCCTAGCATCCCAAGGAATCAGCGCACCCCTTGGACTCAGACCATCCCTGAGTCCATAATTGTCTTCTAGTAACATTGGGGGCTTGGGATCAGAGTAAAAATCCAGTAGAACCTTAGGGCCTCAGGCCTCCAAGCCAAGGATAGGCATAGATCTCAAGAGCGCAATTCCTTGTACCCGTGTGGTCAGCCACGGTTGGATACACATAACACTGCCCGCTGTGCAAGGGTGATGTCTTTTACCTGCCTTCCAGGGCTCTGTGCACCTCAGCCAACTTAGTAGAGCCTTAGTAGTTCCTCGGTGATGCCAGAACAAACCAAACAAAGGATCGGTTTCTCAAGAACTATTTAAAGATACGTATCAGCTAAGGACATGTTAAGAGGAGGACAGGCCAGTGGTGGAGGACCCAGCCATAGAGGGTGGATGGAGAAAGGTTGAGAGAAAAAGGCATGGCTACTCACTTTGGTGCCAGGGCAACAGAGGGTACAGGTCAGGTACCAGATGAGACAGCAGCCCACTGCCACAGGCCCTCTCAAAATTTTCTTGCACTCACCAGGACTGGTGCTCCAAAGGCCACTCTGGTTATTTCCTGATTTGAGCTGCCTCGTCCACCAGCCAGATCTTGCAGTGTTCATGTTGGGTGACTGCATTGTGGAGGTGGGGGGTGGGGGTTGGAGGCAGTAATTCTCCCAGGGGATAAAGTGGTTTGGGAGAGGTTAGTCCCAGGTTAGGGTGATATGCCCCATGACAGACCAGGGTGCGTGTGTCACCTCCACTCAGAGGTCTCCAGACAACTCAGACTCTACACTCACAAATCCAACTGCTAATCTACCCCCCAAAACTCCTCCTCCTGCCAACCTCCGATGTCTACAGGCAGCACCCCATTCTTCCTAAACACTTTGGATGGTCTTTCATCTCTAACTTACATTCACTCCCCCTGTGTAGCACGAAATCCCATCGACTCCATTTTGAAAAATCTATCATTTTTCTGATCATTTCTTCTGATCATTTCTTCTACCTCTCCTGCCTCTATCCTGGACAGGCCACCGTTACAACCGTCCTGAAGAATACTGCAGCAGCGTCCTCATGAATCTCTTTGCTCTCGCCCCCGCCCCCCACAATCCCTCTCCCCACAGTGTGTTCACTCAGTATCCGTTGGGATACTTGCAAAATCCTAACTCAGGCCATCCTTCTATTCGCATTTTGTACTCAGCCCGCCAACAGAGGCGGTGCCTCTCTCTTCACACTCTCGGGTCCCTGCAGTGGAGACAGACTCTCAGGTCAGCCTCACCACTGAGTCATTGCACATGCACATCTGCCTGCACCCTCCACATCTTACCGCACTGGATTCTGAAACAAAGACTTGTGAAAGCTTCGCCGTCCTGATTGCTGAGGCCTGGGGCTCAGTGGGCGAACTTAGGACACAGGGGCTCGGAGTCCAGCCGGGTGGGGCCAGGAGAGCCTTCCTCACCGGTGTCTAGTGGATCCGCTTACTTGTCACGCCCGCAGTCCAGCCACGTGCTGGGTCCTGACGGGCGGCTGTTGAGCCTCCGTCTCCCGCTACATACAGCACATGGCATGCCAAGGGCACCGGCAGGCTTTCACGGAGGCCCTGACGGACGCCCCCGCGCGATGCGGCCCGAGGGCCCAGGGCCGCCCTACGGCCGGGGTCTCCCCGCTTCGCGGAGGCCCGACATTCGCTGCGGTCACGGCGGGTACAGGGCACTAAGGTGGGACGTCCAGACTCTCGTGCCTTCTCCGCTCCTGCTTCCTCTGCGCCATCCACAGCCCGGCACTACGTCCGTCAGCCCTCTGCGGACATAAGCCGCAGAAGCCAAGGCAACTGTCGGACACTGGAAGTCCCGCCCCCGCCGACCGGGCCATACCGAAACACCCCGCCCCTAGGCTATCATTGGTCAGAGTCCCTAAGGCCCGCCCAGAAATCACCTTCTCCGGGGCTATCATTGGCCAGCGCTGGTGCAGCAACACAACGAGGGGCTTTCTGGGTAATGCAGTTCGCGTCTGGGAAAAGTGACGCGACGTCGATTTTTCCTGGTCACCTAGACAACGACCAAGCGGCACCGCGATTGGCTCAGGGAAACGGTGTCCTAGTCCGCGATGGGCTTTGATCCAATCCGGCTCCGAGTGGGGGCGAGCAGAGGATGGGGCGGTCCTGCCGTTGGCGCCATTACTGTCTTCCTTTTGCCGGGGTGGGCATCGCCGCAGGCGGCCGCCGCTGGGACCCGAGGAGAAAGGGTCGGGGAACTGCCTGGATACTCGCCGCACCTCTGCTCGCACTTTCACCCGTGGATAATAGTTCATCCTGCCTGACCCTAGGTTTTCCCGGATGTGGAAGCGACGAATCGAGTATCCGCCCTGAGTGCCACCGTTAGCTCGCAGTCCTGCCGCCTAGTGGGGGATTGTGGTTTAGATGATCCCGAAGGTTCCGACCGTCCGACACCGTCGCTGATGGACCCTCCGCAGGTGGGTGGAGGTACCTCGGACCCTCCCCCGCGGGATCCTCGCCCTCACGATCCTGGAGCCCCGGTTTAGGGAATGCCGGTGTCCTGGACCTTCGCCTGCACACGAGTCTGGGGTTGTCACTTTCTGTGGCAGTGGGCAGTGGTCACTTTCAGTCTCACCTGATTGTCACTTTCTCCTAACATCCTAAATTCAGGCCAGAGGTTATATGGAGGGGGTTCATGTTTCTGAAATCCTATGGGATAAGGTCTGGAGGGGTGTCAGGCACAGGGACCAGCATTTGCAAACTGCATGCAGGTGATTATAAGGCAGAAGTGTTCAAGAAACTGCAGGCTCCATTTTGTCTGTTGAAAATAGAGGACGTGGACCAGGTTCAGGCCTAGGATGGCAGACTGAGGGGCCCAACCTCTATTCAGAGTGTGACGAGAGTCATGGATAGCACAGAGCAGAGGAGGGAGGTGATCTGACTCAGGTCTTAATAGGCTTCCCCTGGATGCTGGGTGGAGAACAGACCGGAGGTGGTGGTGATGGTGATGGGCTTGGAAGCAGGAAGACCATCATGGAGGCGACTGCAGTAGTTCAGATGTGTGCTTTCAGTGGCTGGACCAGAAAGCCTGTGAGGGTAGGAGAGATGGTTGTCTCCTGGATCTGCTTTTTAAGTAGGGTGGGCTAGATTTCCTGATGTGGGGCAGGGAGGTATGTGGGTCTACCCTGACAGGTTTTCCAGATGTGGAAGTTGGTGTGAGGAGTAGACTCCAGAAGGAAGTTAAAGAGTTGAGTTTTGACCATATTGTATTTGAGATGTCCCAGAGGCTGCCACATTGAAGTGTCGAGTATGCTTCATGCCAGATCCAGGTTGGAGACGGACGGGTTGAGGCTTGTGTGTGGACACTGTGCAGCCGTGTGTTGGGTTCAGGATGGTGACCAAGCTTCTGAGCAGAGAGCAGACTTGGGATAATAAAGTGAAGCATAGATGCAACAGAGCTAGGATGACAGTGGGGCTTGTTGGATTAGTTTACCTCTCTACAGCTCATCAGGTTGAGGGCCTGAGGATTTTGTCAGTCTGGTGGAGTGGCAGAGGCAGAGTCTGGCTGAGCTTAGTCCCCAAGCCAAGGGTGGGGGCCAGTGTTCTGGGATTTGTATATTAGGAAGAGCGAGCACAGCTATGACCGGTCAGGGGACAGCATGTACAGGGGCAGAGATGGCAGAGAGTGGGGATGTTTGAGATCTGCTCATGGTTCCAGGGAGCTGAGGTTTGAAGCAACTAGACAAGGAGGGGAGGTGTTAACTAAATGTGATGGCTGTCCCTGGAAGTTGGGGGTTTGGAGATCTGGGGCAGGCCAGGGTCAGTATTGGATCCGGGTTGTCTTTCCATGTATGCCATATGCATAGTGGGATATGGGGATTCTAGGGAGATGCCCATGGTGTGGCTCAGGGGTGAGGGTGGCAGTGGACATACGAGGATGGCATGGTACACAGAGTGACGTGTACACGGTAAGAGAATGTGAACCAATGGGTCCTGGTCCCAGCAGCTTAAGGTACAAAGGAGAGCCCCAATGTTCTCATATCTGGGGACACAAGGGAAATTGGCCAGTGCCAGTTTAAGGGGTCTGTATTCCAGCTCAGAGCTCAGATACCCTCTATCTGCCCACCTGCCTTTCATTCCTCTAGGTTGGATTGGCCTGGATACAGTGACCAGTGGGACTACAAGGGGAGAGGGACACCAGCGGTGTCAGGACCTGTTATGTGCTCTGAGGTGGGGGCCTGAGAAGTATGAGTTACAGGTGGGTGAGGGGAGGGTGGACTGAGGGGTTTACGAGAAGAGGAGATTCCAGTGGTAGATGTGGCAGAACTCAGTCACAGGTCAAATGCCTAGATGTACCCATTTGACTATTTTGTTTGTTTTTCAGCTCACGTGTTAGCACCCTGGCTCAGCTGTCTTATCATTGCAGAGTCCAGTGACACTTGAGGATGTGGCGGTATGCTTTTCCCAGGAGGAGTGGGGGCTCCTTGATATAGCCCAGAGGCACCTATACCATGATGTGATGCTGGAAATCTTTGAGCTCATGATCTCACTTGGTAAGACACTTATGCTCTGCCCCACCATGGTGACCAGTTTTTGCCCAATGCCTTTTCCCTGTAGAAAGTTCTATTTGTCCCAAAGCCAGACCATGGCTGCTGCTGCTTTCCTAGGTTTCTTGTTGTCGGTGCTGTGGGTGTTGGGACTGGGCTGTGTGCACTCCCCCGTCTCTCCCTGAGCAGCCTCATGAGCAGTCCTAATAGCTGTTGCCCAGGGTCCTTGTTGGGAACGGAGGCTGGGGATCAGGCATCTCCGGCCTGCCCAGCGGACCCCACCGAGCTTGACCCAGTGTGGGGCCATGCCCAGGTTCTGCCCTTTCCCCAATGAGGCATTTTTAAAGGCATCTTTATTGAGAATATACCGTAAAGTTCATTCTTGTAAAGTATGTTTACACAGTTGTATAAATATCAAAATTTAATTTTAGAACATTTTTATCACCTAAAGGGAAACTTCGTACCCATTGTCAGCCATTCCCCATCCTCCCTCCTCCTCCCAGTCATGGGCAGCCTGCTTTCTGACTATATAGACTTGCTTATTCTGAACATTTCACATCAATAGAATCACACAATGTATGTTTTTCTGTGTCAGGGTTGCACTTTGCATAATGTTTTTAAGGTTCATCCATATTGTAGCACATACCAGTCAGTGCTTCATTCCTTTTTATGGTCGAAAAATACTTCATTGTGCGCATACACCACAGTTTGTTTATCTGTTCGTTAGTTGGCGGACAGTAGCTTGTTTCTTCCACTTTTTGGCTATTATGAAAAATTCTGCTATGAAATACAAGTTTTGTGTGGCTGTGTTTCCATTTCTCCGGGGTAGATACATAGGAGTGGAATGGCTAAACTTTTTTAAACTGGCACCACCATTTTACGTTCTCACTGCAGAGCATGAGCTTTTGTTTCCCAACTTCCTCAACATGTGTTGGGTCTTTTTTCTCATCGCCATCCTCGTGTGTGTGAAGTGGTATCTCATTGTGCTTTTTATTTGCATTTGTCTAACAACTAATGATGTTGAACATCTTTTCACGTGCTTATTGACCAGTTGTATGGGTATGTGTCATTTTGTTGAGAAATATTTATTCAAGTCCTTTCCCCATCTCTGCCCTTGCCTCTGGTGAGGCCTCCTGTGTTGTGATTTGACTGCGCATTGTCCTGCACAGCGGGCTTTTCACTCTTATTTTGGCTCCCTTGGCATGTCAGCAATCCCTTGGACCCATTTCTATATGTGTTAGTCACATTTTTGATGAAGTCACTTTTTCCACCAAGTGGAACTCGGTTAACTGGACATTTTTCTGCTTTCAGGTTGTTGGCATGGAGTGGAAGATGAGGGGGCCTGTTCTGAGCAGAATGCTGTAGAAGGGGTGTCACAGGTCAGGATCCTCAGTGCACATCCTTCCACCCAGAAGACTGACACCTGTGACATGTGCGGCCCATTATTGAAAGACATTTTGCACCTAGATGAGCAGCAAGGAACATACCCTAATGTGAACCCTTACACATGTGGAGCATGTGGAAGAGGGTTCTGGTTCAGTGCACACCTTGCCCAGCACCAGAAGGAACACATTGGAGAGGAACCTTTCAGATGGGACAAAGACAGGGACTCATTTTTGAAGACCTCTGTAGTCTGCTTGTCAGAGAAGCCCTTCGCTTGCATGAAAGGTGGTAAGCATGTCTCAGACAGTCATGACCTCCTCCAGCACCTGACCATCAACAGCGGTGGGAAGCCACATGGGAGCAAAGAATGCAGGGAGCCCTTCCCACCCAGTTCTAATCTTGAGCAGCTCTTCACATGCAATGACTGTGGCAGAGACTTCAGGAACAGCTCCGTCCTCCTCACACACCTGAGAACTAACTCTGAAGAGGTTCCATTTAGATGCCTAAGAGTTGGAAATTCCTTAGAGGAGAAATCAACTCTTGTTAATTACCAAAAATCTCACCCTGTAGACACATCTCACGTATGTCAGGATTGTGGGAAGGCCTTTAGTCACCCATCTAAACCGAGGAAACACCCCAAATTTCACACTGGAGTAAAATACTACGAGTGTAGCGACTGCGGGAAAACCTTCAGCCACAACCTCACACTTGTTCATCACCAGAGAATCCACACTGGAGAAAAGCCTTATGAGTGCAGCGAATGTGGGAAGGCTTTCAATAACAGGTCACACCTCACTCGGCATGAGAAAGTCCACACTGGAGAACGGCCTTTTGAGTGTAGCAAATGTGGAAAGGCCTTCAGCCAAAGTTCCAATTTCCTTCGGCATCAGAAGGTTCACACCCAAGTAAGACCATATGAGTGCAGTCAGTGTGGGAAAGCCTTCAGCCGCAGCTCCACTCTCATCCAGCACTGGAGAGTCCACACTGGAGAAAGGCCTTTTGAGTGCAGCGAGTGTGGGAGAACTTTTAACAATAACTCCAACCTTGCTCAGCACCAGAAAGTCCACACTGGAGAACGGCCTTTTGAGTGTAGTGACTGTGGAAGAGACTTCAGCCAAAGCTCCCACCTCCTTCGACATCAGAAAGTTCACACAGGAGAACGGCCTTTTGAATGCAGTGACTGTGGGAAATGTTTTAGCAATAGCTCCACCCTCATTCAGCACCAGAAGGTACACACCGGGCAGAGGCCTTACGAGTGCAGCGAATGCGGGAAAGCTTTCAGTCGCAGCTCCAGCCTCATTCAGCACTGGAGGGTTCACACTGGAGAACGGCCTTATGACTGCAGTGAGTGTGGGAAATCCTTTGCTCACAGTTCCAGTCTTATTGAGCACTGGAGAGTTCACACAAGGGAAAGGCCTTATGAATGCAATCAATGTGGGAAATTCTTTAGACAAAACTCCATTCTCATTAAACATCAGAAGGTTCACACTGGAGAAAGGCCTTATGAGTGCAGCGAATGTGGGAAGTTCTTTAGCCGAAAGTCCAGCCTCGTCTATCACTGGAGAGTTCACACTGGAGAAAGGCCTTATGAGTGCAGTGAGTGCGGGAGAGCCTTCATCAATAACTCTCACCTGGTTCGTCACCAGAGAGTCCACACACAAGAAAGGCCCTACGAGTGTAGCCAATGCGGGAAAGCTTTCAGTGAAAGGTCTACACTTATTCGACACCAGATAGTTCACACCAGAGAAAGGACTTATGAGTGTGGCCACTGTGGGAAAATCTTCAGTCGCCTCTGCAACCTTGCTCAGCATAAAAGGATTCATACCTGAGAGGAGCCTGATGGAAACTGTCTTCGTGAGAAAATTTTCAGCCAAGTCAAACTTCATACATCAGAATTCCCAGAGAAAATACCTGCATGTACCAGTGGTGTGGAAAAAGCCTTCAGAAGCTACTCTGCCTTTTCTGAGCAGCCCAGGAACTTGGGTAACTTGGGTAGGCCTGTCTCCCTGCCCTGCCACCCCACCCCCCAAAGCATACTCCTCCTGGATCCAAATATTTGCAGTGGTTGTCTGCCTCTGCATGCAGAACACTCCGTGTGCCTCCTTCCCCTTTCCTGGAGGGAATCAGGACTGTCCTGGCCTGTTGGAATGGTTCCATTCTCATTGTTTTTGAGAGGCTTAGGGAATGACCTGACCCCACGCTGGTCGAGAGCCCTTGAGGGATGTCCAGTTTGGGCTTCTTAGGAAGGCAGATGGATGCTGTTAAGTTGAAAATGTTCCCAATAGTTCTAGTGTTTTTATTCTGGTGTTAATATTCATAACTGTCACCGTGAAGACCAAGTTCTTCTTATGCCAGAGTCACAAAGCATCAGTTTGCTTTGTTACTTAATGTTACGTGTTGCAGCGCTAACCCCATATATGATGGTAATACCAGGCTTAGATGAGGTCAAGAGGGCAAGGCCCCTGTGGTGCGATTAGTGTCCTTGTAAGAAGTGAGATGCCAGGGCTTCCTCCCTCCTCTCCCTGTGGAGACGGCAATAGGATGGCTGTCTACAAGTCAGGAAGAGAGCTTTCACCCAGGAACCTGGATTGAAATTGGCTGGCACCTGGACTGTGGACTTCCCAGCCTCTAGAACTATGTGAAATTTCTGTTTAAGCTGCCCAGCCTATGGCATTTTGTTATAGCGGCTGGAACAGGCTGAGACACCAAGAGGTGAGGAAGGTCCCCCTCCCCTCCCACGGGCATCTACAGAGCAAAATGGTGTTGGTCTCATTGACTAGTTTAGTCTTATTAGACAGTATCGAACTGAGAATAGTGAGACTTTCAACCCACTGTCCTGCTTAATATGGAGACATGCACGTTTGTTCATAACTGTTCCCAAATTATTTTGTTTACATGACTAAATAAATGGACACTGCCATGCTGACATGGGGTCCAAGCATGTCACACACCGCAGTGAAAATATAAGCACTTTGCATCTGTAGATGAACCTGAAAAGGCAAGAAACATGCCATCACTAGTCCCTGGTATCAAGCCTTGTGCCCCTTAATTTCATGCCCATGAAGACAAATAGCTGAGGGCTGGTATCCGGCCTGACATAAAAGCATGGAGGACACAAAGAAGAGAAAATTCCAAATGGGATAGTGAGGGGACTCATGAAGAGGGGACATCTCAGCGTACTTGTTGAAGGGATGCTACTGGGAGAGGCAGAGAGAAAGTGGTGGGGGGTGGTGGTAATTCCTGAAAGGCTGAGGGCTGTCCAGAGAGCTGCTGGCTGGGGAGTGGACAGTCCCCAGGCAGCTAGGGCATGCTGTGGCTGCTGGTGCCGGCTTGCCAGGCGACGTTTGGGTTAAAGTGATGGAATGAGAGTCCCATCCGGACTGGTACTTTGAGCAGGTCAAAGAGTCAGAGCCACCAGGCTTTGTTCTAGATGTCCCAGCAGCGCCAGAAAGCTCTGCCTGCCATCCGCTTCCCAACAGGTTGACTGCTAGGCATGGAACCCCAGCAGGAGACCAGAAGGCGGGTTCAGGGCAAGTGCAGAGGCCCCTTCACCCATGTGCTGGGGGCTGTCCTATGTGATCTAGCCAAGGCCACCCACACAGGGTACAAAGAGCTGAGCTCCAGTGCCCAAGGTCTGGTCTGCCTGCCCTTATTTACTTGGAGATCTGAGCCTTGCCTGGCTGAGCTGGACTTTTAACTCTACCCTACACAGACTGCCACATGGCAGGCAGACATTACACCAGGGAGGATGGCCTGAGCAGGCCTGGAGGTGGGTAAACACTTTACAGTGTTGGGGGAAAACTGAGCAGACTGACCAAAAACTGCGGACTGCAAGCCTGCCTGCGGTTCTGCCTCGTGTGGTCCTCGACGTTCCTGCCATCAGGAGGCTGGGCCAGAAGAATCACCCCAGTCAGAGGAGGCAGCAGTGGTTTGCAGCCCCACACGTGGTACTGGCTGAACGCTGTGGCCCAAAGCCCCCCTGAGTCAGGGATCTCCCGCTCTCCAAATATGCCCCCGCCTCCCCTAACGTCATCCAGCTAATGTCCTGACAGGAGGCAGCTTCAGGACCAGGGACAGCTACAGCCAACACGCAAGATTTGCTGAACTGACATTTTATTTACCTTTTGGAAAAAATTGTTTCCAAAAATTGTTTCCAACGTTTTCTAAATCAGAAGGCCCTAGAAACCAAATCTGGATCCATATGTTGATTCGGCCACTTCTCTCCCTTGAGTCCAGGGACAGTGGCAGCAAAAACAGTGAAGGCCACGGTGTGCGGACATCAGGAACACTGGCCAGGTCACAGAAGCCACACCCCTGGACTAAAGGATCTTTCTTGGCCATGAGTGACCGGGCCCCAGAAAGCAGAGGATCAGAGGACCTGCAGACGATCTGCTGACAGGGACTTTGGCCACAAGGAACAGGTCGGGGATTCTCGAGAAGTCCTGCAACGCTCTCCCACAAAACCTCAGCTGCTGGCATGTTTGCAGGTGCCGCTGTAGCAGCAGCTCAGACTCCTGGTGCACGACGCCCCACTCCTTATCTCTTCACTCAGTATTTCTGTCCCCAGCTACTTTCCAACAGGCCCCTGTGGGTCTCACGGTCAGTCCGGAACATACCTCGACGTTACAGATTTCAGAGACCATGGTTTTTGAGCTGACTGACCAATGCTGGAGGCTGAAGAACATCCCCTGGGAACGAGGGCCCAGCTCACGGTGTCCCTAGAGACGTGGAGATTTTCCATCTACTCCCTCGTTCTTCCGTGTGAGCTTGGAACCAGAAATAAAGCTCACGTCTAGGCTGCACAATTCACCCACAGAGCCCTTCACGCTCTCCCTAGCGGTTTCAGGCCCCAATGCAAATTAGGCTGTCCTTGACTGGGGCTGTTTCCTGCCACCCTGCTGTCCCCACTAAGGCAGACAAAAGTCAGGCACACGCATAGAAGCTATTCCGTCTGCTCAGTTCAATTTTGTTTTCTGTCCCCCCACACAGGGATCAGAAACCCTGGTATTGGAGCAGTCTAAACAAGGCCTTTATAGCTGGGCAGTGCAGAGCAGTTTGGGACAGTTCCGGCGCTGGACAAAACCATGACAGGCGCCACGTGTAGTGTCAACAGCATCCATGAAAATGGTTAAGCCTCCCTGGACGCCCCCAGTGGACACTGCTCAGCTAGTCCTGGCCAGAGCAAGGTCCTGTCCTCAGCTGACCGGTCGGGAGGGGACGAGCCTGGCATGGGCCCACCACTCGATTCTGTCCTCCACAGAGTGGGGAGCAGGGAGGCCTTCTGGCCCTGAGCGCCCTGGGATGACGGGTGCACGTCACGGGGACCTGCCAGCTGGAAGACATGGGATGGCTTCTGTCACAGCCGGGGCAAGTCAGAGCACAGCACAGCTCCCACAAGCAACCCACACACCGGCCTCCCCCCAGCATGAGTGTTGGGGTGCGGCCCTGTGCAGCCTCAGAGAGGCCCTCGTGCTGCACCGGGTGCTGGCGCGGGTGAAGGCCTCCCCGGGCCCCGGCCCGTGGCCGCGGTGGCAGCGTGGACCTTCGCGTGCTGCAGGAGGGTGGAGCTGTGCTTGAAGGCCTTGCCGCACGCGGCGCACGCGTGGGGCCTGTCCTCGGTGTGGAAGCGCTGGTGCCGGTTGCGGTAGGACCTGGTGGTGAAGGCCTTCCCGCAGCGGCTGCAGGCGTAGGGCCGCTCCCCGGTGTGCGCCTTGCGGTGCTGGTAGAGGCCGGAGCGGGTCACGTAGGCCCTCCCGCACTGCTCGCACGCGTACGGCCGCTCCCCGGTGTGCACCCGCCGGTGCAGGACGGAGCTGTGGCTGTACTTGAAGGCCTTCCCGCACTCCCGGCACGCAAACGGCCGCTCCCCGACGTGCACCCGCCGGTGCCGGATGAGGGTGGACAGCACGCTGAAGGCCCGGCCGCACTCGCCGCAGGCGTGCGGCCGCTCGCCCGTGTGCACTCGCCGGTGCAGGGCGAGCGCGTCCTTGCGGTTGAAGGTCTTCCCGCATTCGCCGCATTCAAAAGGCTTGACGCCCGTGTGCACCTTCTGGTGCTTCCTCAGCTTAGACGGGTAGCTGAAGGCGCGCCCACAGTCTGCGCACACGTGCGGCGCCGCCGGCCTGGGGCCTCCCTGGTGACCGACTAGGGCCGAGTGCTCCTTGGGGGCACGTGCACCCGCGGGGCACCGGAGGGTCCTCTCTGCACAGCGAGTCACCAGGTGGTCGAGCAGCGCGAAAGCCCTCTGGAAGGCGGCCCCGCAGCTGCCGCACCTGAGGGGCTCCCGCGCGGCACCCGCGCCCGGTGGCTGCTGGCGACAGGAGCCAGGCCAGAAGGCCGCCTTGCGCTCCTGGCTCCCGCGTGGCTTCCCCTTGCCATGGCTGGCCCAGTGCTGCAGGTGGCCTAGCATGGCAGGGATGTCCTTCCCAGACTCCCCACACAGCAGGTGCTTCTCTGACAGAGGCACTCCGCAGCTCTTCACCTGCTGCGGAGGGGCTTCCGCGGTGGTCCGTCTAGGCAGACAACCTGAAGTGGAGCCAAGACAGTTACCTGGAGCCAGACCAGAGGGAGGAGACGCCTTCCCCACTACTGTCTGTCAGACACCCCAGAAGGAGGCCATGGAACTGCTAGGAGGCGTCTGGGGAAGGTCTGGGCGAGAAAGGGCTGGCCCGGCACATCAGGGCCCTGCCAGAACAGACTAGGGAGGACCTCGGCGGGGACGAGGACACAAAGACCCGAGCGGTGCCAGGAGAGGCGGGGCCTCTCGGTCACTCCTCTGTAACGGGCTTCAAGCAGGGACTTAGCTGCTGACAACGGTGACCACTAGGAAGAGGCTACATCACGGCACAGATGGCAAAACCACATGGCATGTCCAGAAGGGAGAGAGAAGGTGGGAATGAGGTGCGGCCACTGGCCTCAGCACTGAAATGCCAGTGCACAGACACCCAGACGGCTGGTGAGCCCACCACTGAAACCAAGGCATCCCCCAGCCCCACTCACCAAGACCGGGACCCCTCCCGGCCTCTGCTCTGCTGACCAGAGTCATGTCCACTATACTGGGCACCCAGGGCTCTTCTTCACCCTCCAGCTGGGCAACCACATGGGCCCTTGAAGGTGCAAATCCTAGAAGGGAGAAATATAAGAGGCCAGCCCGAGCCGAGGCTGACCCAGCCCACCACATGCACAGGAAGCTTGTGTCGTCACGGCAAAAAGATGGAAACTGAGTATTAGGAAACAGGCCTCCTCTGCTCACTTAAATACTTGTTGAGATGATAGAGCTCATGTTGTGTTTTACCACGATTGTTTAATAAAGAATCTCCATGGAGCGAAATCGACGCAGCCGAAATAAGAAAAAACAATCATAGTTGGAGACGTCAATTTCTAACTTTCAATAATGGATAGAACCACCGGGCAGAAAATGAACAAGGATGTAGCACTCGAATAACACTAAAACTCAACTAGACCTAATAGATGGCCATAGAACATGCCACCTAACGAAAGCGGATAGATACACAGTCTGCTCACACTCTCACATGCACACGGAGCGGTCTCCAGAACAGACTGTCTGCCAGGACGTCTGAAATCCACTGAGGGCATACGAAGTATGTTCTCTGACTACCAAGGAATTAAAATAGGAAGCAACGACAGAAAAGAAAGTTGGGAAACTCACAAATGTATGGACTTTAAATAAGACACTCCTAAACATCCACAAAGAAAATTAGAAACACTTCGAGATACATGAACATGAAAACACATCAGACAAAAGTAAAAAGCAGTGTTCAGAGGCAAAATGATAGCTACAAACACCTCCATGCCGTTTTACTCAAAACACCCCTGACACCAAACATGCGGGGAGTTTTCTCACTATTTCTCCAACTCTTTGACATCAACCGGGCGTCCAAGGATTCAATTCCATCCCGACACTAACTACTCATTATTAGTGTCTGACCGCACAGGTTCAGAGCTCAGTCCCACAAGACTGCCCCACTTCCGACGCCAATAGAAAGTCCCAGGCCTCTCGTACTTCTGACCAACGAGCTGCAAGTCAGGGATTCCCACAATTATTGATCCCTCCTCAGGTTCAATAATTTGCTAGAACTCAGGCTCATAGAACTGAGGAACAGAGTTAACTTAGATGACCAGTTTATTATAAAGGATGTGACTCAGGAACAACCCAAAGGAAGACGTGCAAAGGGCAGGGTGTGCCGGGTGGGAGTTGAGGAGGTAGGGGGTAAGGAGCGTACACGCCCTCCAGTGGGGCCACTCTGCCAGCACCTCGATGTGTTCACCAATCCAGAAGCTCTCCAAATATCGTTCAGAAGTTTTTATGGAGGTTTCTCTATAGAGGCGTGATTGATTAAATCATTGGTTGTTGGTGACTGGCTCAATCCCCAGCCCCTTCCCTCTCTGGTGGGAGGTGGTTAGAGGGTGGGAGGATGGTAAGGGGTGGCTGAAAGTCCAACCCTCCCATCAGAGCTTGGTCTTTCTGGTGACCAGCCCACATCATGAAGCCATCTAGAGGGTCCCAGCCACCAGTCATCCCATTAGCACAGAAAAGACACTCTCATCACTCCAGAGATTCCAAGGGTGTTAGGAGCTGTGTTCCAGGAACTGGAAACAAAGTAAAAATATAAATATGTTTCTTATTTTGTCACTACACCAATATTAAAAAAGATCGCAAACCAATAACCAAACTTTATACCTCAAGGAACAGGAAACAGAAAAGCAGCTAAATTCAAATCTAGCAGAAGGAAGGAGATAACAAAGAACAGAGAAAAATGAAATAGAGATCAAAAAAACAGAATCAATGAAACCAAAATCTGGTTCTTTGAAAAGATCAACAAAATTGACAAACTGTTCGACTGACAAGAAAAAAATAGAAGACTCGATTTATTACAAGCAGGAATGAAAAAGGGGACATCACTAACAACCTTACAAAAACGGAAAGGACTTGAGGAAAAATTACAAACAACCGTACGGCCACATGTTATATAATGGGTAAAATGGACAAACTATCAACACTGACTCAAGAAGAAACAGAAAATCGAAATAGGCTTTAAGAAAAAAAAAAAAAAATTGCCCCCACCGGGGAAAATAATGTCTAGGCCCAGACGGCTTCACTGGTGAATATTAACACTGAAATAAGAACACCATTCTTACTTCATTCTAGAAAACAGAAGAAAAGGAAACATTTCCCAACTCATCCACTGAAGCCAAAATTAGCCTCATACTCGATCCAAACAAAGACATTATGAGAACATAAAACGTCGTCATTGATAACTCTCATGAATACAGATGCAAAACTCAACAAAACACTAGCTAACCGAATGCAGAAATATGTAGCAAGGATCGAAACCACGAGAGTGGGATTCATCCTAGTTGTGCAAGGTCGAAGGTATGAAAATCAATTACTGTGGTACACCATGTTAACAGAACAGAGGACAGAAATCACACAATCATTTCCACATACATGGGAAAGCATGAGACACGATCTAATGACCTTTCATGAAAAACGCATTCAACAAACTAGGAAGAGATGGGAATTTCCTC
Organism: Pteropus medius; assembly: GCF_902729225.1. Lineage (NCBI taxonomy): Eukaryota > Metazoa > Chordata > Mammalia > Chiroptera > Pteropodidae > Pteropus > Pteropus medius. The sequence goes on along the minus strand of NW_024344198.1, from coordinate 242,423 downwards.
TCCTGAAAAGGGCATCTGCAAAAAACCGATAGCTAACATCATACTTGCTAGTGAGACTGAATGCTTTTCTCATAAGATTGGGAACAAGATAAGGATGTTTACTCTTACCAACTCAATTCAATAAAGTACTGGAGGTTCTAGCCAGGTCGATTAGGCAAAAGAGGAAGTAAAAATAGTTGTAGATGATATGATACTAATATATGGATAATACCAAGGAATCCACTAAAAAAAAAAAAACTATTAGAACTAGAAAATGAGTATGGCAAGGTTGCAGGACACGAGATCAGTATGCAAAACTCAATATTTCTATACACTAGCAATAAACAATCCAAAATGAAATTAACAATTCCACTAAAAATAGCATTGAAGAATAAAATCTTTAAGTATAAATTTTAGCCTTGTACACTGAAAACTACCACAAACTGTTGCAAAAATTATAGAACTGCTAAACATGTGGGAAGACGTCTCATATTCATAGACTGAATGATATTAAGATGGCAGTACTCCCCAAACTGATCTACTGATTTGAATTCACAGCTCAAGCCTGGCCCAGGGAGGGCCCTATACAGTTTCTTTCCGAGGAAGAAGGCAAACCCAGAGCACAGAGGGACCATGTCCTCATCAGAGTCACAGGGCCAGGAAGGGGCAGAACTGGTGGGATTTGTTGGGAAAACTGTAAACATCTGAACCTCAAACCTTACCCCAGATAGCTGCAGGGCGTTGAGGATGGTAACAGGGCTGTTCAGAGAGGCGGAGAAGAGCACACAGCCCAGTCTGGTACTCACAGCACCAAACACAGGGAACCCAGGAAGAAAGCAGCCTCTGTGGTGGGGCTTTAGGATGTACAGAACTTCCCACGGCGACAAGGCAGAGGCGGTCAGTCTGTTGGAGAGTGACACCTACCCAGCGAGATGATGAGTGCGAAGTTCTCCAGCATCACATCACGGTACAGGCACCTCTGGGTCGAATTTAGGAGACTCCACTCCTCCCGGGAGAAATACACAGCCACATCCTCAAAGGTCACTGGGTCCTGTGATGATGGATTCAGCTGAGCCTTGGGGTCAAAGGTGAGCAGAAAAGCCAACTAAAATTTCAGTAGAGAAACACATCCAGGCCCTTGACCCACTGACATCTTTCCCTTTGGGCCCCACCTCGCCCCCATCTCACACATGCCTTCATACCTCCGCCCCTACCTAAGACCCCACCTCAGAGGATGACTAGGGCCTCCAGTACCGCTAGTGCCTGTCTTCTCCTGTTACTACTGGATGCTGCATCCAGCTCAACGACGGGGCTGGTGACCAGACAGATACCTTCCATGTACCTGGCCAGGCACACAGGCCCCACCTGATCTCCTGCTGGGCCTTCCCTCTCAGGCACAAGGACCTGGTCCCAGGGCCCTTCGGTTTGTCTTTCTGCCCACCAGGCACGTTGACCCTTTATACCACAGCACGTGAGAACGCCACACCCCCGGCACGACTTCACCAGTTCGCCCCACGGGCAACTCACTGAACTCCCCACACGCCGGTTCTGCACATGGTGTCTCTGGTGACACTACGGAGAGCACCCATGATTCCATCCTGCCCCAGGTTAGACCCGCACCTCCATGGCCTCCCCCAGCTCTGCACTGAACCCTTCAACCGGACTCGTTCCCAGCGTCAACTCTCGGCCGTCCTCCACAGATCTTTGCACGGCTGTCCCCTCCCCTGCCACAGCCTTTTTCACTCCTGGGCTCACTCAGAACCTGGCCCCTTTCCATTCACCTGCGTCTCTTCGGCCATCGGCACCTGCGGGCCGAGCGTGGCCGCGACCGACGCCGACGAGGACGCGTGCCGAGTCTCCGCGCGCTCCTCCTCGGCCGGTGGGGCTTGAGGGCGGGCGCCCGGGCCCGGCACGCCCACCAGGCGCGCGCGCCCACCGCCGCGGCGGACTGAGCCCGGGGCGGGCAACGCCGGAAGTCCCGCCGGAAGTCCCGCCGAAGTCCCGCTCTCGCGCGGCCGGAGCCGTCTGTGATTCGCCGGCCGCCTCACACTTCATTTCCCATCGCCCCTCTTGCCCGTTGCCAAGGCTACGGGGGAGGGCGTTCCCAGCCTCTGCCGGACGCAAGCGAACTACATTTCCCATAAGTGACCTCGCAGAGCGACCAGCGACGTAAGTAATGACGGCCCGGGAGAGCGGGGTTTTCCGACCCGGCCCGCCGGCCGGCGAGGGACCGCCGGCGCCAGATTCCGACTCCTACTTCAGAACCACATTCGGCATCGAGGCCAGCTCGCTGCGCGGTGAGCGGTGTCCAGAAGGAGGCTCTCAGGGCCCGCGGACACGCTGGCGGGGAAGGCACAGGGGTCAAGGAGGTCCCACCACGGCCCGTACGCGTCGTGACCACGGCAAGTGTCCCGACTCCCACATTCCCGGTGCCCCCAACCGCAGAGAGGAGGCCGTTTTGGAACACTTTGCTCTTGTTTCCCTTGGAAGTTGCTGGAGGCCCAAGCCAGGCCGCCTCCTCGCCCTGGCTTCCTTGTGAGCCGCCGCCACAAATTCTACCCACGGGCCATGAGTGGCCGAGATCAGGGGTCAGAAGTCTAAATCTTCGCAGCAGGTCATGTCCAGCTCAGACATTTTCTGTAAGATGCACTGACGTGGTCATTTTTCGTGGGGCCAGTGGGCTTGGCCTTGGAGACCTGCCCTAGACATTCAGTTCGCGAAGTTCACCGCCCTCCTCGGTGCACCGGGTGGGTGGGCCTTCCCTGGGCTGGATTCTCACAAACCTCATCTGATGCCAGGGCTCTGGTGGCTTCCACATTCCCTGAGCTTACCTAGCTGGCATTGATGAGGAGGCTGGTCCAGGCGACCGCCCCGGGGGTTGGCTGTTCTCACACCTGGTGTCTGGCCCAGGCCCTCTTAGGTCTTGGTGCCTCCCTGACCCCCTTCCTAATGGTTGTTCACCCTCTTGACAGCCACCGACGCCAGTCCGCTGGCCATGCTCCGCTGTCTGGCCCACTGTTCTGTCTCCCGCTGTGCAGTGCTCACCTCTTAACGGGTCCTGAGTTGGCCAGAGATCCTTAGGTAGGCCTTGCAACCCTGTTGTCTCCAAGAAGGCAGGCAGAGGTGAGACTCCCCAAGTACATGCCTGTTGTGCGTAGCCATGGACCGTCATGATTGTAACTTTCGCAGCCCATGACGTCACCCTATTGGAGTGCGGTCAGGAGCACTGACTGATGGGCCAGGTAGACTTGAAACCAGCGATGGCATGTGAGGTCCGCAGGAAGCTCAGCCATGGAGATTCCAAGCGGGGGCAGGAGTGCTCTTAGGCTTACCCTGTTCTCGTACCCGTGCCTGTGCCTCTGGTACTGGCCACCCCTTAACACGTCCTTGGCTGATACATATCCTTAGCCATTGCTAGCAAGCCCATTCCTCCGTGGGACCGCCTTTCTCTCCCATGGTGTGGGTAGAGGCGTGGGTGGTCCAGGCCTGAGGTACACAGAAACTCAGTGCTTCTGGTCACAGCTGTAGGAGGCAGCACTACAGTGGGATCCCAGGCACTCTGACTGTGGCGGCCACTCTTAACCACTCATCTTTCCTGGGCTTGCGTTCCCAGCTCATTATGTTTTTCATTTGTGCTATTCGTACAGTTGCCTTCTTAGTCCTCAGTAGTTTCACTTTTCAGATTTTAGGTTTAGTGCTTCTTTAGGGAGAGTCACTGGAGAGGGGATGGGGTGACCCTAAACTGCAGGACTCCTACCTGGGGCTGGCTGCCTGAAGGAAAGCAGGAGGGTGAAGTTTGGGTTACAGGAGGACACCTGAAACTATCCGGGTCATAATGCAGCATGGGAGGCTGTTGGCGTTTGGGAGACGCCTCCTGCCAGCCAGTCCCGCAGGACTGTGAGGTATGACCAGAGGTGGGAGTGTCCACAGAGGGCCTGAGCAGTGATGCTGAATTTCCAGCGCCAGTGGTCGACTGTTGCTGTTCCCACCACCTTGGGCAATGGGCTGAGATTGTAATTTCCCCATTTTACGGATAAGGAAATGGATACTGAGAAATGAGGCATTGTACCCATTCGCTTGGGAACCCAAGTACAAGCTCAGGTCGACCTGACCCCCTAAGCTCTAACCCCTCTGCCCCTGTGTTGTATTTTTTTAACCTATTAGATATTTTTGTATTGCGATTTTTCATGGTGGTTATATTGGATGCAAGTTTGAAGTGTGTGAATTTGAAAGTATGAAGTACAGAATGTCCGTCAGTTTGGCGCACCTTCCTTGCTCCTCCCACCAGGCTCTGCGGAGGGGTATTACGCGTGCGCAGCTATGGAGGGGCGGCCGAAGGCGAGTCAAGTTGCTATAGCAATGAGCCACGCCCCCTGTTTGGTATGCGGCGTCTGATTGGTCCGCGGTCCCTGACAACTTCGTTTAGCCCTCCTGGTCCGCTTAGGGTGTCAGGAGAAGTTGCGGCTGCGGGGCCGGGAAGCCGGGATAACCGAGTTGCCAGGTCGGGCCAAGGCGTGGAGTTGAGAGTTGAGGGGAGAAGGTATTTTTCAGAAAGCTCTGTGTTCCCCATTCGAATCCACACCCTATCCAGACCGTCAGCCTCAGTTTCCCCATTTGTCATTCTGGACACTGCCGCTCCTGGGGTCCAGAGAGGGCCACCCGTAGCTCTCTGTTCCCTCGGCCTAAACACAAGAAGATGCCCTGCTGGCTGGGGACGGGTGTGGTGTGGGCCTCTGACCTTGATGGGGAGAGGCTGGCCCGATTCCTCTAGAATGGAGCACCGGCTGCCCCTCTGGGGATAAAGGGAGCAGAGTTGGGGGAGGACTCGAGAAAGGTTGAGGGAGTTGGGTACCCCACGAGTGTGGTGGAGGCGGCATTGTGGCCAAGATAGTGACTCCTCTGCTCAGCCCTCTGGACACCATCTGCCATGATTGGTCCGTCCTTGTGCCCAAGGCGCCCCCAGTGCGCTTGGTGCACAGCAAGTGCTCAATAAATATTTGTGTATTAACGAATTCTCCCTGCAAGTAGAGTGTTTATTGCCGCCGATTCTACAGAAAAGAGAACCACAGTCGGGGGTACAGGCCTCTGGCACCATGCTAGGCACTGAGACTGCCCCCACTCTGGGTGTTCACAGGACCGGGGAGTAGGAGTGAGCCTAAGGCAGGGGTGTAGGGAGGGGGTGTCCAGCCTGGGCAGAGTAGGCAGAGGGAGGGCTGGGAGGGCACAGCTGCAGGTGGCCACAGAGGCTGACAGCAGAGGTGGAGAGGAGTCTGCCATGACCCTGGCCCCAGGGTGGTTTCGGACAGCTCCTTTGTTCCTGGGCAGTGGGCGGGCAGGCATTGAGGTAGTAATCAGCACATGGGGACGCTCAGCGGCCCCTGGGCTCTGTCATCGGCCTCATTTTACTGGAAAAGAGACTGAGGTCTCAGGCTCTGAGCTGGGAGGGTAGAGAAGCCAAGCTTCCTTGTAGCCCCCAGGAGGAAGCTGGTTAGTACTGAGGAGGAGGGGCCAGAACACGAACACGAACTGCTGCTCTCAGCCACCGTCCAGCCCCAGGTCCCCCTGCCTCAAGCCAGCTATCATTTCCCCTGGGTGTCCTTGAAGATACAGCTCTAAGGTCTCTTCCTCCGTGCAGTCCTCCTAGAACACCCTAAGGCAGAAAGCATTGTCTCTCTCTCTTCTGTGCACTGACAGCCAAGGGCCCTTTTCTGAACTCCCTGGCTGGGTCCATCCCTGCCTTTCCCTCTCCCCCTCCAGCAGGAGTGCGGGAGGGAAGGGATAAGGAGGGAGATATGGCGAGCCTATGTAAAGTGCGTGATTAAGTTAAGGCTCTTTAGCTGATTATCCTGGATTGTTAGGGCCGACTCGATGTCATCACAGTGTCCTTATACGTGAAAGAGGGAGGTGAGAGGGCCAGAGAGATTTGAAGATGCTGCATTAAAGATGGAGGAAGGTGTTCAGAATGCAGCTTACAAGCTGGTGAAGCAAGGAGACAGATTCTCTAGAGGCTCCAGAAAGAACTAGGTGAGCGGACACCTGGACACCCGCCCCGAGAGACTGGTCCGAAGACTCTTGGCTGCAGAACTGAGCCGATGGAAATTTGTCCCAGCAGCCATAGAAAAACAAGACAGATCTCCAAGCCCGCTCCTGCCTGATCGGGTCCCCTCCCTGTGGGGCTGGGCTGTGGGTGACATTGGCACACGGGTGTGGGACAAGAACTGGTCTGGGAGGACACTCCCTCAGACACCCTGCTGCTCTCGCTCTGGATTCCCACCTGGAAGCAGCAGCTCACAGAAGGCGATCCGCTGACTGGCCAGGTCAGGATGGCTTGCAGCCGGGTGAGCCCGGGGGGCCCACAGGCATTTCCAGGCTGCCTTATGGTCACCTGCAATGCTATCATTGTCCAGAAAACTATTTTACATGCACTGTGTGCCAGGCACTGAGAACACACAAGTAAATAAACCAAAAAGGACCCTCCACAGAATTCACTTCGGAAAATGCTGGATGCCCACCGGCAACGCAGCACCCCAACCCTGGGTGAAGCAAGGCAGGGTGGCGGCTCCAGGGCCTGCAGGGTGAGAGGAGATGACTCATGTTCAGTTTGTGCAGAGGGTAGCTGCCATCTACTCTGCTGTGACTAACCCAGGAAGGCTTCTGGGAAGAGGAGGACAGGAACCTAAGAGCTGCCCTCCATGAAGGCTGCCGAACACAGGGAGGGCTGAAGCATCACCTCAGGGTACAACAGGGATGCCACAAAGGCTGGTGGCTCTGGCAGAGGAAGTGTAGGAACTGGCCTGGAGATTAATGAGTGACGGGGGCTCTAGCAACTAGAGAGGGTGCAGGACCCCTAGGGTAGTCCAGGAGCATCCAGGAGCAACCCCCAAGTCACATGACACTCTCTGACTCAGAGGCCAACCCTGGCCCCTTGGAGTCTTGGTGGCCACAGTTGCCCCACAGCATAGTGGGAGGACCCATAGGGAAAGTCCAGGCTCCCACAGCAAGTTGGTGCTCAGCAGCCAGATGGGAGCTGGTCTTTGAGGCTCAGGCCCTATCTGTCACACCCCAGCCCTGGCCAGGCCACCCCATGCCCTTCCGAACCCAAGCGCCAGCCAGACTGGCAGGGTGTCAACCCAGGACCGGCAAAGCGACTGCTGGATCCCCCGCCGGGGCCCAGCCTGCAGGCAGCAGAGTGGGAGACAAACCACAGCGGCCCAGTCAGGAGTGTGGCCAATGGCAGCGGCAGCAGCTCTGCCTCCAAGGGTGGGGGCCCCAGTCACCTGCAGGGACTTTCAGAGCCTTCTACCCCTGGTGCTGCTGACAATGCTCCCCCAGGGCTCTGATGACGACTGGGGGTGTGCTCAGTAGGACGCTGAGGAGCGGGTGGGGGGGGCCCCTAGCAGGCTCCCAGCTGGAGGTTGGCCAGGGGGCTCCCCCAGCTGGACTCCTACTGGACCCTCCCGGAGACCAGGTTTTGGAGCACCTCCCAGCAGAACCTTTACAGCCGTGGGGTCAGGGGACCCTCAACTGGATGCCAGCGGGGATTGAGGATGGGGCACTCCCAGAAGGTCCCCGAGGGAGCGAAAGCAAAGTTGCTCCCTGAGAGGGTCCCCTGTCCCATGGTGATGGTCCTGTCAGGCCTCCCTTACGGAGAAATGGGTGCCTGCCACGCGCCCTGCTGAGGCTCAGGGGATGGTGGCCAGTGCTCCTGGCAGGGGTCCACACCACGACGCCGAGGTCCCCAGGCCTGGAGACAGGGACTGCAGCACAGATGCCTTTACTGTGACCCCCACACCCTCCTCCTGCCCCGTGCCCGCGGGGCCCAGACGGGGCCACCCTCTGTCCCCCACATGGGGTCCGAGGGCCCGTCCAGCGTACGCTCGGCCTCCACTGGGTCCTCGGGACTCCCCTCAAGCGTGTCCTCCGCAGCTTCTGGCAGAGCGGCGTCCAGGTTGCGGCCCGTGGGGTGCGGCGTCCAGGCGGGGGTCCAGGGAGCGCCCGGCGTGGGCCGCGGCGGGAACCAGGAGAAGCCAGGTGCCGGGGCGAGTGCCACGAGCTGTGGCCGCGCGGGGCCGGAGGAGGCGGCGTGCGGGATGAGGAAGAAGATGTAGACGCCGGAGACGACGAGGCCCGCGGCCACCAGCACCGCCAGCGCCACGGCCGCGTTGAAGGCCCAGGTGGGGCTGTCCAGCGTCAGGCGGCGCGACAGCGGGCGGCCGAGGCGCAGCGGCGGCGGCGGGGGCGGCGGGCGCGCGGTGCGGGCCTTGCGGGGCGCGGGCGCCGGCGGCGGGCGCAGGTAGAGCAGTCCGCGGCGCCGGTCGAAGCGCACGGAGCCGTGGCGGGCCGCCGGCGAGCACGCGTCGCGGGGCAGTAGGCCGGGCTGCGTGGGGAGCGCGGGCAGCCCCCCGCGTGGCGCCAGGCGCGTGGGTGCGCGGCACACCGGGCAGGCGACCGCGTCGCCGCCGCCCGCCGTGGCCAGAGACAGGCGAGCCAGGCACTCGAGGCAGAAGACGTGGCCGCAGTCCAGGCGCTTGGGCAGCTTGAACACGCCGTCGAAGGGCGACACGCAGATGAGGCACTCCACGGGGGACGCAGGGGGCAGGATGGGGCCAGAGCCCCGGCTGCCGTCCCCCTCGTCCTCGTCTTCGTCCTCGTCCGTCCCCCTTCCGGGGGAGCTGGGGCCCGTGCTTTGAGGGGCCCGGGCGCGGCGGAGCCAGGGCGGCCGAGGGCAGGGCATCCCGACTGGACCTGCGGGGAGAGGCGGTCAGGCCCGGGAGGCATTGGCGGAAGGATGCAGGGGAGCCCGGCGTCAGGGACTGGGCTCTGGAGGGGATCGGGGCCCAGGAGAGACGGGATGGGGCGACGCGGAGACTCGCGGTTGTAGAAGCTGTCTAAGGTGGCAGGATTAGGACTTGGGTGGGGGGGCGGTGGGATAGGAAGGAAGGCAGGGACTGTGGGATGGACCAGAGATGAATCCAGGGAACCACAGATAAGTGAGACTTGGAGGCCTCAGAGACGGAGCCTGAGGACCCGACAGGCTTGCGAGTGAGCAAAAATAGGGACTCCAGGGAGGGGCAGAGGACACCTGGCCGCGGGTGGCCAACAGCAGAGCGAGGCTGAAAGCCCACAGCAGGGGTCAGGGGCTCCCCACCAGTGACACACCAGCCGGCCATCAGGCTCTTCCTACCTGTTGGTGCCTCCTCCTGGCTGGCTGGTCCCTGCCAGTTCTGACCCCAATCCTTTGCCTACTGGCTTCTGGACTTGTGCCCCGCCCTGTGGGACGGTACCTGCATGGAACCACGCCCCCCCAAGTCCCAGGTTCCCGCCAGACCCGTCAGACTGCTTGCCCCGCCCACCAGGACTGTGAGCACCCAGCCGGATGTCGGGGGTGGTGAGGTAATGGCACAGGTCACAGAACTGACAACCCAGGCTCCTCAGGTGAGGGCTCGCCCTCACCCACTCAGCTCAACTGCCCACCTTGGAGTCACAGTATAGCAAGAACCTGGGGGGCAGGGCTCTGCAGGCTGCACCCAGAACCAAAGTTGTTAGGGAGGCTGCCTGGAGCTGCAGTGGAAAACTGGCCAGAACAAGGGTGCGATTTTTGGAGTCCTGGGGTGGAAGGCAGGCAGACCCCACTGTGGACCGGCCACCGTTGGCCTCTGCCCACTCCCTGGGTGCAGAGGGGTTGTCATGGCCCAAACCGCAGGCTTCTCAGCGAGGTAGACCGCCACCCAGACCTCATGAGCACCCAGTAAGCCCCTCCCCAGGCCCCAGTGATAGCGCTGCCAGGACAACCCCACCCCTCTCTCCCAACACCTGCAACACTCTGGGTGGCCACGGTTCTGAGTCAGTGGTGTTTCCCTGGGGAAGCGAGATCCCCACAGGCCGAAAGACGTGCCAGGAATGTGAGCAGCTCCTCAGGACACTGGGGCCACCCTGCCCCACCCCCCAAAGCCCCCCAAGGACAAACAGCACAGGCAGGTGGTGCTGCCTCAGAGGGCAAACAGGTTTATTGGGGCTGCAGCCAGGTGATCAACGGTTGGACTTGGCCACACGCTCCAGCTCGTCTTTCTTCTTGATGGCGTAGGAGTTGGAAGAACCCTGCAAGGAGACACATGGTCAGCTCTGGATGCTGGAGGAGCCTACCCTGAACCCCATGTCCTCACCCACCTTAGCCGCATTGATGAGCTCATCTGCCAGGCACTCGGCGATGGTTTTGATGTTCCGGAAGGCGGCCTCCCGGGCACCAGTGCACAGCAGCCAAATGGCCTGGGGAGTACAGGGGTCAGCAAACCTGGGCATGTCCCCAGACCAGGCAGGGCCCCCAACAAAAGCTGCCTACTACATTGCCACCAACTGGCCCACTGAGACAAGACATAGCAGGAGTCCACAGTGCTGCCCAGGTGCCATGCGGCCAGATCTGGGGTTGGACTGTGAGGGTCACAAAAATAAGCATGGACACAAAGGCTGAGGTTGGGTCCCCGATGATGGGAGACTCGAGACCCACGACTGGGAATGCAACACGATGTGAGCTCTTGGCCTGGACTCTTGATTGAAAATGAGCAGTTATGAAGGGTGTGCTAGGGACAGCTGCATAAATGGGAGAGGGAACACTGGCTGATGGCTGTTCAGTTCCTTGGGGGTGGATGGTGGGGACGTTCTTAGAGACACCCAGGAAGCATGAAAGGTAAATGGTTAGAACGTCTGTGACTGATTCTCAAACGGTCAAAAAAACACAGAGTGCGTAAAAACATACACCTCAGCCAAATGTGGCCTAGAAAGCCCAATGCTAGGATCTGCCCCTCACAGGATGGGAATCAGGAAGGCTTCCTGGAGGAAATGACACTCCAGGTAAAACATGCAGACAGGGATAAGCCTTCCCACTTGCCAACTCTGCCCCGGGCAGGACTCTGAGGCCTGATTGCTGTTCCTGCCCAGCCCCATGTGCCAAAAGCCCCAGGCCCACCTGATTCACACGGCGCAGAGGGGACACATCCACGGCCTGTCGCCTCACTGTTCCGGCTCGCCCAATGCGGGTCGAGTCCTCCCGAGGGCCACTGTTGATGATGGCATTCACTAGGACCTGCAGGGGGTTCTAGGAGACAGGGAGGCCGTGAGTCTGTCTTCTGGCCGAATCCCTCCCTGTCTCCTCTCTAAAACCTGGAGGAGCTGGTTGGTGAGCATGCCGGGGGCGGCTGTTGGCTATAGGGGTCATAAGGGCACTGTGCCCCACAGGCCCTGGGGCCCTACCTCGCCAGTGAGCAGATGAATGATCTCGAAAGCGTGCTTGACAATGCGCACGGTCATCAGCTTCTTGCCGTTGTTGCGGCCGTGCATCATCATGGAGTTGGTGAGGCGCTCCACGATGGGGCACTGCGCCTTGCGGAAGCGCTTGGCTGCGTAGCGGCCCGCGCTGTGGGGCAGGTACTTGGCATACTTCTCCTTCACTGCGATGTAATCCTGGGGCAACGGGAGGGGCATGGGGACCTCAGGCAGGAGCATCCTTGAGTAGCTGCCACCCACCTGGAGGGGCTTGGCTGTGAGCCCCACCGGCCACAAAAACATAAGAACCTGAACAAGTGACTTTCCGAAGTTGCTGAAGAGCGCTTCCTTCGTGGGAGGGAGTGGGGTGAACCACGGAGAACAGCGCATGACCCATCGTGCTTTAGGTGCTCCTCAAAAGCTGCCCAGCGGACATTTGAAATGAGGGAATTCCTTTTTTGGGGGGAGGGGAACTGTACCATGCACTACAGGATATTTAGCAGTATGCAGTATGCAGGCAACACCCCTCGGTTTTGACACCCAAAATGTACTGTCATTGCCAAATGTCCCTTAGAGGGGGAAAAAAGAAATCAACCCACAATCCTTCCTATACGTATATACATTTCCTGAGAAAATGTCAGGAATGCACCAAGATGTTGCGGGGGGGACGGGAGATCAGACGAACTGTGTATGTTTACAGGACTGTCAGTAATTCCACTATGAGACACACCCAAGGTCGGCGTGCCCCTTATATACAAGGATACAGGCATCCACGTTTTTCTACAATAACGGCAATGACAGGGAAGGACACAGGATTCTGATACTGATATGACAGTATTGTGTCTACAATGCAGCGAAGCACTTGCACAAAAAGGCCAAGTAACCCAGGCATGGGTTCATGCGGGGGAGAAACGCACACACCGCCGTCCTGCCTGCCCCACAGCAGAGCCCTGCACAAACTTTCTGGACAGGGCGAACTGTTCCCACACCGACGGCTGCCTTTCCAGTCCCTAAGAGGGTACTAGGAAAAGTGGAAAATAGTTTTTTAGAATTTTAAAGGGTGTACAAAAAAAAAAAAAAAAAAAAAGGAAGTCAGGAAGTGAATATATGTGACAGAATATACGTGATCCAGACTAAAACATTTACTGACCCTTTAAGTTTGCAGATCCACCAACAAACCCATGAATGTCTACATGACATTCAGCGTGAAAAATTGTAGGGAGATAAAGCTCCCCAAATTCAAAAGAGTGCATGGATTATCTCGGGAGGTCTGCTTGCATAAAAAGGAAAAGGCTGGTTCTGTGGAATTCCAGGAAGAAGAAGATTAAGTATAGATAAATGGAGTGTCAAAGGGAGTGTCAAAGGAAGTGTCGATTGTACCTTGATCTTCAGGATGTTACTTTAATTATGTTATCTTGGGAGACCAAAAGGAACAGATTATGTATAAAAAGAAGCATAAGAAATAAACTCGGAGAGACAGTTGTGAGATCTGTTCTCCCTCCTGCACCCTGTCTGTCTTCTCTTTTTTCTCAGTCCCCGCTCCCCCATTCAGGGACCTGGTCTGACTTGGTCGGCTGGCTTCCGACAAAAAATAAGGCTGAGTTCTCCATAAGGCTTAATGCCCAGATCCCATAATATACTTTTATAGATGCAATAAAAATGTTTTAATTCCTTTTAAACAAGAAAGAGAAATAATGACTATAACCCAACCTGAATTTTGTTCATCTCCGTATTAATACAGTCACGAAAAAAACTTTTTGTTATATGAAGGGCCTACAAAAGTCCTAATGAGGCCAAGTATAAAACATGGGAGTAAAGTGGGAGGACGCTCATTTCCTAATCTCAAAAACGCATCCAAAGCTACAGTAATCGAGACGGCATGGTCCTGGTTCAAGGAAAGACATTCAGACCAACGGAACGTGACCGAGTCCAGACGTAAACACACACGTCTGCGTTCAACTGATGTGCCACAAGGGCACCAAGGCCATTCAGTGTGGCAAAGACTCTGTTCAACAAATGGCGCCAGGACACACGTGTACGGCGTATGGAAGAGATTTAAGTTACAAACATTCTACGGTCAGATTTGTTAGCACAAAGCTCAAAGCAACAAAAAACTAGATGGTGCCAGGACAATGATTTCACACGCAAAAAAATGATGTTTGAACTCATATAGTCTAAAGTGATGACCGCGGTGTTGTGTAGTCGACTACAAAACAAAAAACAAAGAAACAGCCCAAGGCATGTGCTGCTCCTTCTGAGGAAGGAGCTACCCCGTGAAAAAAACCATAGCAATCTCTGGACAGGACACAAGGACGCGGACGTGGTGGGGTTGGTTGGTGGTCTAGGGAGTCCCCTTTTACCTGTCATGTCTTCAATTCTTGACTAAGTTGGACAGCTTCAAGTTTCAAGTGACCCCTCCCACAAGAATCCACATGTGCCCCCAACCTCTGGCTGGAGGAACCACCACCCCTCCTCACCTGCAAAGAAATGTCATTGATCTGCACATCATCCGTGCTCCACTTCCCAAAGAGCTTGATGTCGGGGGTCTCTGCTACTGCAGGTGCGGCTGTCTCCCACTCCGTCATCCTAGGGACAGAAAACGTCAGAGCCCAGGCACACCCACCACTGATTCCGAGACCTGTCCGCATTCTGCGATTTCGAAGTTACGAAAACCCGAGGAAGGCTGTGAAATTCTGGGTCCATCTCTTTGAACTCTTGAGAAACCACTCAGCGTTCAGCAAGCTGCGTCTCTCGCCCAGCATCCCTGGGGCCAAGAGCTGGCAGGCACGCGGGTCAACGGCTGCTGCTTGGACCACAAGTGGGCAGGTGATGCCAAATGCCTTGATATGGCATCTGCGGGGGTTCAAATCCCAGCCATGTCATTAACGAGCTCTGCGACGCTCGAAGAGTCAACAAACTGCTTTGGACTACGCTTCCCCATCAGTGAAACGAAATTGTTATCTGCCATCAAAGATCACCGCACGAATTCTGCGCAGAATCAAGTCAAAGATGCGGTTCGTGGCCAATACTAAGGAGGCACTAAGGGCTGCTACTAAGGAGAAAACCGTGCCCAGAACAGATGGTGCATCGTGCATCTCGGAACCTTCCTATCTCAATGTGCGGTTAGTGGCCAAACCCACAGTCCGGAGCCCCGCTGCGGGCACAGCACGGAAGCGGCGGCGGAGCAGTAACCAGGCAAGGGCTTTCCCCACGACTCCGCCCGTTTCGCTCGCACGTTTTCCGGAGAGAGTTGAGGCCCCCCCAAAAAAGGTCCGGGCCTCGGGGCCCGCCCCTATGACTCCCTAAAGCATTCTGCATCGTCCCTCAGACCCCCGGCCCCGCGGCGGCCTCACCTGAGAGCGTAGTCGGGGCGCCTCTGTCGCTCGGCGTGGACCACACGCGGCCCTGGCACAGACAGGAAGAGGCCGCGGGCCGCGGGCCTTCGCCTTTAACGGGAGCGAACACTTCCGGGTCAGCGGAGGCCACGCGCGCGCAAAAGGATCAGTGTCTTTATGGACCAATCCGGAGCAAGACTGTAAAAGTGTCCTCCGCACTCCATGAACGACATTGCCAGGGCGCATGCGCCCTCGCAGACGTGTCCCCACCAGCGTGCCTGGCAGACGTGTGTTTTCCAGTACTTGCCGGGCGTGCGGGGAACAGCACAAGCGCACAGTTCTCCGTGAGGTCAGCGCCGCCATGTCTAATAAGAGTAGAACTCCGGCTCGGGCTCGCCGCTTTCTGACTTCGAGTCCCACCTGCCATCCACCAGGTTTGGAGGGGCGGGTAACCGGTTCGGCACCCCTGTCATTTCTTGGCCCAGGCGCGGCCGCTTCCCCGGGTGGCGGAATGGTATCCCGTTGTCACGACTGCCCTCACTCGTGCGTCCCGCTCTGCTACACTCTCACGCTTGGGGCTGCTGCGACCCTGAACCCCGGAGAAGGGACGTTTTTGGACTTGATCTCTCCCTTTACCCCCATCTCCGGGTTCCCCCATCGTCTTTCCTCGACCTGTCATCGCGTGCCGCCGGAGATCGCGGAGGGGCCCTAGGAGAGGGGCCCGTGTGCCCAGCAGGCGCCCTGGGGGAACAGCCTCCGCTCTCTTTGGTCCACTGGGGCCTGTGCTGGTGCTGAGGTTACTGGACGGCGCAAGGGGTCGGCACTGGTTCTAGGTGCCCTGCCCATTCTGCAGCCCCACCCAGTGACTGTGGAGAGTGCAAGGTGTCAGACACACACACATTGAATAATACACACACACACACAATTCCCCACCCACCCACTCCACCTCAATGCCACCACCACCCCACCTGTTTGCACCTCCTAAACCTAGACCACGGAGCTGAGCTGGGACGCGTGGGTTCCACCCTGGTGGGCTTCCCAGAGACAGCAACACTGTGTCTGCACATCCCGCGCCCGGCAGGGTGGCAAGGAGCCGCATCATGGCAAGGAGCCGCATCTGGCCGAACACGAGTTTTCCCACTGCCTGGAGGCTACCTCAGCAGAGGGTACAGGAGCTGCACCCAGAAGGCAGGGCCCCAACCCCTGTAGCTGGTGGCCCTTAACACTGCCCTCAACCCTGATATGTGAGGAGCAGTAGCCTTGGGCCTCCCACTGGGGTCTGTGGTTATGGAGAGGGGCTATGGTCCCAGAGGGACCCTCTCTAATTCTTGGGGGCCCTGCCTGGTCCTGGGGGCTGCACCTGGAGTGGTGATGACTGGGGGGAAAGCAGGAAGGCTGGGTGAAGGAAGTGGCACCTTTCACTCTCACACTGAGCAGGATACAGAGGGGACCCCCACAACTCTGCCTCTTACTCTTTGAAAGCTGACAGGGCCCACTCCTTCAGCATAGAAATTAGAACAGAATCAGACATGGCCGGTTTGGAGCCTGTGACCTGGCTACTGGTGGTCATTTGATAACGTACATCTATATAAACGTCACAAGAGTCTGCCGTGCATTGGAGGGACATGAATTCAGAACAGTCTCACAGATATGGGTTCGTGGTGCCTGTGATTTGGGAGTGCAAGACACAAATTAGGGAAGAAACGGGGATGTAGATTGAGGAAAAGGAATCCGAAACCTTAAATGGAAGAGAAATCTGGACCTGGATTTGGGGGACTCAGAGGCAGGAATTGGAGAACGAGTAGAAACGAATATTGAGAAAGAACCAGACATTCAAATTTATCCCCTGACCACCTCACCGCTGAGCTGGCTGCCTTCAGTTCCTGCCGAAATTCCTTTATGTCTCCCCTTTTTACAGCTTCCAAGACTGTTGAGGAAATTTGGTCGACCCATCCAGGATGCTACTTTAATGGCTCCTGGGACCCTTTTCCTTCCCGGAAACTGCTAGCCCCTCCATTTCTGCTCAGCTTTTGCACATCTGGCCCCAGTTTTCTGAGTTGGAGGCTGGCCCCAGGATTGAGGCTCCAGCCCAGGATGCTGAGCGTGGAAGAATCTGTAGGCCCTCAAGAAAGGCCCGAGGTGGAACTGAGCACCCTTACAGAGGACAGAGCTGGGAAAACCCCTCTCAGGGATGGCAGGTGGCAGGACAACTTCCTCAGGGCACAGGCTCCCAAGACTGTGGCCTTGGCAGGAGCCCTGACAATTCGAAGGAGCTGGATTCCTTGTGTGGGAGCCTACTTCCTCTCTAGTGCCCTGCGTGACCAAGGGTCTCACTCCTGAAGCACCCTGTGTGTAACCACTGAATGTAGTGGGGTGCTTTTCTGTTGCTACTCCCAGTATTAGTCCTGAGGAGGGTGGGGGACCCCCCTTAGGCAACAGGCTTCTGTAACAGTGGGAAGGGTATGCAGACTATCCGTAGACCTGTCACCAGCACCTACCCAGATAAGGCCCTCACACCAGTGCCCGCCTTCAGTTGGACCTCCAGCTTCCTTAAGTACAAGCAACTTCACACCTGACCCAACAGCAATAAGGCCTTTGTGTGGTGGGTAGACCTGCGGCAGCACCAGATAATTCACTCCAGGGAGAGGCCCTTTCTATGCACCCAGAGAAGGAAATCCTTTTGGAAGAGCTCAGTGCTGCTCCAGCAGCAGGGCACACACTGGCATGAGATGTCCCAATTCTGGTCAGCCTCGTCACACATCAGAAGATCCGAAGTTCCGGCAGTGAGAAGCCCCAGGGAGTGCACTGAGACGTTCAGGCAGTGGTGGAACCTGCTCACACACTGGCGCCCCATACAGAGAGCCAGAGATTGTGTTCCTTTGTGGCAACTGTGGCAAGGCCTTCGTGAGCCACCAGAATAGGCACATGGACAAACAGCCTTCCAAGTGCCATTCAGGCACAGCTCACTCAACTTCATTGAGCATGGTAAGCCCCACGCAGATTTCCAAACCAAGCCCTTTGTCCTTGGATAGGGCCAAGGAATAGATGGGCACAAGATGAGGATGATGTCAGTGGGTGAGGCCCGACCAGCTTATTCTACCGAGGTGAGCAACTGGGGTTAGCATCACTTTTGGGGCTGGAGGCCGTAGCTCTCAAACGGGGCTGCACATACTAGAATCAACTATGGGGCTTTGACACCCAGATACTCGAGCTCCACTCTTGGCAGTGTGGCAAGTAGCTCGCTCACTGGGACATGTCAGAACCCGAGCGTTTCCCACCCCAGCGAGGCAGGGAATGGCCGATTGTTTCTGCGTCCAGACCTCCCAGAAGTATGACTGGGAGCAAGGGCTATCAATCATCGTAACGACCAATCATCCGTATTCTGGGGCTTGGTGGGCGGGACCATGCTCATTCTGGACGCCGTCTCCTTGGCGACGACGTAGAGTCCCGCCTCCTATTGGGTGTAGAGTGCTTCGGTTGCCATGACTACCGGGAGCACGGAGGGCGGAGCGCGAGGGGACTACATTGCCCGGCAGTCCGGGGGAGGGCCCCAGCCCACCCTCAAGGCGGAGCCAACTTCTCAGTGCAGCGGCGGCCCGGAGGAACGAGAAAGGCTCTGCGCGGCGTGCGGGGACCAGGGGACCTGCGGGTCACCCCCAGCGAGTAAGTGGCATTCTACGTGTACCCGAGACCCCAGCCTGCGAGTCAGGGGCCTCCGGGCGCTCAGCGCCGCCGCCACCCGCGTTCCCTCCCCCAGCCGCGCTGTCGGGGGCCGGCGCCGAGGTCTGGCCGCCACTTCCGGTCCGTTCGCTCAGGGTCCGGGCTGGCTACCGCACGTCGGGCCTTCAGTTCCGGGCGGGTCTGCCCGTTCTGGTTCTGGTTCCGGCCCCGGTTCCGGCTTCCACCATCCTGAGTGTGGAGGTGAGTCCCGCGAGGGGAGGCATCAGGCCCAGGACTCATCGTCGCGACTCTCAGAATCAAGCCCATCTCCAGTGGCCGACACCGGCCTTCCCGCCGCCTCTGGCCCTGCCTCCCGGCCTCTGCGCTCGCCGCTCCCTTTCCTTGGCTCCGGACGCGGCAGCTCCTCTTCTTCCTTCGGTCCCAGGTCCAATGTCCCCTCCTCCAAGAAGCCGAAGAAGCCGCCGCCTTCCTCCCCCACGCTCGCGCCGCCCCGTGTTCGATGTTCTTCACGTCATTTTCGTTAATCTTGTTCATTTCTTCTTGCCTGTGCTTCTGTCATTCACTCCCCGTAAGTCCCCTGTTTGGCTCCGCTGTGTCCCCCGACCCTGACACAGTCGATGTCCCGCGAGCGCTGAAGCGGGCCCACGAGGACGAAGGCACCGTGGGAGGGCAGGCACGGAGGGGGGTCGCGCCTGCACTCAGGCCACTGTCCCCCACCGTGTGTCGTGCATTACCTTCCCACTACGCGTACACTGTGACATAGGACAGGCTAGGGTCTGTGTGTCTCGGGGCTGTCAGTGGGGTCAGGTCGGTCTGTGACTCATAGAGGTGGAACCACGGTGGGCTTCGCAGGTCATCTGTGCCCTCCACACCTAAGCTGCCTGTGTTGACCTCCATGAACACCCCCTTAGCAGCCTGAGTGAGCCCTGTCCCAGCTCTGAGGACCTTCATCCTCACTGCTTTCCCACGTGCTATTGCCATGCGGTTCTGCAGGGCTCAGCCTGGGACACAGTAATCTCTCAGCCTCTCTACTTGCCCTAAGGTGCCTGCTCTGTGTCCTATTCCCATCCACCAGCAGCCCTGGGGGTATGTAGAAAGGCGGGGGAAGCCCTGAGGGTGCAGGGCAGAGGGGAGGTAACTGTCAGAACACCGGGGACAGGCCCCTGGGAGTCCTTGCCATGCTCAGTCTCTGATCCCAGGCTGGAGGTCATCCAGGCACAGTGGGTGCTGTGGACGCAGGGCAGGAGAGGCAGAGATGCAGCCGTGGTCTCCAGGATGCATCTGCTGTGTCTGGTGCTGGGAGGCAGGGTTTTGTCGCAGCAGATGGGCAGAGTCACCCATGGGAGTGGGTGTCTGGAGACTGTTCTGGAGATATGACTACCAGGTGCCCCTTGGCTCCAATCTCCTGTGAGTTCAGGGTCCCTCCTGCCACAGGGGCTGCTGCTTCTCACTGGGACCACCCAGTCTTCCCTGACCCTCTGTATAGGCATCTGACTCCGAGACATGACCAAGGGTCAGGAGGTCCCCTTCACAACCCACGCATCCTTTTGAGGGTGCTTACCAGTCTCTGTTAGTTTCCTGCGGCTGCTGGAACAAATTACTACCAACTGGGTGGCTTAAAACCACGAATTCTCTCTCCATTCTGGAGGCCAGAAGCTGCAGTCAAGTCGTCGGTAGGATGACGCTCTGTAGGCTCCGCCATGGACATAACCCTACGTCCTAGCCGCTGATGCTTCCAGGTGCTCCTTGGTTTGTGGCTGCTGTATGCCAGGCTTGGCCTCTTGTCTCTCTGCCTCATGGGACAGCTGTCATTGGGTTTAGAGCCACCCAAATAATTCAGGATGATCTTGTCTCAAGATCCTTCCCTACATCTGCAAGTACACTTTTCCCAAATAGGCTGACAGTCACAGATTCTGGGGCTTAGGGTGTGGTTTTATCTTTGAGGGGTAGGGGCACCTTTTAATCCGCTATAGCCTCCATCAGGGGAACCTTCTCAGTTGTGGGTGGCCTCACGCCCAGGACACCCATCCATGGGTCCACTGGGTCCATGGCGATTGGCCATCCTGGATTGGCCAGGCTGCCCCGAGTGTCTTCTCTCACCCTGATGGTTCCTCGGCCCCCAGATCTTGTGGGGAACAGGAGGTCGTGCCAGATGCTGGCCCGGGGCTCTGCTCTAGCTTCCAGGTATTGTGCAGACCAGGGCATGAGATCGGCAGCCATGACCCTACATACTGGAAGCCCGGGCACCGGAGCATGACAGAACCCAGGTGCCACTGTCCTTCACACCCGGAGCACACAACGTGATGTCCTGTCAGAGGGAGCTGGATCTCATCTGCAGGGCTTCCAGGACGCATGATTGTTAGAAGCCCCGGTCCCTCCCAGGGATGATGGACAGAAACCTGGGCACCTGCCCTTCTGCTGTTCAGCATTCACCGTGGGATCCCTCTTTGTGAGGGGCTGGAGTTTGCCTCGGGGTTACAGTTACACAAAGAGGAAGGGGATGATGGGGTCCCCACATCAGTGCCTGTGGCTGGGGAGCCCCTTCTGGTGTGGGGTCCTCAGATCTCAGTGTGGTGGTGGTGTCCCTGGACTGGGCCCCTTCATAAAGGGGCCTGGGGCTCCCCCAGCAGCTCTGTGTGGGCCCCCTGCAGGGTCAGCCTGGCCTCCTGAAGGCAGACCTCAGAATGTCGCAGAACCGGGGGCCCAGAGGCAGGCTCGGGGTCCAGCGGTGGCTGGAGAGGTGGGCAGGACGGGCCTGTCCTGAACAGCTCTCTGTGGTGGGCAAATGGGCAGCCTGGGTTTGGAGAACAGACTGGGACGTGAATGCCTGCGCCCGTGTCACAGCTTGCCATCTGTGACTCAGTGTCTGCAGTGCCCTGGGGCAGAGGATGCCAGAGGCCCTGCCCTGTGCCCTAGCATGCTGCCTGTCATCCCCAGCAGAGTTTTCTTCTTGAGATGAGTAAATTAAGAGACACCCGGCTGAAGAAGTCCGTGCCCTGGGGGAGGATGCTGTCAGCCCAAGTTTAAGCTTCGGAGATGAAAGGTCTACTTGGTGTGCAGTCCACTTGGCCAAGTTAACGTTTAATTTTACCTGGCAATGCTGAAGACCTTGTTTTTCTCATTACAGAACTATCATCCACACACACACCTGCACCCCACGCAGAGCTCTTCGGGTGGCCAGGGCTCGGGTGACATCCTGGGTGTTGCAGAGTGGGCTCGCCTAGGCTGTTTGAGGACAGGCGTGAGGGCACCCCTAAGGCAGGGACTTTGTGTGCCACGGGTGCATTCGATTTGCATTATTTTAGTTGCAGTTCACATAACATAAATGAGCCATTATAAACTGTACAATTAATTCAGATTGGTTCTTAGTATATTTAGTTTTTAATGTATTCACTACGTGTGCAACCATCACCATTGTCCAACCCCAGAACGTTCCCAGCACCCCAAGATAAAACTCCATACCCATTCAACCATCGCTCCCCATCCTTTGTCCCCTCAGCCCCTGGCGAGCACTAATCTACTCTTTGTCTCTATGGATTTGCCTATTCTAGATTTTTCATATAAATGGAATTATACAATATGTGGTCTTTCTGTGTCTCGCTTCTTTCACTGAGTGTAGTGTTTTCAGAGGTCCAACCATGTGTCGGCCCTCCCTTTCGGTTGCTGGGTGGCGGTCCATTTTAGGGACAGACTGGTGCCGTGAGCTGTTCATCAGTGGATGGACATTAGGGCGGTTTCCACCTTTTGGCTGTTACGAAAAATGCTGCTATGGACGTTCTTGCTCAAACGCCTGTTTTCATTTCTCCTGGGCAGAGTTGACTCCCAGGGGCAGAGTTGCTGTCATGCTCCGCATTCCAGAGAAAGCACTTCCCGTGACCTCCCCCAGGCGTCCCGCGAGGACCCTCAGGAGTCGTGACCCCCGAGCCTGCCCACCAGCCCCGCACGGTTTCCGCTCTGGGTTAGTTTCATGTCCACCTCCTGCCGGCCAGCAGCTGGGGCCCTCAGCTGCTTGCGCCCCAATATGCCCTTGTCACCACTCCTGTTCTCGGGAAGCTGCACAGTCAGCTCTCAGGGTGACAGGCAGACACAGTGAAAGGCTGGGACAGCACCAGCCCACTTCCCACCTGGAGAGAATGTCCTCGGACTCAAGTCCCCAGTGCTCGGAGAAGAGCTGCCTGTCTGTCACATCCTCCTTCAGGCCCAAGTGTCCCTCTCTCAGGGTCCTGTGGACAATCTGGCACCGGGGTGTGACATAGCAGTGCTCACCGTCACCCAGATGTCCTCACGCTGGCCGGGAGAAGTTCCTCACTCCGAGCACCGCCTCCTTGGGTCTTGAGCACCAGCTGGCTAATTTGTCAGGTGGAGAAACCAAGGCACAAAGTGGCTGTTGCCACAGTGAGGAGGGCGTTGGATTTCCGAGAACTAAGTCCCGATCAGTGAGTGCCACCTACGGAGAAGAGAGAGCCAGCAAAGAGCCATGCCCTCCTGGGCCTGGACGCGGCTCCGTGAAGGCTTGGTTCACCCAGACCCCGAGGGACGTTGGGGTGCAGACGGGGCGGCCTTACCTGCCCTGGGTTGAAGGCTGGTCTCCCACAGGCTGCGGGGGGAGAGAAAGGTTGTGCAGTTATCACTCGTGACGGGAGTGAGGGCTGTGTGAGGTCACAACCCCACCTCTCACACTCCTGTGTGGCAGTCACAGCTGAACTGCTTCCGCGGCCCGACCCAATCTCTGGGACATGTCAAGCTCTCTGTATTTTCACCTTTAACCAATCCAGTGTGTGTGATTTCCACTCAGAGCGCCGCTCACTGATGCATTTCTGCCATCGTGATCGCGATGTCCAAGGTCAAGGCGATGCCCCGGAGGTGGTTGGCAGCAGCATCGCGAAAGGAACGGCGTCCAGGCACTCTGAAGCGCCCTCGCTGGGAACGTGCAGAGTCCTGGTTACATGATTCATGATTCTTTTCGTTCCTGGTCAAGTTATTTCAGGGCCCTGCGTGACCCCGGGGAACTGCTTGTTAGGAATTTAAAAAACTGACGGAAAAGTGACAGTGGGTCAAGGGGGAGCTGGAGCAAGCCATTTCACTAAATATTCTCCAGTTTCTGGAATTTTCGATAAAGGGAGATCTGCCTGCCACAGAAAAGGACCACAGAGAAAAAGGAGCACCTGGGCCCTGTGCTCGCTGAGGTGGCGTTTTTCTGTGGTCCCGCGTTCACCTCCCAGAGGCCACAGAGAGGAGATCTACCTTTGTTCTGGACGTGACAAGAATTGAGAGAAAATCTTCATTCTTACCCGCGGGCTCTTTAATAGGTCAGTCCTCTGATTATCAGTGACTGTCACCGATCTGGAATGTGACCCACACACAAGGCCTTGTCTCTTTCCATTTTCCTCCCCACCAGGTGGGTCTTCTCTGTCTGACCCCTCTGTGCATGTTGGCTGCACCTGAGTCACTGTCCCCGGCCTGCGCGGTGCAGCCGTGCCCCGCCGAGCGAGCCGCACCCGGATGGGGTGGTTCCGAGCCGCCTGTGTGTCCTTCGAGATTCCAGGCTAAACATTTATAGTTGCACTTCATCTAAATGCCATCTTGATGTACATAATGTGTTTCTCCTGCAAATCCTATGTAGCACTCAGCAAAAGCCACCGTGGCAGGTAGAATAATACCCTCCCTTCCCTGAAGGGCGTGCATGTCCTCATCCCCAGAACCTGTGACTGCGTCACCTCACACAGCGGAAAGGACTGTGAGGTGCGATGAAGGATCTGATGTGAGTGGTTATTCTGGATTATTCCCAGTGGAATCCCAGTGTCTGCATAAGGAGAGGCAGGAGCCTCAGGGTCCAAGAAGATGTGGCACCAGACGCAGAGCGAGAGACGTTCACTGCCGGCTTGGAAGGTGGAAGGCGGGGCTGTGAGGGGAGGAAAGCAGGGCCCTCTAACGCTGGAAGAGGCAGGTCCTGCCTCGAGAAGCAAGACATGCTGCGGAAACCTTGCTTCAGGGCTGACCTCTGGAACTGGGAGGTGACCGGCTCTCATTGCTTCGAGCCACTAAGGTGGTGGTAGTTCGTTACAGCACCAGTAGGAAGCTAATAGCAGCCACCGTGCGACTAGAAATCACGACAGCAGGCGTCAGGCTCTGGCTGGAATGGGCAGGGTCCGTGCTCAGCTGTTTACATGTGCACTGAGGCCACCAGACCTGAGAGAGCCCCGGGCTCCTGGGTGGCAGTGGGGAGGGGCAGATCCAGCGCCCAGCCCTGCTGCAGGATGAGGCCCAGCTCACACCTCGCAGAAGAGCCGGCTGATGGCAGCGAATGGGGCTGGGCTAGGCCAAGGCAGGGGCCAGGAGGGCATGCCACCAGAAGGCTGGAGGTCAGCAGCAGAGGAGGGATTCTGGCGGGGGAAGTGGCTGACTAATCGGGTTGACCCTGTTGCTTGGGGGAGGAGGCCGCTGAAGTCCCAAGGCAGTGGCGATGGCGGTCCAGCAGCTGGTGAGGAGGAGGGATGATGGTGGGGAGCAGAGAGGCAGGGAAACTGTACCCTGAGGCCTTGGTGGCAGTCTCGGGTGTGGCCAACGCTGAGAGTAGGGGCAGGAGGCTTTTAGGGTTCTCATCTGCTGGTGTCACTTCTCCGTTTCCCTGGGCCAGGGGGAGCCGGGGGCCACCCAGCAGGCAACAGTCCTGGGGTCCTGGTTCTTTGGCCCAGTTCTATCCGTCTCCGCTCCTGGGAAATGCCACCTCCATTTCTCTTCTGCTCTTCCAGATCCTATAGCAGCTCACCGTGGTGGCGGCTGGCTCGGGATGGAGGCTGGAGCCCCGAACTCCCTACGGGGAAGGATTCTCAAGGCGGATCCCCCGGAAACCGACAGGGGCCAGGAGGAGAGGCCCAAGACAGAGCCGAGGCCCCCGGCAGAGGCCCTAGCCCAGAGACGCCCCTCTCAGGAGGGGACCTGCACGGCTGGACAGGGGGTGGCAGGACGGCCCCCCCAGACGGGGACTCCCAGAGCTGGGGCCTCTGTGAGCAGTGCAGCCCAGAAACCCGGCACAGTGCTGGAGCTGGACGCCCCCTGCAGGAGCTGCGCGGCCTCACCCTGTCTCAGGACCCCGACCTGGTCACTCTCCAGAGGCCGCACCCTGCGGAGGGCCCCTATTGGAGCCCAGCGGGTGCCAGGGCCTGCAGCCATAACCGCTGCCAGGCGCGGCATCGCAGAGCACCCCTTGGGGAGGAGCTCCCCCTGGGTGACCACCGTGGGGCCAGGCGTCGCTGTGGCGCTGCCCCCAGCGCGGGGAGGTCCACGCAGACTGTCCGTGGGGCACAGGCGCCCAGCCCTTCCCAAGCCGCCCCGAGCAGAGTGCCCTGGCCGGGCCGCCCGGCGCGGCCCGTGCCCGGAGGAGGGCCCCGCTGGCCCCGCAGGGCCCGGTGCCGGCGGCGGCGGAGGGCCCCCGCGCCTGGCCGGGGCGGGAAGCCCGTCGGGCCCCGCTCGGCGCGTCCCCCGCGCAGCCCGGCCTCGGCTCCCCGCGCCGGGCGCCCCGCAGCGCCGCGGCTGTACGCGTGCGCCGAGTGCGGCCAGGCCTTCGCCATGGCCTCGCACCTCGCGCTGCACCGGCGCGTGCACACGGGCGAGAAGCCGTTCGCGTGCGCGGAGTGCGGCAAGGCCTTCAGCCAGCGCTCCAACCTGCGCCGGCACCAGCGCACGCACAGCAGCGCCAAGCCCTTCGCCTGCCCGCTGTGCGACAAGGCCTTCAAGGGCCGCCAGGGCCTGGAGCAGCACCGGCGCGCGCACACCGGCGAGCGGCCCTTCGGCTGCCCCGAGTGCGGCAAGACCTTCGGCGGCTGCTCCGAGCTGCGCCAGCACGAGCGCCTGCACTCGGGCGAGAAGCCCTACGTCTGCCGCGACTGCGGCAAGGCCTTCGTGCGCAACTGCAACCTCGTGCGCCACCGGCGCACGCACACCGGCGAGCGGCCCTACGCGTGCGCCCAGTGCGGCCGCGCCTTCAGCCACCGCTCCAACCTCAACAAACACCAGAGGCGGCACCGCGCCGCGCCCTGACCCCGGGATGCCTGAGCCGCACGTTGTGAGCGGGGCGACCGTCGCAGGCCCCTCGCGTGGGCTCCGCGTGATTGTAGCACAGGGTCGGCGACGATGGGTGCGTCGGATTGCGGCTGGAGACACTCCCTAGGACAGCAGGCCCAGGGGCGACCTGGGCCCGGCTGAGGACACGTGCGGTTAAGAGGCGGTTCATGGTCCTGAGCGGGGTGCATCCCTCCAGAGACAGGTTCAAGTGGTGGCCGACTGACCAGGATGGCCTTAGGAATGAGTGATGGGCAGTTGACCCAAAAGCTGTTTGACCTGTGTGACACATTATCCAGATGTCACGATAAGAGGCTGTGTCACCCAGATTCCAATCTGAGGTCGTCCCCACATGCAGTGCCCTGGG
The DNA here is from genome assembly GCF_902729225.1 of Pteropus medius. Lineage (NCBI taxonomy): Eukaryota > Metazoa > Chordata > Mammalia > Chiroptera > Pteropodidae > Pteropus > Pteropus medius. The sequence goes on along the minus strand of NW_024344198.1, from coordinate 215,741 downwards.
CGAAGGGAGATCCATCCTTCTTAAGGACCAGCCACAAGGATAGACGCATCTTCCTCAAAAGGCCCGCACCCTATTCCTGGGATAAGGGACAGAGAGAGACTGGCTCTGAGTTGAGGGTAATCCCCAAACACTCGGTGGCCCACTGGACAAAGCAGACTCTCACGGTGGTCAGACAATAAAGCAAGCTCGGCTGGTCTCCTGGTGGGCACATTACCTGTGCTCATTACCCATCTGGTCATGACCCTAGTGCCCGGGTAGGTAACTGGAAGGGACATCAGCAGCAACTGGCAGGTGGGCTCCCCTGCCCCTAGGGTGAGGACCTTTTAGGTAGGAAAGTCCAAGCAGAGGCTCTGGAATGGCCCCCCCTCTGCCCGAATGGCAAAGCAGAATCCACGGCATGTCCCTAGAGGGACTGCAGAGATCAGTGCCATCATCGATGACTCGAAAGATGCAGGGTGGCAATTCCCCCGCATCCCCACTCAACACACCTGTTTGGCCTGTGCAGAAAGCGGGTGGCTCCTGGAGAATGGCAGTGGGTTATCGTAATCTTACCAGGTGCTGACTCCAATTGCCGTGCCAGACAAGTCAACTCAGTTCCTGGCACAAGTGTCACAAAATGTCCAACTTCATCTGAATCCAAGTGTCAACCCCATGCCAAGCCTCAGAGTTTCCCTCCTTTCCAGACAATACCCTAATCCTCACCTACGACACTTCATGGCTCTGTGGATTCAATGTAGGTTGTAATTCTGAAATACGCACAATCAAATCTTGTATTTATGTTTCAGCTGTATTTTCTCATAGGTCTAGAAGCTCTCTGATTTCTCCTTATCTTCAGCTAAAGATTTAGAGCCTTGAACATGTCATTTTCTTTCTATCACCTGTGCAGTGGTCATAAGGTCACCATTGCTGCGCTCAGTTGCCCAGTGCAGTGGCCACTTGCTTTCCGAAGGCACCGGTTTCAGGAAGCACTTAAAGTAACCACAGGTGATAGTTTAATTCAACGGTGTCCTTGCCCACTGTGGGTTACCAGTGCCTGTATTCTGTTGGCTAGGACTTGTGCTCCAGAAGCAAGTGAAACGCAGAGCCCCAACTCTGAGGGTCTGTTTTGTGGGACCCCTCTTGACACCAAGTACCATGTCATTCGGGTCGACCCAGGAAACAGAAATTTCACTAGATACTTCAAACAGGATAAAGGCAGAGCCTTGGTTATACAGGATTTGCAAGGCTTAGAGAGAAAATGAGATGTTGCTGAAACGCAGAGATCAATGCTTTTTCGGGGAGCTGCTGCCACCCACAGGGCTGGGGGGACCCAAGGGAACAGGTAATAACACCAGAAACCTGGGGCCAATGGGGAGGGGAGGCGAGGCTGGCATTGGGAAAGAAACAGGCTTCCTGCTCGGGCTGCTGGCCTCGGCTCTGCAGACCTCTGAGCTGACCGTTCCCCTGCCCACCGGGGCGCCCCACAGCCCACGGTTGGAGGTTTAGCAGGCATTCGGTCTCTGCTCTGCTCCTCCAGCCTGGCCACCGGTCCTCATCTGGATGCCTCAGGCCTTGGCACTCAGTGGTCCCTTCTGCAAGGAATGCCCGAGACCTCCCAAGCCCCGCCTGCAACATGCAGCCTTCTTCTAGGCACTGGCTCAGAGCAGGGGTGGCGAGCATGCAGCAGGTGCTTGGCAAACATGGAAAGGGAAGCAGACATCACTGGGAGTCGCCCCAGCCCCAAAAGCCCTGCGATGCCTACTGGGCCCCGCGTGACTGGTCTTCATGCCAGCTCCGTGCTCTCCACCACCCCCAGCCCCTGCCCCATACCTTCCCCAGCCCTACCGTCCTGGCCATCTGACCGCTTGTCCTGCCTCAGCCTTTGCACTGGCTGCTCCCTCTGCCCAGATGCTGCTGCCCAGGTACCCACAGGGCTCAAACCTCCTGGTCCCGTTCAGCATTCTGCACCCCCAGAAGCTTTCCCTGACCCTCCAGTGCTGCATGGCCCCTCTGTCCATATGCCCCGGGGACTTATGTTCCTCCCAGTGCTGACCCTGTGCCTTCTCCATATCCCCGACCAGCCTGGGCTCCGTATGGGCAGGGCCTGGGCCAACACTGTCCGACCGTCTTCTCTACTCAATAAAAATTTATGGACGAGGAAGGCAGGTCAGGTGGGAGGTGAATGCTGGGAGGTTCCCGTGGGCCCTCAACCTGGCAGGAAAGCTGGAGCCTGGACACCCAGGGTGGAGACCAGACCCCGAGGGATGAGATGAAAGGACATCCTCGGACGTCCAGTGTGAGGAGACCGTGTTCTTGCCCCTGCTGTTCTGTCCCATCGGGCTGTGCCTTGAGAGGGGGGAGAGGCCAGGGGTGTGGGGAGGCCTGGTGTCCACAGGCCGCTCAGAGAGCTGTCCACAACCCGAGTGCTGGTCCAGGGAGGGGCCAGAAGCACAGGTCTGAATGAGCATCTTGCGTACAGATTCAGCCACAACCGCCGCGGGTCAGTCACGCAGTGCAGTTAACCAGCCATGGGGCAGAGCCAGGCCGTGCCTCCAGGGAGCCAGGTAGACGCCGGCGAGTCCCATCTGGCGGTCACACGCAACGTGCGGTATAATGAAGAGGGGCCAGTTGGGCTTCCAGGACGGCACGGGCCCTGCCCATGTGACCTCAGCCACCCCTCAGCCGGCAGGGCTCAGTGTCCCCTTGAACAAAAGGATCCCAGCGATGTTCAGCTGTTGGAGGTGATAAGAGGAAGGCTCCCCTCTGGCTCCATTTCCTTTCCCTCTAACACGCGTGGTGGTAACGCCACCTACCGACCGAGGCCGCAACTGCAGAACGCTGCGACCACCACCAGAGTGGGTGCCTCGGAATTGTTACGATTTATTTTTATTTTACTCATTATTTATTATTTTATCATTATTAATTATGATAATAAGCAATCCATTAATTTAAATATTCACTTATTATTTAACATATTCATTACTTAACATAGCCATTATATTATTTGTTTTTAACATTCGGAATTTTATTTATTCATTTGTTGTCATTTATTATATTATTTATTTTGTTACTTAGTGGTATTATTTGTAGTATAATTCATTTTATTTAATTCTTTCAATTTAGCGATTTCATTACTTACTAGTAATTTTATTATTCCATTCTATTATGTATATTATTTTTCATATTTAAGTTTGTTAGTATTTATTATATTATTTGTTTTATTTATTTTATTTTTAAATTGTATTTTTTCATTTAATTCATTTTATTATTTGTTGATTTCATTATTTTTTGCCGTTTTTAATATGTTAATTAAAAAATCATCATGTCTATTCTTTATCGTTTAGTTAATTAATTATGTATACTTATTGATTATCCTTATTGCTGAGGTTTCTGAGGCCGTAGGCGTTTGCCCTTTGTCCCCACCCTGTGCAGGCCTCCCGCCTTCCAGGAAGGACAAACAGCAGTAAGAGGTCACTGTCCTGCGCCACCCCTGCCTCCCTCACTTGGGCCTTTATTACCCAGACAGTCATCGGGCTGGAGCGAGGCTGACCATGTCTGTGCTGGTGGCCTTCCTGCTGCTCTGGGGTGAGGCTTCCCGGGCCTGAGTCCCCTGGGGCAGGATGGCGGGAAGGTAAGGAATGGGGGCCTCACAGTCACATCTCCACAGGTCTCTCCCTAAGCCCAGCACCAGAAGCGGCCATAGGTGAGTCTGCCCGGGCCTGGGATGGTGGGCACATGGGGGACCTGGGGTGGTGGGTGCCCCTGTCCTGGTACCCAGCTCTAACCCCTGTCCCCACGCAGCAATGGAGACCCGGCCCAACCTATGGGCAGAGGCCGAATCGCTGCTTGAACCTTGGGCGAACGTGACGCTGATGTGCCAGGCCCGCCTAGAGACCCTGGATTTCCAACTGTTCAAGAATGGGGTGTGCCAGGAACATGTGCACCTTGATTTAGTCACCACGGAGCACCGGTTCCCGCTAGGAGCGGTGACGGGTGACACCCGGGGCCTCTACCGCTGCCGCTCTGGCATGGACGAGAGGTGGACGGAGCTAAGCAACCTGCTGGAGGTGAACGGGGCAGGTGAGCAGGGGCTTCTGTGGGCCTCCCCTCCTCCACTCTCCTGTCCTCTTCCCACATCCCCCCGTCCGTCCCTGCGCCAAGGTGACCTTGCGCACGTCACCTGACATCTCTGAGCCTCCACCAGTAAAACGAGGGTGATGTCTGCACTGACCACAAAAGGGTGCGAGGAATAAGTGACTGAACGCCCACGAAGTGCTTAGGGCAGGCCTGGCGCATGGTGGGGCCCTTACCGCCTCGTCTTCTGTTTTATGTCCATGTCCATCTCTCTCATTTTCACGAGTGTGGTGGTCCAGGTCCCGCTGGGCCGCCACATCTCCCAAGTCATGCGGACCCACTATCGACCCTGCCTCACCCGCAGAGTCCCCGCCCCCACCCCTGCTCTCTAGCGAGCCTGTGTCCTGGATCACCCCGGGCCTGACCACCATCCTCGTGTGCCGCGGGGGATTTCGTGGTGTGACCTTCCTGCTAAGGCGGGAAGGAGATGACCAGTTTCTGGAGGTGGCTGAGGCCCCTGAGGACGTGCAGGCCACCTTTCCTGTCCAACGGGCTGGCAACTACAGCTGCAGCTACCGGACTCACGCAGCGGGCGCGCCCTCTGAGCCCAGTGCCCCTGTGGTCATCGAGGAGCTGGGTGAGTGCTTGGACCATGCGGAGGGCTTCCTGGGGGAGGTTTCTGGAGGACAGAGCTGCCTTTACCTTGATCCCTAGCCCCGCTTACCGCTGCCAGGCCTGGGTCTGGGAAACAGTTGTCTGTGGGCCTGAGCGCCAACCTGCTGTGCCCTTTGGCGGCCTGCCGAAGAGCGTTCCCGGAGGGCGGCGATCTGGAGGCTGGGCCATCTCGGGGAAAGGGGTGTCAGCTGCCTCAGCCACCCTGCCTGCCTCATAGCCGCGCCGCCACCGCCCACGCTGAGTGTTGACGGAGAGTCGGCCCAAGTCTTCCTCCCCGGCGCGGATATCACCCTGGTGTGCGTGGCGCCCCTGAGCGGCGTGGAATTCCAGCTGCGGCGCGGCGAGGAGGTGCTGCTGGTACCCAGGGCCAGCACCAGCCCCGACCGCATCTTCTTCCAACTGAAAGCGGTGGCCTCCAAGGACGGCGGCCTCTACACCTGCCGCTACCGCTTGGGAAACGAGCGCACGGCTTGGCCCTGGTCTGCGGACAGCGAGCCCGCCGAGCTGCTGCTGAGCGACGGTGAGCCTGGCGCCTCGCCCCTGGGGAGGGGGAGATACCAGGGAACGTTCCGGGACTGCGGGGCTCTGGGTCAGGTCCCAGTCCGGGCGCATGCGCCCGGCCTCAGTTTCCCGGTTCGAGAACGGAACAATGAGTTCGGCAATCTTGAGGCCCACCGAGAATAATGGGGTCCGCACTCCGGTCTGGCATAGGCCATGCGGAGCCAGGTGCCCGGGTATCCCCCAGCGCCCGGCGCAGGTGGGCGCGGAGGCCTGGCTGTAGGGGTCGGCCGGACCGGGGCTGCAAGACCTGCCCAGGACACAGCCAGAGACTATCCAGAGAGGGGATCCCGGCCGGCGCGGAGCCCCCGGGCTCGATGAGGGCGCGGAGCCCCCCGCCCTCGTCTGTTCTTACGGACAAAGGAATTAACAAGAAACAGTGGAGAAGACCCAAGGCCCGGGACGAGACGCGGCTTTCGGCCGGGGGTGGGCCCGGCGGGCGTCCCAGAGCGGGCCGGGCGAACTGTTCCGGGCCGAAGGCTTGGCCCCGGCCAAGATCGCGCGTGCGGCCCAAGCCTCGCCCGGCGCCCGGGTCACCCGCATCCCCCCGCCCGCCCGCAGAGACGCTGCCGGCGCCCGAGCTCTCGGCGGAGCCTGCGACCCTGCGCCCCGCGCCCGGCGCGCTCGTGCAGCTGCGTTGCCGCGCGCCCCGGGCCGGCCTGCGCTTCGCCCTGGTGCGCGAGGACGCGGGGAGGCGCCGGGTGCACAGCCTCCAGAGCCCCGCGGGCGCCGAGGCCCGCTTCGAGCTGCGCGACGTCTCGCTGCTGGACTCGGCCAACTACAGCTGCGTCTACGCGGACACCGCGCCGCCCTTCGAGGGCTCGGCGCCCAGCGCGCGCGTGGAGCTGCGCGTGGACGGTGAGTGGGCGCGCGCGACCCCCCCGAACCTCCTCCCGCCCGGCGCGGTGAGCTGCCCGCCTCCCTTGGTGCCCCAGGGACGCACTGTGGCCTCCGTCCCGCCCGCGTGCTCGACCCTTTACGGGACCGTGGGCTTGGCGGTCGGAGGGGCTGGGGACGCCTGGCATTCGACTCATGTCCCTGGGTCGTGAGCGCGTAGGAGGCCTGTAGCGCCGTTCAGATCCCTGAGGTCTTTGCACCCGCTCGTGCCTCAGTTTCCCCCATGTCGTCAGATTCTGACCCTCCCCGCATGCCTGGGCCCCCGTCCCCAGGGGCGGAGGGTTCATGTGTAGTCTCCGTCCTGTCCTCCCTGGGGTCTGTTTGTTGCTCTGATTTCTTAATCAAGGTCCCCAGAGGGCAGAGGCCATGGTGCACAGGTCCCGCCTCCAGACCTTTGGGCCCTGTGCTTCGCTCCGCAGGGAACACCGTTCCCCTCGGGCATTTCTTCTTTCCCCTCGCCTATCCTGGGGCCTTGAGTGCCACAGGCTGGAGACCCCACGAAGCCTCAGAGCAGGCGCGGGGGCCTTGCAAGGTCCTGGGGAAGGGGACAACACGGGGACACAGAGGGTTACAGTGCGGTGAGTGCGAGGTGAGGGCCGTCGTCTCACTCAGGGCCAGGAAAGGGGAGGCAGGAGTGGAGGCCAGAGGCCAGTAGGCCTGGGTTTCAGTGGCGGCGGCTGCTGCCCGAGGCGGGGGCCTCACTTGCCTGACTTCCTGCCACCCCCACCTCCAGGGCCGCTCCCCAGGCCACAGCTCTTGCCCCTGTGGAGGGGAGCAGTGAGTCCGGGCCACGATGCCGTCCTGCGCTGTGAGGGCCACGTGCCCCAGGTCACCTTTGAGCTGCTGCGGGCGGGCGAAACGGTGGCGACAGTGCACGGGGCGGACCACTCGTCAGCGGACCTGGTGTTGACCTACGTGGGGCCCCAGCACGCTGGCAACTACAGTTGCCGCTACCGCTCCTGGTGGCCCACGCCCTTCCTGTCTCAGCTCAGCAACCCGGTGGAGCTGCAGGTGGCAGGTGACGTTCCCCTCCGTTCTGAGGGCTGGTTCCTCCCCGGTCTTTGCCAGGGCTGTGCCCTCCGCCGGCAGTGCCCTTCCTTGCACCTGTCCCCAGCACATCTGTTAATGTCTCTGCCGGGGTGTGTGGGGAATTTCAGGCAGGGAAACAACACGTGCAAAGGCCCTGAGGCAGAGTGGCTGGGGCAGGTGGAGCGCCGGAGGGAGGCCTGGGCCCGGCGGTCTTGCCTGGTAGCTGCCTGAGCTGCTCCTTTCCCGTGGGGCCTCAGTGAGGGCTGCCCCGATGCGCACAGGGCGCCACCCTCCCCTGCCATTTCTCTTTTGTCAAATTTGTCTAGGAAGCTGATCCGGCTCCTGAGGGTGTCCTGGGGAAGTACTCTGTTTGGCTCTGATCCTTCCTGCTGCAGCTGGAGGCTGGACTCCCCGTAGGAGGCTATCCCTAATTCCTCCTAAGAATCAATAAATGTGATGAGAGACTTTAAAATGTGTTTTGCTGATGGCAGCCCTGCTGCAGTGGCTGGATGCCCAGGGCTGTGGGAAGCGGGCTGAGATCCTGTGTGCCGAAGTGGGACAGGCTCTGGGCCGGGTCCTGCGGGTGGAGGGCTGAGCATGGGCTCCTTTTCTGCCTCCTTCCATCAAGTGGCCTCCTACTCCCCAGGCACCTCTACTGGGCCCCAGCAGGCGTGAGTAGGTAGCTTGAGGCTGCAGACTCACCCACCCCACCTCGGTCCCCACCCTGGGAGGCAGTTCAGAGAGGCTGCATTTTGTAATGTCTTCCCAGGTCTGAGTGGCCACCAGGTGGTGCTGGTCTTTATCCAGCCAAAGGCCGGGTCTCCACCAGAGCCTGAGGCTGTGGGATGGGTGGGACTCCTCTCTGTTCTTCCCTGCTGTCCCTTGGATCTGCACCCCTATCCCCACTTGCCACCCTCCTGCACCACTGCCCAGCCCCCGGCTGGAACTGGCCCTGCAGGTACTGTCTTTATCAAGGAATGTGCCTATTGCATCTGTGTGCTCTGACATATTCCAGTATTCTATTAATGCCTGCAGGGTGTGTAGTGATGTCACTTCTCAACTGACCTGATGTGTCCCTTCTACCTGACCCCTTCTCCCTTTCTATGTAAAAAAAAAAATTTACTTGGAAGTATAAAGAAAGGAATGATAATGACACAAGTAGAGAACCACAAAATAGAAAAGAGAAAAAAATGAACAAGGCCAAAAAAAGATGAATAAAATATTTTTTGAAAAGATGAATAAAATTGATAAACCCCTAGCAGTGTGTCCTCCTCTCACCGATCGGGAAGCGGAGCGCCAGGCGAGGGGAGGTCTCGAGGACTGGGTACCAGATCACATAAGCGGATCAGAGGGGCTGAGAAACTAGGAGAAGATCGCACGGTTAGTAGCGGCCAAGCTGAGACTGCGGCTCCAGAATCTCCTGTCATACAAGTGGGGAAACAGGGGCACAGAGCGGTTAAAGCAAAGATGGTGAAGTGCGTGACAGGCAGGTGGGGATCTGAACCCCCGCAGCCAGGCTTGAATCTGTGTCTGCAAAAAGACACTTTTTAAATAGAGGCACAAGCGCTCAGCTCAGTGAGTTCTGAGCAGTGCACACACACCTGTGTGGCCACCCTCTCGATCAAGCTCTAGAAGAACTTTCTGGGGATGGAAACGTTCTCGAGCTGTGCTGTCTGATTCGGCAGCCATCAACCCCGTGCGGCTCCTGAGCAGCAGAAATGCAGGTGGCGTGACAAAGAAATTGGATTTGTAATGTCATTCAAATTTAACTAACTCGTATTTCAACATCTGCAGGTGGCGCGAAGCTACCGTATCGGACAGCTCAGGGCTGGGACTCATCAGCACCACGGACAGCTCCCTCTGGGGCGGGGCCCTCCCTGGCGCCGAAGTGATTACGACTGGGATTGCTGACCGCACACGCAGTTCAGAATTTCATCAGGGGAAAAAAAAAAAAAGTGTGAATGTGTTCTTGTTAGATAAGTACCTACATGACGTCCTTGGTTTTGCCTCTTGACCGACAAAGTTGGAAACATTTGCTATCTGATCTTTTACAGGGAGAATTTGCAGACCCTGCTATGCCGGCCTACGCAGCGATGTAGGGTTTGAGGGGAGCGATGGCCTCAGTTCAGGGTTTAAAGACGCTCCAGTGCTATGCGGAGAACAATGGAGGGAGAAAGGGGAGGTAGGAGACTGGTGAGGAGGTGGCGGCCTGGACTAGGCTGGGCAGTAAAGTGAAAGCGGCGGGAGCAGGGCATGTTTTGAGGCAGATCTGGTTTCTGAAAATGTCCGGCTCTGTGACCACTACCCCACTATCCGCTTCACCTGTCTCCTTGGGCTCCATCGCTTACCGCTCTGTTTTATCTCCTGGCTGCTCGCCTTAGCATCTATAGGAGGTGGGACCTGTGGTCTTAGTCCCAGGCAGAGGTCAGATTGCAGGTGACTGCTGCAGGGGTGGATTCCTATTCCCAGAGCCACTGCCTCTCCCTGTCTACTCCCACACAGTGGTGGGACTCTGGGCTCCTGGCTTTGACCTTGGTGCCGGGGCTGGGATTTTGGAAAATGAAGTCCTGCTGGGTGCCACAGGCATCATGGATGGGGTGTGGCTGCAGCCATACTCCTGGACTCCTCTGAGACAGACCAACTGCCTCCCTCCCCCAAGTCGAAAACACAAATCCACACAAAAACCTGTGCATCAATGTTCTCAGCAACATCACTTAGGTGAACTGCGATCTAGCCAGACAACGGGATATTATTCAGCTATGAAAACGAATGAAGTACTGACACGTGCCACAACGTGGATGGACTTTGAAGACATTAAGCTCAGTTAAAATACCCTGACACAAAATCACATACTCTATGATCTCATTGATATTAAACGTCCAAAATAGACAGAAAGTAGGGTTGCCAGGGACTGGGGAAGATGGAATGGGGAGTTCTGGATAAGAGCTGTGGGTCACAGGCACACATCTGAGGTCACATCTGCATACACGGCGTGTCACAGACAGAACACCTCCTCTCCAGTCACGCGTACACGGTCACACACCGGCCACATGCACACAACTGGGGTTTCATCCGCACACAGGGGTCGTGTCCCACCTGCAGAACAAACTGCCTCTCAGGCACGCGCTGCCTCCCCCAAAGCCCCCACACACCTGAGGTCTCACCTGCATGCACAGTTCGCTCCCCCCACCCCCAGCAAGCGTCGGCGCGCACGGTCCCTCCTCTCTCCTCGCCCCACGGCCTGGCTGTCCCGGGTCCGCGCTCCCCTTCCACCGCCTCACCCCCACTCGGTCACGCCCACCGCGCACACACGCGGGCCTCCCTGTCCCTCACACTCACACTGGCCGCCCCACCGGGACCGCGGACACCCGCCTCCTCGCAGAGCAACCCGGTTCCGCCGCTCACGACCCCCGCCTTCTAGCGCGAAACGGCCAAAGGCCCTTCCGCCAAGTTGCCAGCGATCCGCCCAGGACTTCACCTCCCAGAGGGCCCTGCGCGCTGTGTGCCTGGAACCGGCGGGGCACGAGGTGAACGGCCTTCTGGGAAATGGAGTCTAGGGGGAAGTGATGCTGGGAAGGGAGCGTGGGAACCTGCGGGTTGCTCTGTGCGGGCGATGAGTCTAACCGAAAGTGTTTATTGTCACGCAGTTTATGTTATGTTTAAAATATACAGCGTTTTTATCTTTTTCTCTTTCTCTTCGCACAATATGTGTACACACACATAAAATAGACATAGAGTTTGGGGAATTTACCCCCCAGACACTGGAGATCCTGTGAATCCTTCAGCAAATGTCCCCTAAGAACAAGCTACTCCTAAGAGTAACTGGTTAGTTTGTACTCTTGCACCCACCCCAGAAACGACGCTGAAACCACACGTTTACTTGCACCACAGTCCATATGCTAATTTATCCCAATAACGTCCTCCAGTTGGCTTTAATCTAGAACGGATTTTCGGCCTTAAAATAATAATCTTGACATTTTTTATGTATCCAAGCCAGTTTTCCGAACTGTCTTCCAATTTAGATGTCTGATTGTTCCCATCGTGTTTTCCTCCACTGCACCAGAACGTTTCTCCTTTTCATTAAACGATTTTTGATTGTTACGTGGCTACACAGTTTTCCATTGTGTGAATTTACCATAATTTATCCTCTCCTTTGGGTTCTGCATCCAATTCCAATGTGTGTGTGTGTGTGTGGGCGGAGGGGGGCGGGTCTTCCTTCACATCAACAAGCAACGTTTTCTGCCACTATCTATCTGGATAGCATCAGACGACTGCTTTGTCCACCCTTCCGACACTGGATTTAAGTCCAGTCCTTGTACTTCTGACAGACTGGCTATAAACCGGAAGTTCCAGCAACTCCCTCACTGGGTAAGATTCATTTGCTGGAGCAGCTCACAGATCTCAGGCAATCCGTTTACTCACTGGATCACTGGTTTATTATAACAGGTTATATAATGCCCCCCAATCCGTAGTTCTGTTTTTTGTAGTTTGTTATTGACGGTCAACTTCGGTTTAAAAATATTAACTGGAAAATTCCAGCAACAACAATTGAAAAGTTTTAAGTTGAGTCCTCTTCTGAGTAGTGTGATAAAATATTGCTCCATCCCACCCACGATGTAAGTCATCCCTTTGTCCATCGCGTCCATCTCATTTCATCTCATCGTGTAGGCGTGTATGTATTATCTCACATCACCACAAGAAAGGTGAACATATTCTGAGACCACATTCACATCACTTTTATTATATTGTTATAATTGTTGTATTTTATTAGTTATTATTAATCTTTTGTCGTGCCTAATTTATAAATTAAACTTTATCAGGGGTATGTATGTATAAGAAGAAACATAGAATATATAGGGTTTGGTACTGTCCGTGGTTTCAGGTACCCACTGGGGGTCTTGGAACGTATCTCCCGTGAGGAAGAGGTGAAAATTGTTTACTTGGAGAAGGTCAGATGGAAGAGATTCATAGGGCGGGGGATGGAGAAAGGGCGTGGAGCTTCCACACTCTCTCCAAACGGGTCGCTGTCTAGCAGAACCAACCCAGCTCTCCGAAACCCTGACCTTTAGGGTTTTATGGAGGCTTTATTACACAGGCGGGACTGATCGAATCCTTGGCCATTGGTGACTGACTCGTCCTGCAGCCCCTCTGCCCTCCAGGAAGTCGGGGCAGTGGCGGGGGAGAGGGGGAGACTTTAATTTCCAACCTTCACAGAGTTGCTTCTCCTGGCAACCAGACCCCATCCTTAGATGGGGTTCAAAAGTCACCTCATTCACAGAACAAGACACTTTCTGTTCTTATCACTTAGGAAATTCCACAGGTTTTAGCTGTGCCAGAAACAGGATGGAGACAAAATATGTGTTTATTATAAATCACAAAATCACTCTCTCCATTCCCATTAACTGAAAATTGAGCTACGTGCAATGAATGTTCCTATACATTCACTGTATATCCACGATGACTCCCTAAAAATCAATGGATAGGCTGTGTGATGCAACGTACCTTCTCCTAATAAAGGGACGTCCCTGGGTATACTGTGGGACATGAAAATGTCATCTACAGGTGGGAGACCTGTGTCACCTGGTGGAGAAGCAGGCTCCCAATGTGCAGGCTGACTTGGTGATATCTATCTTCATTCAGTTGATCATGAAGGGGAGTTTTAACAAAAATCCTCTCAGCTACAGTCTTTAGACCAGCAACATCCAAAAGAACTGAGATGATGACGGAAATGTATCTGCAACTAGTGAGCAGTTGAAATGTGGCTAGTTTAACTGAGGAACTGAATTATGTTAATTTTGGTTAAAGTTATATCTAAATAGCTGCATGTGGCTAGTGGCTAGCACATTGGACAGCACATTCTGGAAGCCATTCATCCAGGATCTCACAAGAGGCCTATGGGAGACTGCTTTTCATGCTGAATCCAGATTTCTCCCTAGTTATCTTTTGCAGACAACTCTGAAGATGTGTAAGGAGATAACTAAAAATGGGGGACTCAGCTACTGGCCACAATTTGTGTGCGCGCTCTCATAATTCGGGCTGACTGATACAGGTAACTTAATAAAATAACTTGGAAATTGATGTGCTACAGCCGGCTTGCAGGAAAAATCATGGAGTCGAAGTTATTTTACACTCAGCTGGTTTCGTTAACATGCATGTGCACACGCAGGCTGTGCATATAGAAAAAGTGGGGCCAAGACGCATGGACGTTTTCAAAGAGTTGACATTTTTAATTTATTTTTTGCATCGGTAGTACTTTTACATGTTTCAAAATTCCAAAAGTATCAAAAGATATAAAGTGAAAATTATTCCTCATCCATTTTCCCGTTTCTCCTAAGAGTAACTGGTTACTTTGTACTCTTTCAGAGGGTGTGTGTGTGTGTGTGTGTAAGCAAATGTTTCCTCCTTACACAAACGGGAAACATACTCTACACACTGTTTACACCTTTCCACTTAACACTGTACCTTGGAGCTCTTCCCACGTGAGTACATAAAGACAGTCCCCATGGTGAAGGCTGCATAGTTCTCCGTTCCACACCGTAAATCACTGAGCTAGTTCCACGGTGGACACTGAGGTTGGTTCCAAACTTTTACTTTTGAAATCAGTACCATAGTGAGAACCACGTACAAACAGCGCACGCGTACACGTACACCTGCACGGTTCACTCCGAGCGGCAGGTTCGCTGAGACGGAGGGTCTGTGTGTTTGTAACTGAGAGAGCAACTGATAACCTGCCCTTCGCAGAGACCGCGTCCATCATCCTGCCCCCGGACAGTGCAGTACCTCCCCTGCCTTTCGGATAAAAGTCAAGGCTGGTAAACGCTGGGTGGCAGGTGCAGTGCTGCGATCTTCCTGCAAGGTAATTCACGAAGCTACGTGAAAGTCACTATCAGAGGAAAATGCTCAAAATATAGTAAGAAGCACGTGTTACAAGGGAACTAGGAGGGAGTCCGATTTTCCAAACAGAAGACGAGCACGCATACATCTATATTTTGTGTGTGTAAGATTTCGTGTTACATTGTATGTGTACACACGTATACTATTAAGAAAAAACTCCAAGGACAATTAACAAAACTGTAACGGTAATGACCATCTCTGGACGGTGGAAATATGAAGAATTAAATTTTAAGTAAATTTTCACACTCTTGTGTATTCTTTAACTTTTGTGCATTTTCCAGGTTTTGCTACAAACAATTTGCATGACTTTTAGAAATCAATAAAACCATGTATTTCACTAGTTTACAGTAATTTCCCCTGAGGAGTTTCTCGTCTGTTTCGAATATCTACAAGGAAACCGGCAGGGACATTATGCCTGGAAAACATGACCTGGAATGAGAAATGGAAAATTTGCACAGCTCTCTGCTGCCCCAGAGAGGGAGGCGAGTGCCGACGGTGACGAGCCGGCTCCTGGCCTGCCCGATGAGGCCACTGTAACCTCAGCCCACGCGGTGTTCGCTCTGACAACTGTGGAAATGTGACCCTTCAGGAGTTGCAATTTTGGGGTCAAGGTGGAGGGAACTGGGCAATCTCAGGCCCGGCTTCCAGAGCCACCTAGGCCATGAAGTCCCAGCGGGGTGCCCCCTCCCCAGAAAGCACTGGCAGCTGGAGCATTCCTGAATCCACAGCCGGAACCACTGAAGGAACGGTAAGAAGAAACTGTCAAAAGTGGGGATCTCGTGGCTGGGTCCCTTGGTGACGTGCCACTTGCTCTCGGGGCTGTCAGGATGAAGCGAAGAACTGAGATGCTTAGGTGGTGAGATCGGTAGAGCCAGGCCCACCGAGAGGCAGAGATGCAAAGGGAGGTGACAGAGGCCAACGGAGCATCTACCCGCTGGCTTCGGGGATGGAACGCTGGGGGCCGCGGGCCCCGTGAAAGGGACCGGGGACAGGAGGGCGGGTTTGCGTGCCCGGCAGCACACACTGCTGCTGCACCTGAAGCTCAGAACATGGTGCTGGAGGCCAAGATCTGGGAGCGAGTAGCGCAAAGCCGTGGGTGTGGACGAGGACATCCGGGGAGGCTGTGGAGCACAGCAGGAGTCCCCTGGCCACTGTCCTGGGGACCCAACAAGTAAGAGGTGAGGGGACAGGAAGGCCCTCAGGAAGTGGCAGATCCCAGAATGCCAGGGGCCCAGGAGATGCGAAGAAGGCCCGGCCAGCAGGCTGGACAGTCCAGGAGACGAAGGGACAGGCCGAGCGGCAGCAGTACCTGGTTAAGGAAACGGGACCACCGTGAGACCGGAGGAGAAAGGGGACAGACGCTGGGGCCACCTAGCACGCCCCACTCCCAAGGCCTTCTCTGCGGGTACGCAGTAGTTTTCCAAGCCCCCTCGTCATTAGGGGTGGGCCTGTGACCCCGACTTGGCCCCTGAGACCTAAGCGGGCATCAGAGATGAGCGGGGGCCGGCCCGTCTCCCAGTGTTGATTTGGACGTAATGGCCGAAGCCACAGCCGTCTCATTGCTTGAGAGAGCTGCAGAAAACACAGCCTGTGACGTCGCTGAGGTGCTGGAGGGACGGCCTTTGAAGAAAACCGAATTTGTTCAAAGCCACCTTAGCCGGGTGTTGACTTTAAATTCCGCCTCCACCTCGGGACAGTCACTCTGTTCTACTTACTGATTTCTGCCCTGTGCCTTGTCCTCACACGTAGAACGGCGCTACCTCACGAATCCAGCACTGAGGCCCCGTCTGCTCGAAAACATGCCTTTTCTAAGCCATGTAGGTGAAAGGGTACATGCCACCAATGAGATGGAAGGCGGTGCAGGCCGAAGGGTGAGGACAAGCGGTGAGAAATGACAGTGGACGAGGGAGACGGGCGAGGACCCCGGAGGAAAGGTGAGTGGACAGCGACACACCTCTTTGAGAGGACCTTGTAGACAAACCCTCCAGAGATGGGCAGCAAAGCCAGCTCTGTTACCACGGAAACCCCCTCCACTGTGACATTCACAGCATCCGAAGAACAAAAATGGACACGAGAAGCTGTGACAGTTCTGACACTCAACGTGACGCCTGGCACTGAGTTCTCATGCTCAATCACTCCAACGCAGCCATCAGAAACTGCTGTTGTATTTTTCCAAGAAGTGATTTCTTCTGTCCGACTCTACTCTCTGCCGACCCACCACCCCTCCTGCAGGACGTTATCAGGGAGCCATTTCTACGAGCTGAGAGGTGCCGTGGTCAATGTCCCTTCCTTCCCACCTCTGACGTTTACGGTACAGATCTAATTTCGCTAGAACGCAACCGCATTGGGACAGGAAACGCACGCGAAAAGGCAACTGTTCTGTATAACGAAGCATGTGACTTAGTGTCCCAGGGGACGTTCATTTCATTTTAGGTTGGAAAGCAGGTGGCCTGACTCCTTGGTCTATATACACCATGCGCTGTCAGACGCCAAGGGTCACACACCGCGATCACGATGTTCTTTCTGTCAAGAACGGCATGGACAAAGGCCAAAACGCTTTGCTTTGGAGGAAAGCAGTGAGATGATCGGAGGCAAGTTCGGAACTGTGGACGTTAGAACGCACACAGCCTGCCCTGCACTGTAGAGACAAACCTTTTCTCCGAGGGCTGGCTTTTCCTGGCACTGACAGCGGAGACCTCCGGCAGAGACACCGTATGACATGAAAAGATGACCGAGAACGGTGAGAATCACACATTCACAGGACCCCTCGGCACAGTCCGGCGGCGTGATGCCAAACCAGAGGTCGTTCCACCGGGCCAGATCAAGGAGGGTCTCATGGGCAAGCCGGAGATGGGGACAAAACTTAGCTTAACCTGTTTTTTTCCTAGAGCAAATAAGACTGAAAAAGAAAGAGGGAGGCCTGTCGATTCAAAAGTCCTTGCCGTTTAGAGCTAAATTCAGAAACACGGCTGAGATAGCATGAGTTCTGGGACCGATATGAACATAACCCTGTAGCAGGTAGGGTGCCAGCGAGAATATACTGTCCGCGTTTTAACGGCCACAGTAAAAGGCTAAAATTTAGACTACTCAGAAAAATAAGTGGATTCTCTTTCTCTCTCCACACCAATCAGGAACGCTACAAAACAGTGAGAAAAAAAAATGACTAAAAACCACGCTGTGCATAAACTCGAGATATCATTCCCTCAAATCAAGTGTCTACGATTGTCGGTACAGGCCTGATCAGCCAATTTATTTAAAGTCTGGAAGACGTCGGCTGTCGTGCTGGGCACGGTGTTCCTCCCGGCATGTACGGGCCCAGGGCTCTCACGGGGCTGTCGTGGGCATCGTGGGATGCTTAGCGGCTTCCCTGGCCTACACCCAGTACATGCCAGGAGCATCCTTCCCTTCCACCAGTCGTGACAACCAAAAATGTCTCCTGGGGGACGAAACCACCCCTGAATTGAGACCTCAGGCTTATAGCGACGCTGGCTGTTTCAAGCTAATGGTTTTCTACATAAGCCGTGACATCCCCAGGGAGTGCTGTGGAATTTCACGGGGCTGGTCATTTGATTCGGGCACAAGTGTGGCTGACATGTGGTTGGGAACTAAGTGGGCTTGGAATACAGGAAGGCCCCCCACATTTCTGTGGCCAACGTGACACCTCACGTGCCAGAGGGCAAGTGACAAGGCAGCGCGCAGGTTCCCGGGGTCACGGCCCGAAGTCACAGGCAGAGATCCCGCACCAGCTCGGTACACGTGATCACGAGCTACTTTTGTTTTGATGATCCTTTAGGAAATGGGCTGCGTATTGATTATTTTCACATCACACACATGCGTAGGTTATACTACCTGTGAATTCACTTTTGGGGTCACAGAGGGAACAGTGCAAAACACCTGTGCTCGATAGAGCCGAGGACCCCCGATCTCAGGGGTTTGGGAAGCACCTTTTCTTGGGAAATCCGAGGTCGCCCTGGGCACGTCTACCCCCAGGCGCCCTTTCCGTGAACAGCCCGTGTGCACTTACCAAGTGTCTATACCTGCAGTTCAGAGTCACCTGCAGACCTCCCCTATGGGGAATCCGTGACGTCGAAGAGCACGGAGGTGCCCACGGAAGGTTCCTCGACCCCGATGACGTGCACAGGGCTTTTCTCTTGCATGATCTCGTGGATGTCGAACAGAGCGAGCGCCCTGCCCGCCGGCTGTCCCGCCTTCGTCCCACCCGCGGGGTGCTCGGCTGGGCGCGGGCGCTGATGCGGGCTCCGGCCGGGGGCCTGGTCCCGCCGCCGGGGCCGGCCGTGGGGCTCCTCTCGCGTGTGGGTTATCTGGTGGCGGATGAGGTGCGAGCTCTGAATGAAGCCCTTCCCGCACTGGCCGCACTTGAAGGGCCTGTCGCTGCGCGGCGGCGCCCGCTCGCCCGGCGGCAGCGCCGGGTCGCAGCCCAGGGCGCCGGCCCAGCCGCGCCTGCTCAGTGCGGCCGTCTGCTCGAAGACCAGCCTCTGGCGGCACTCGTAGGCCTTCTCGCCCGCGTGCTTGCGCTGGTGCTGCGCCAGGGACGAGCTGTGGCGGAAGCCCTTGCCACAGTGGTTGCACTCGTAGGGCCGCTCCTCCGTGTGCGTCCGCAGGTGCAGGAACAGGCAGGTGGTCCGCGAGAAGGCCTTCCCGCACACGCTGCACGAGTACGGCTTCTCGCCGGTGTGCGTGCGCCGGTGCCGGCCCAGCGACGAGTTCTGGTTGAAGGCCCGCCCGCAGTCCTGGCACTCGTACGGCTTCTCGCCGGTGTGGATCCTGCGGTGCACCGTGAGGTGCGTGCTGTGGCAGAAGGACTTGCCGCACTCGGCGCACTTGTACGGCTTGTCCCCCGTGTGGATCCGCTCGTGCTGCACCAGCGACGAGTTCTGGCTGAAGGCCTTCCCGCACTCCTTGCACATGTACGGCCTCTCGCCCGTGTGGATCCGCTTGTGCACCGTGAGGTGCGCGTTGTGGTTAAACGACTTCCCGCAGTCGGCGCACTTGTACGGCTTCTCCTGCACCGGGCCCCGGGCGGGCTCCGGAGGCGCAAGGGCCTGGCCCGAAGCCCGGCTGCAGTCGCCGCTGTCGCCCGCCTGCGGGCTCACCACGCTGGAGCTACCTTCCGAATCCGGAACCGCCGAGTCCTCGGTGCACGAATCGTCTCGTCTAACAACCTCCGGGAACGGACTGAGCTTTGAACTCAGGACACGGTTTGCCCCAAGCCTGAGACGTTCGTGGCTTCCGTCTTGAACTGGTGCTTCCTCCAGGCAAAATTCCAATGGCCTCGAGTTTTCCTGGTCCTCCTCGGGCGCCTTGACCTGGCCCCCACAGTCCCGGCCTTCCCCTGGTGTGGCGGGACGGGGGGCATCCCTGGGGAAACCTTCCCTCTCCGTGACTGGGGACGGCACCTGTTCAGGGAGGCCCTGTTCCACGGGTGCTGCTTGGCCTTTGGGTCCAGTCTCCCAGCCTGAAAGAAAACCGAAGAGCTCTGAGGGCTGGGCACAAGAAATAGGGAGAACGGGACAGGACCCCGATACCTCGGGCCTGCACCCTAACTACCTGCCCAGCCACTAGGCAAATCCCCATTCGGCTTTTATGTCGACATCAAGCGCCTGTCTGCAAACACAACTTCACTCATTTGTTCTTTCAACAAAAATTTCCTGAGCACCTGCCATACGCTGGGTCCGGGCCCATATCAGGGGCTGGCACACGAAGCCCCCAAGTCGCAGATGGTTTTTGTTTACAAAAGCCCATAGGAAAAAAAAAAACTATGACAGAGACAAGCAGAATTCTAAAGTTGTCAGACACTCATCTAGATACTGATGTGAAAGGCTTCTGCAGGGGACGTGAAGGTCACTCATCAGCTGATCCTAAACTCTGAAATAGGGAGCTGACGCTGGGTGACCCCGGTGGGCCCACGGCGGCCGCCTGAACATTTACAAGCAGAAAGAGGAAGCAGAGGCGAGGCTGGCTGCGCAGGGGGCATCAGCCAGGAGAGCAGGTGCCTCTCGAAGCCGAGAACAGCTCTCGGATGACAGTCTGCAAGGACACAGGCGCCTCAGTCCCTGGACGCGCGGACTGAATTCTGTCAAGCTGACCAAGCCTGGACGCCAGGACCCGTCTTCCCAAGTGGCCCCATGAGCCCCGACCTCCAAGCCTGACAGACGGCTTGACTTTCACCTCGCGAGACCCGGGCAGACAAGCCGGTCAGGTTGGACGGACAGAACTGGAAGATGACGCACGCGCTCTGCTGACGCCGCCGCGCTCCTGGGAATTCGTCACGGCGGCGATGGAGCACAAACACAGAGACCACGCGTGGCCCGCGAAGCCTAACGTTTACTGTCTGGCTCCAGATGCTGCAGACAAAGCGCTGCCCCTGACAGGTGACAGGCCCCACCCCCGGGAGCTGGGGGGGCAGACGCTGAACGAAGCGTGGAAGTAGCTGCTGAGCGGGCAGATGAGCGGCTCGGTTTAGAGACAGGCCGCACGCCCAGGCAGAGGGCCCGCCGCTCACGAGGCCGCCCAGGGGAGCACCCCCAGGCAGGCACACACCCCTGCCCCCATCCTCGGCCCGGCACGCTCAAGTGAAGGTGCCTTCGTCTTCTCTGGGGCCGTGACAACTTACCGCAAACCTAGCCCCGCTGGGACGGGACTCTGCGACCTCGAGTTGGCTTTCTCTGGACTTCGTCCCATCACCTCTCCCCTCTGCTGACTCTGCCCAGTGGTCAGGGGATCTGCAGGTCCCCAGGACCCAGACACACTGCCCTTTCCGAGCAGCGCACCTGTACCCCCTCCCGGGCCGCTCCCAGGAGCGGTTCCCACTTCTCACCTGCACGGCTGTCCCGGGCGAGCCCTCTCTCCGCCACCCACAGCTCAGCCCCTTGCTCCAGCTGGGAGATGACTTCGGGCTTGGGAAGCTCAGGTCCTGGAAATGGGAAAGACACAGGATGTGGCAGGCTGCTCCGCAGAGAACTGCCCAGGCCCCCGCCCTGATCCCCGACCGTCAGGACATGGGGACACCTCACAACAAGTGAAGGCTTTGAGATGGGACGGAGAGGGGCAGACCTCCCCCCGCCTGCATGTCTCACAGGGAAGGAGAACCCAAGGTTCCTGGTCCCCAGCCTGGGGGCCAATCTTCATACCAGAGACCCCATGGCCGACAACCGTGAAGAGTGAGTCTGCAGGAATCTGACTGTTGGCTTGGGAAGAGGGCCTTACCCACAGACAGCAGGTGCCCAAAGGTCTCCAGCATCACGTCCCGGTACAGCGTCCTCTGGGCGGGGCCCAGCTGCCCCCACTCCTCCTGGGTGAAGTCCACAGCCACGTCCCGGAAGGTCACCGGCTCCTGAAACATCACAGTGCCCAGTCAGCTGGCCTGTCCCCATCAGCGCTCTCAGGAAGAGGAGGAGGAATGGGGAAAGAGAGGATAGGCAGGCCAGTGTCCTGAGAGTGTGCGTTCTGGGGAACGTGGGTCAGGTCTCGCTGGGCACCACTGGGCTGCTGCAGGACACATGAGAGCATCCGGCCAGGATCAGAGCCAACCACAGCTGACCTACAGCCGATCTCGGACGAGGGTGCCGAAAGAGATCCGTCTCAACCGCTGACCTGCAGATCTGTGGGCCAAAGAAATGGTTCGCGCCCTGAGGCCTGAGGTTTGGAGACAGTTTACTACGCAGCTATAGCTGACTGATACGCTAACCCCAGACTCGTCCTCCGGGAAAACAGGGCATACAGTGAACAGTCAGAAACGCACCTGCCTTCCGGGACCGGGTGCTCACGACAGACTGAAGCGGGCCGGTGTAAGAGCCAACTGAGGTATTAAATCTGTGAGAGGTGACACTGGAGGTGACAGGTAACATGTGCCCTGTCTAAAGGAGCAGCTGGGACTCAACCCCATGCGGTCAGAACTGCCAATCTTTGGTGAGAAGTTAAAAATTAGGTCAAGTTTTAAATTTTTATAAGCTGATACAATGCAATTCGTGTCCCACAAACGAAACTCTTTTGTGGACTGGGTATGGCCATGGTCAAAAGCTAAATACTTCTTGAACAGTCTCGACTCTGCCACTTCCTCTTCAAGAATCATAGAGCAGGTACCCGCCTCTGCCCCCTTGCTTCCTTGTCTCCTTGGGGGCTGTGACAGGGATTGAGTGGCTGTAAAGCATGTCCTACAGGACACTGGATGGCTACATGCAAAAGAATAAAGTTGGTCTCCGACCTCACACCACATATAAAAGTTAACTCAAAAAGAATCAAAGACATAAATGTAAGAGCTAAAAGTATTAAACTCCTAGAAGAAAACACAGGAATAAAATCTTCATAATTTTGGATTTGGCAAAGGATTTTTAGATATGATAGCAAAAGCACAAGCAACTAACTGATTAAATAACTAACTGAATAAACTGGACTTTATCGAATTAAAAACTGTTGTGCTCCAAAGGACCCTATCAAGAAAGTGGAAAGACACTCAGACACTCGCATGACGGAAGATACTAAATTGCAAATTGCATATCTGATAAAAGACCTTTATCCAAAAGATACAAAGAACTCTTAGTCAATAATAAAAGCAACATAAATAAAACAGGCAAAGAATCTAAACAGATAATTCTTCAAAGAAGATATAAAACAAAATAAACAGAGAGCAAATAACCACAAGATTGGCCACCAGGGAAATGCAAACCACAATCACATACCAAATACCTCAATTTCAAAAGGATATTTTCTTCTAGAAAAACACAAGTAGATTTAAAAAACGCTAGGGGGGCACGTGGCTCTGACAGAACTTGTTCAGTAAACGTGTAGAACCTTTTGGCTGAGAACAAAGGTTTCTGCTTCTGTCCGCATATCCTCAGCTCCCACTCAGAAAGTCCTCCGACCCTGAAACGTGCTCCCGTGCCACCTGCCTCCACCCACCATTACCCACCCTGCACAGGTTAGAGGGACAGCCCAGGCACTGGGTCCACTGACTACTGGTCTGTCCCGGCCACAAGGCCTCTCGGGGGCATCGCGTGGGTCCTTCTGTCTCCTCCTGGAATTCCGGCGGGAGCCCCCACTCCTTGCTGTCATGTGACTCTACCTGCTGCTCCGCCTCAGTCCCCTGCAGCCCTCCTCTTGCTCTGCACTGTTGGGCCCTGGAGGGATGGGCTGTGTCACACCCATGCACTCTCTCAGAGTGGACCCGGCTACCCCGCATCAGCCAACATCTAGTCACTGACCCTCAACCCCCATGCCTCCCTTAGCTCTCAATATCCCTCCGGCTCCCGCCCCCAGGTCCCCTCTCACACTGGAGACAGGCTGGCCTCTTTCAACCTGGCTACGGTTGGCTGAGTCCTTGGGTCCTAGTTCCAGGGTCCTGTGAGCATTACCAGAAATGGTAAAAGAGAGTTTGCGGATGTGATTAAGTGGAGGCCCTGAACGCAATCACAAATGTCCTTCTAAGGGAAAGGCAGGGGGGTGTCACAAGTCTCATGTGACAGATCACAATGTGACCACTAAAGTGAGATGCTATGCTGCTGGCTGTAAAGATGGACAAAGGGCCAGGAGCCAAGGAATGACAGGTCTACAGCTGTAATAGCCGGAAAAGCCGAGCGAACGGATCCTCCCCTAGAGCCTCCACAGGAATGGCGGCTCTTCCACACCTTGATTTCAGACCAGGGAAACGGAGTCCAGACTTTTGGCCTCCAGACTAAACGTGTACTGTTCTAAGCTACCAAGTTCGTGGGATTGTTATGGCAACACAGGAAACGAATACACTGGACCTCAAAGCCCTCCACTCGTTCCTTGCCTCCTGTGGTGGCTGGCCTCCAAGATGGCTCCAAGGATCTCCAGCCCTTTTGGAGTCCCGTCCTGTACTGAGCAGCTTTGACCCCATGTAACAGGATATTGTGGAAATGACAGAGTGTGAATTCTGACGCCAAGTCACAAGAAGCACTGTGTTTCCACCTGGCCCCCTCCTGGATCACTCGCTCAGTAAGAAGCTAGATGCCATGTTGCGAGGACAACCGAGAAGCTCCACAGGGGCCACGTGGGAAGAAACTGAGGCCTCCTGCCAACTGTCATGTGAGTGAGCCACCTTGGAAGTGGATCCTCCAGCCACAGCCAAGTCTCATGTGACAACGGTCTGGGTTGACTATAATCTCATGAGCTCAGGCCAGAACCACCAGCTACGTCGTTCCAGGATTCCTATCATTAGAAACTATGAGGTAAAATTTATTATTATTCTAGACCCCTATGTTTTTGGGTCATTTGTTACATAGCAACAGATAACTGACACACTTCCTTTAAGGCTCTCTTAATGCTGACAAAGACCCTCTCCTCGACCAAACTGGAGTCTAGCTCCTCTGAACCCTCTTCTCATCTAGACCTTGACCTTTAGGGATCTGGGTCCATTTCTGCAACACCCAGTTTTACCAAAAATCCTGTCAAGTCCGTTTACCCAGGATCCCCACCCTCCACATGTAATTTCTCTCGATCTTTTTCAAGGCCTCATCCACATAATCGTCTAGGTCATTTGTGATCACTTGGCCTGCTGCAGCCAGAATCCCCTCCACGACTGGCTAAAAAGTCTCCCTTTTCCTTGTTGTTTTCAGAATTGAGTCCAATTCTATACTGGTCTCCCTTCCTCCCACTGCAACCGTTCCCGAACAGAATCTGATTTTACTTGCTTTAACTACTGTTCAGCTCTGATTTTCTTTGACACTGCTCTCTCCCTGCCCGGACATCCACAGCAAAAGCAAATTAAGGGGTGACAACGGAAATTTGCATTTCATGCAAATCTGCAAAAACAGTCTGATTTCGCATGCTAAATCTGAAATAATGCCAACCCCTGTAAACAACAAAATGCAGGAAGCATATGAATTCGAAGATGCTTTAGTAATCGTGAATTACTTTTGGGTCTTGCTAATGTGGAGACAGCACTTTAGAGAGAACACTGGCAGGGACCACTTTATCTAGAATTGCTGGAGCTTAGAATCAGGTGCCTTCCCCCATGGCCTTGAAAGCACTGACCGCCCTGCCCAGCGGTTACCCCGCGAGCTGAGTGGGGGATCCGGGGGTCGTTCCCGCCCCACTAACAGGGTGTGTGGTGACTTCTCCTTACCCCCCGTGGTTGTGCCCCGTCCCTAGGCCAGGGGCTTCGCTTTCGCTGACTCCGTGCCTTAAAGCATCTCTATTCGATAATACCTGCCACCTTGGCGTTCTATTACCCATGATCGCGGTGGTCGGCCTTCCGAGCGGGGGTGAGGGGGGAAGGGAATCGGCGGAGAGCAGGGCCAGCCCTGTCCTCGGGAAGGACTCCCTAATCTTCATCCGAGAACAGGGAGGCAGGAGTACCAGTTGAGCATGCGCACTCGGGGACGCGATGGTCCGGGTTCGAACCAGACGCCACCCCTTGCGGGCCGCGCACCCCGACCTCCGCTTCAATTTCCCTGTGTGTAAAGGGGGATAACGCTCGTACCCTGCTCACCACACGCTGCGAGGGTTAAAGCGTCAATATCTGCGGGAGACGCCTGGCCAGGGGACCGCTGCCATGGCTGTTATTGTTACTACCGTTACCTGAAGCCGTTCCGCCAGCGGCCCCGCAGCCATCGCCAATGCTGCAGCTTCCTCCTCGGGGTCCATCCTGGACCGACAGGTCAAGGACAGGCGCCCGAGGCGACCCTAAGCCCGAAAGCCACCCGGGCCACAGGGATCGCGCGACTCGCTGCCCGCCGGACAATGGCGGCCGCGCCGGCGACGCTGGGACTACAACTCCCAGAAGGTCATGCGGCTCGCGCAGCCGCGCCTGGCCTATGACAACTTCGTCAGTCGAGCCTTCGACCAACGGGAGCCTTGCGGCTTCGGGCCAATGAGAGCCTCCGCCCGCCGGGCTTTTGGCCAATGGGGTCGATCCTGAGCAGGCACGGTCCACGGCGATTCCCGGCCGCGATTCTCGCGAGGCTGTGGGGTGGAAGGACAGCACCTAGGTTGGCGGATGGCACCTTGGGTGGCCCGCGGCCAGCCTGCCGGTTCCGCAGCCCCCGACCCAAGTCTCCCTCAGTCCCCGCGCTGGGCGGACTGGCTGGTGTGACGTGGGGCTTGCTCGTCCTGGCCGGAAGTGCATAGAGCGAGGGCCGTGGCCTCCCCATTTTATCTGTGGTATCTACTGCCTTCCTTGTAAGTTGAACATATTTCCACAAAAAGGGTAAAGAGGGGTCAAATACAAGGAGTCAAAAGGAAACAAGACTTCCCTGTGTTCCTGTGTCTGCACATTTCCTCCTTTTATAAGGAGCAGTCGTATTGGAGCATTGGCTCACCCCTGTGACCTGTCCGAACCAGTCTGATTTCCGAAGCTAAGCAGAGTCGGGCCTTGTTAGTACTTGGATGGGAGACCACCTAGGAAGACCAGGTGCTTATTTTTTATTTGTTAAAAATAAAAAATAAGGGATTGTAAACTGACAAGGCCCTTGCAGTCTGTGAGGTCAACCGAAGGTTGCCGTGCCTAAAACAAAATAAAAATGAAATAAATAGACAACAATGAAGAAAAAGTGAAGATGGTCTAGAGACTGAAAAGCTTGAAACACTTGTTTGCGGATTGGCATTTTTATCTTTAAATTATTAAATTTATTGAGTTAACATTGATTCATAAAATCATATAAATTTCAGCATTACAACTTTATAATACAACATACGTATTGCCTATTGTTCTCACCACCCAAAGTCTAGTCTCCTTCCATCATCTTGTATTTGACCCCATTTACCCTCTAAGTATAGGCTTTTCTTAAAAAGCAAGCTTTGATAACTTTGTATGTATTCCTATGGTTTTACTATGGAGGATTTTAATTATTTTACTCTAAAATTAAGATGATTACTTTTTTATTTTATTATTTTCTTTTGATCAAATAGCTTTCAAACAATATTTTAAAATATCCAAATGGAACTCTTTCTTTCAATTAATCTAATTTTGTAACACTATTAGACAATATAGTGATGGGATATTAGTTTTTAAAATGGATGATCGGTCTTGGGGACATTTGAGAAGGTTATTTCTCTTTAAACAAGGCCAGAGAGTTCTAAGGCACAAATAGCATTATGAGTCTCTGTGAGATTCCCCTGAAGGACAGCTATTCCTCTTTTCCTAAGTAACCTGTGCCTTAAGCAGAGAAGTCAACATTTACAAAGCCATTTCACTTTGAAGCCATTTCGCTAAGAAGCCAATATGAAAATTCATACGTTTAACACATAAACTCATATTTTTATGTTCAGTGTTTATAGACTTTACTGACTTCCTTTTATGATAGAAACTACAATCTGACTTACATCTCTCCTCTATTTGCTTCCAAATTCTGTCATATTACTGTTTGGAACTCTGATTTTGATCTCTCAAGTAACCTATTACATCTAGGAAGATAAACATCCGAGTCAAATGAATACTCTTTTCTAAAGTTGGGTTCACATTTGGACCACAACTGTCTTGTACAATATTTATATTTCTAGAACTTGTTTACCCTGAGTATCTGATTATCTTTTCTCTTCTCTTTTTTTAGTTAGAAGAAATATTCTTTTTCTTTAAAAACCATATTCCTTCATACACCGTTGGTGAGATTACAGAATGGTACAGGCACTGAGGAAAACAGTTTGGAAGTTCCTTACAAAGTTAAAAATGGAACTACCTTTTAACCCAGCAATTGCACATCTGGGTATTTATTCAAAGAAAACCACGACAGTAATTTGGAAAGATTTATGTACGCCCGTGTTCGCTGCAGTGCTATTCACAATAGTCAGGATGTGGAAACAACCTAATTGCCTGCCAACAGACGGCTGGATAAAGTTATGGTACATGTATACAACAGAATATTATTCAGCTATAAAAAATGAAATCTTACCATTTGCAATGACAGGGACGGCCATAGAGGATATTATGCTGAATGAAACAGTTGCGTCAGAGAAAAACAAATACCATATGATCTCACTTATACGTGGAATCTAAAGAACAAAATGGACAAACAAAAAAACAGACTCATACATACAGAGAACAAACTGGCGATTGCCAGATGAGAGGGAGGTTGCGGTGGTGGTGGGGAAGTTGGGTAAAAAGGTGAAGAGATTAAGAACTACAAATTGGCAGTTACAAAATAGTCGTGGGGATATAAAGTACAACATAAAGAATATAGTCAATAACATTGTAATAACTATGGAGGGTGTCAGGGGGAACTAGACTAATCAGGGGGATCACTTCGTAAATTATATAAATGTCTAACCATTGCGTTGTATACCTGAAACTAATATTTTAAATAAAACCCATATACTTTTGTTCAAAATTATTCTCTCCAGAAGTTTCTGCACTATCTTAATTGTGTTCTCAGTTTCTCATGCTGCATGGATCTTATTAATCCTGAATAGTAAGTAGTTGGGATGATCTGAAGATTTTTCTTTCAGCTCTGGGGAAATTTCCCTTCTCTCTTTTTTTTTTTTGGTCACAATATTACTTTTAATCTAATAGTCTATTCTTCTCAGAACTCTTTTTTAAACGAGTAGCCTGGATTTATTTTTCATTTTCAATTACTTCTTGACTCAATCTCCATTTTAAATATGTTGTTCCCCTGAGAATATTTGCATTTTTGGTTGTTTTTTTTTTGCTTCGTCTTTTTTCTTTCACGTTCGAGGTTTCAAATCTTTCACTCCTTGGCTCCTATCTGTATTGAAGAGGCTACCAGAAAGTAGATGTGAGTCCCCATAGACGGTCGGGGCTGGTTTAGTGGAATGCTTTGCTTTAGGAGGAAAATGGCAAGAACAAGGTGTTAGGATAGATGTCCCTGAAACAAGAAGCTACAGCTGCTTGTTCTGGAGCATGCTTATTCTGGAGGCACACCAATGTCCCTCATCCTCAGACTAATTTTTTCTTAGTACCTAACTCATTTTCTATTTTATTTTGTTTACCCACAGCCTGATTTAGTGCAAGACAAGAAAAAAAGGAGGAGGAAATTTAGTCTCATGAACAGACCATCAATCAACCCTGCTTTCCTGCCCCACCTGTCAGCCTGCAACTCTGCCAGAGCACCATGGCCTCCACGGCTGCAGCCCTCTCTTCACATCCTGGCTTCAGCCTTTCGCATTCTCCATATCCAGGTGACGCTCTCCCACCTGCTTTCACCTTGCTCAAATGCGCGGTAATGGCCTCTCCTGTTTTCTTCACCATTGCTGCCTTTTTCGTACGTGTCGCCGAGTTGACCTTAACCAGACATCTGTGCACATGTTGTTATGTGGTTGTAGTTTTGTGTATATATGACTATGGATTGATTTATTTCACCTGATAAATATCCATGTCACTACACATACACACAGTTCTGAATACAGTCAACCCAACTGAACAACAAAGAGCATAACAAATTTCCTGAAATAGTCATTCAGTCTACTTTTAATTCCAATGAAAACCATTTCAGAAGATATCCCACCTCAGTCCTCCTTCAATTTCTCCTTTACTGCTGGTTTACACTGAACGTGGCTGGCTTCATATTTCATCACTCGACACCGACTTCCTCATGCAATGGTTTCTTCTTAGATTACGTGTCCAAGGCTCTGTATAAAGAATGCCTTCCAGTCTCTCATCATTTCCAGGAACGTGCTACAACGATAACATCTGCTTAAGTTGGGGTGGTCGTTACAAATAAAATGATAATCAGTGGGCACAGCTCCATTCTGAATTTCCTAACTCCTGCGAAGAGCTCTGAAAATTTCCATCAGTGGTCATGTTCGTATCTTCTCATGTAAATGCAGAAGTAAACACATTTTAACACACATACAAATAACTTGTGCTGGTTTTCAAAATGGCAGGCTCCTGACTTTGCTAAAGATTCTGACTTAGTAGACCAGGGTAAGCTTGATAATGTGCAGTTTCAATACACACTCCAAGCGATTCCGATGTATGTGGTCCTCTGATATCTAGAAAAGAAGTTCTGGCAGCCGGCTTCCCCATCTTAGTTATTCATAGGGTTTCTCAGGTCTGATAAAGGATTTGTTATAACTGAAATCTTTGCCACACTCTTACCTTTATAGGGTTTCTCTCCCATATGAATTCTATGATACACAGTAAGGCCACTCTGCCAACTAAAGGTCTTTTCCCAATGATTACATTCATAGGGTTTCTCTCTCATGTGTGTTCTCATGTTAGCTAAGAGCAGACCAATCACTGAAGACTTTCCCAGGCAATACACTCATAAAGCTTTTCTCTAGTATGTGTCCTCTGATGTTCAGTAATGGGTGACTTCCAACTGAAGGCTTTAACAGAAATGTTACATGGTTCTCTACAGTGTGTTCTCTGAGGCATAACAAGGAGATATCTCCATTAGAGAGCTTTTCCACAAAGTCTGCTTTCAAAAGGTTTCATCTTGCCAATATGGGTTCACTGATGCACAAGTTGTGATCAACGCTGAAGACTTCCACAGTCATTATGTTCATAGAGTTTCTCTCACGTGTGTATTCTCTTGTGTCTTACGTCTTATGAGAGCTGACCAATCACTGAAGGCTTTCACATACTCAGTACATTCACAACGTTCTTCTCCAGTAGGTGTTCTCTGATGTGCTACAAGGTGTGACATCTGATAGAAGGCTTTTGCACAAGTCACAGTGATAGGGCTTCTCTTCAGTGTGTTATCTCATTTCCTAACATATAACTGATTATTAAAGGTTGCCCCACATTCATTACATTCATAGGGTTTCTCTCCAGCGTTTTTTTCCAATGTTTTCTAAGAGATGACCGATTACTGAAAGCTTTGTTATGCTCAGTTACATTAAGAGGGCTTTTCTCCAACATGAAATGTGTGTTCTCTTGTGTTTTATGAGAGCTGACCAGTCACTGAAGACTTTTCACAGTGAACACATTCACAGGGTTTTTCTCCAGTATGGGTTCTCTAATGTGCAATTAGGTGTGACTTCTGACGGAAGGCTTTAACACACGTCTCACCGATAGGGTTTCTCTCCAGTGTGTGTTCTCGTCGGTCTTCTAATAGATGACCAGCTAATGAAGGCCTTCCCACACTCAATACATTCGTAGGGCTTTTCTCCAGTATGTGTTCTCTGATGTGCAATAAGGTGTGACTTCTGACGAAAGGACTTAACACACGTGCCACAGTGATAGGGTTTCTCTCCAGTATGGTTCACGGAGGCACAAGCTGTGATTGTGACCACAATGATTTCCCACAGTTGTTACACTTACAGGGTTTCTCTGAAGTATGAATCCCGTTATGCGCAAGAAAGTGAGAACTAGGGCTGAAGAATTTTCCACAATGAGATCACTCACATTTCTCTCCAGTATGAATTACCCGATGCCTAGTAAGCTGACTCTGCTGGACAAAGGTCTTTTTACAATGAACACTTTCACAGGATTTCTCGCCAGTGTGTATTCTCTCATGCTTTCTAAGAGCTGACTGATGACTGAAAACTTTCCCACAGTCAATATAGTCACAGGGCTTTTCTCCAGTGTGTTCTCTGGAGAGCACGAGAGACCTCTGTCTAAAAGCTTTTCCACAGCGACTGCACTCATAAGGTTTCTGTCCAGCATGGGTTCTCTGATGCCCAATAAGCTGTGATTACTGTCAAAACGATTTCCCACAATTCTTACATTCATAGGGTTTCTCGCCAGTGTGAATTCTCTGAGGTGAAAGTGAAGGCTTCTAGTGATGGCTTTACCACACTGATTGGATTTCTATGGCTTCCCTCCAGAATGTGTTCTCTGGTGTACAAGCTCAGAACAATACCTGAAAGCTTTTCCACACAGATAACACCCATGCGGGTTCTTTCTGGTCTGAACTACAAGTCCCAGAGGGCCGCGCGCGGGAAGCCTGGTCTCGCGCGACTTCGGCCGTCTGTCGCGTAGCTGCGGCCGTTTTCCTGGCGCAGGCGTGGAGGCTGGCGCTGTCCAAGTCACAGCTTCCTCCCTTCTACAGCGGCTCCTGCCGTAGTCTAGACGGTCGCGTCCCTCCGGCCCAGCGCCTGACTGCGCCTCTCCCCTCGGATCCGGGTCAGCGGGCGGCCCCGCGTCTCCTCATCCCGCGACCGAGGCCGACGCCGCAGCCACGGACGTTGCGACCCACGTGGAGGGCAGGGTTTGCGTCTGAACTGTGCTGGGGCTCATCCTTGCCGGCTCCTGGACCTGCCGTGCGAGTGAACGAAGACCCCCCCCTGGTAGGGGAGAAAGGTAGGACACGGGGACAGCCACAAACGGGAGAGGCCGCAGCGGCGCGAGGGTGGAAGTCGGGAGGCCGGCGGACCCGACGCGGGTCGGCCTCTGGGGCGCTCAGGGGAGCGCTTCGGCTTCCTCCGGGTGCTCCTAAGTAGTTAGTGACCACGTCCTGACTGACGTGGGTCAGAGGCATGTCGCACGTGGTCAGTGTCACTGCGCCGTGGGTCTCGGAGCCTGAGACGCATCACACCTGCCGACCCGCCCTGACTCTACCAGCTGAGAGACCGCAGGAAGCCTGCCCAGGGTGGCCTTCGGGTGGGGACCGCTGCCGCTAGGCGCGAAGCTCAGGTGTCCTAAGCTCCGCGATTGTGCTGCTGTGTCTGGGGTGCTCCTGTGGCCAGCATTCTTTGCCTTGACCCTCCCTCCTGGGGCTGATCTCTTTGGTGGTCTGCCCAACAGCCATCACCTCCTTACTACTTGTTACCTGCTAACATGACCGTGCCATTTGTAGATTCCTCCCGGAAGTCTGGACTCTAACTTCCAAGCGGGGAGTCATGATGGTCTCATGCCTTTTCCTGTTTGGTTGAATTAGGCAAGGGTATTCTGAGCAAGGGGAAATATCAGGTGTGTTGGGGGCTTCTGGGGAAGTTTCCCTCTCTAAAAAATGGACATAAGACACTAGCGTGTCCTCTTTTATTGCCTCGGGACAATGCTGTCTGTATTGTATGCAACAGAACCACTTTGCCAGCACTTTATGGTTTCATTTCTCTTTCCCTGTTTTTCCTGTAAATTCCTCATTGGATCTAGAAGCTTAATTAGATTTAAGTTTGTTTGTTTTTCGGGGCAAGGAAGAGAACAAACAATCAGGCAGAGGCATTTTCTGCTGAAAGGGAGAGGAAAGAATCCAAATGCAAGGAGAGAGTGGATGAAGGCCTGCCTGTGAGGGTCAAGGCCCCCGTGGGAGTGGCGACCCTTTTCTGAACCAAGGACGAGCCTGTGAACAGAAAGTAGAAAGCTCAGTGATGGGGAAGGGACTACACCGTCTTCTTAGGAAAGGGAATCTGCCGGAGTGCGGTGCAGCAGTGGCAAAGGGCTTGGACCTGGGGGCGCCCAACCCGATGTGGTGGGACAGCTCCTGATGTCCCCCCCACACCCCGGGAAAGGTTGAGGAGTGCCTGGGAGCAGGGAGATGTGGTCTCCAGGGCTCCTGAGCAGGGGAGGGAGTCTTGGCCTGGCTACCACTTCTTCAGGGGAGGTCTCAGGTTGAGCTGGGGAACCTCGGGTGGTGAGGAGGTGGGTATTAAGCTGACCCTGGGGGATGCTGGCAAGACTAGGGGGAGTGGTCCTTGGGCTAATCTGGGGATCCTGGATGGGGGGCATCTGGGCTGAACTAGAGGATCAGAGCACATTGTGGGTTTGCGGGTCCTGGGACAGGTTTCCCCAGCTTTCTGACCCCATCCCCAGTTCAGTCCCACAGCCTGGGAGTGCAGGCCCACCTGTCCATCCAGCCGTAGGTGAGTGGTCTCAACCTTCTCTGTTGAAGGGCTCCCCACTGTGAGGAAAGGGACCCCAAGACTCACGTTGTGCTGGAGGTCCTAGGTGGCCACTGCCCCACCCAGCGTCACTCACCCACCTTCCTGGCCTGGCACAGGCCAGGGGTGTTTGCTGGAGAGTTTTGTTTAATTCAGCCATTGGACTTGGCGGGGAGCATTAGAGGGGCTAGACCTGGGGCCCCGAGCAGGAACTGTTGGAACTCATCAGGGACCATGAACCCACGGGCATGCCTGGCAGGGGAACAGCAAAGGAGCCATATAGGGCCTGCGAGCCAAGTTTTCCCAGACTGGGCATCTGCTCCCATCATTGTGACTTTGCCATATTCAGTACCCTTAGTCTTATTTGGTTAAATTCACTTATTTGCTACAACTTGAAACTATGTTTAAAGGGGTCTTGTAGTTATTCGCTTGTCAAAATGTGTTAAATAAACGTGGTTGAAACAAAACAATACTGCTTGGATTTTAGCCAGATGTTGCGGCCTCTGAAAGCCTGTTCTTTTTTGCTAAAAAGTTTATAGGCAAAATGTGAGAGAGGCTTGAAAACGAGCTAGCACCAAACCAAGATTTTCTCCTTTATGTCACAGGAATCTCTGATGGAAAACCGAAACGGGAAACTCTTTCTTGCTTTGAGGGTTGGTGGTATTTGGAGATATACAGATGATTTAGTTGCTCGTCTACACTGTTCCTGGGGTGATTCTAGAGTTAAAACCAGGGGATGATCCTGTCATTGACCCTGAGTGGTGGGGACATCATGGAATACCGGGGCTTAGGGATGGTCGTGAGATGCTTGTGGCGGGGAGATCAGTTTGGTAACGGACTCACGCAGCAAACACTTCTTGTGGGAAGAGTAGGAAAGAGCCAAGCCTAGTCCCCGCACGCACAGGGCTCATGTTCCTGCCAGGGCTACAGCGAACTGCAGTTCATCAGTAATGTCAGGGCGATGAGAGCTGTGAGAGGCTAAGTCAGGATGAGGAAATTAGGGCATGAACGTGGCATCCCGGAGCGAGTGTTCCAGCAAGCAAGATAGAGCCACATCACTATGACCTCATGTCATGGAAGTCACATGGCATGATGCTATGGGTCGAAACAGTCACAAGCCATCCAAGTTCTAGGAAGGGAAGACTAGCCAAGAATTCGTGGTCATGTTTGATACTGCCACAAACAGGAAAGCAGCTCACCTCCTCCAGTGACCACCTGGCAGCCAATCAGTGTGTGACATTTTGGGACGAAGTGACCTTGTTTGAGGACATGGCTGTGAACTTTGGCAGCCAGTACTTAGGCACCACAGTGAAGCCATTCCCCAAGAAAATGGACATCTCTACAGCGTCAGGACTCGGAGGAGCTGCTGACGTCCTCCGTGGAGAGCTGCTCCCTGTCCCTGAGGAAGGCCTGTGTCTCGTGTAGTTGCAGGGCAGCGGCAACCCCAGATGTTCTCAGAGCTCGAAGGAGTCACGACTGCCATTCTTAGGTTGTGGAAATGATGACATGTGACACAGCAGCCCCGAGCCCTGTGCCTGAAGAGGCCGCGCAGAGCAGCACTCAACCAACATGTGCTGAATGTAAGGACTTCTGATCCAGAGGACATGTTAGGCAGAACTCGAGAACAAAAGGAGTCGGGAAGCGAGGGCTGGAATGGGTTGTGGGCTACAGGCTGTGTGACCAGGACAAAGAACTCACCTGTCATCCCATGTGAAACAGCATCAAATACGTGCTCTAGTACTGCCAGTGTCTTGTTGCTTAACTTGGTGATGGGCATCCAGCCATGGTCGGGCCCCCCCTCGAAGGAGTCCCTGAGCGGAAGTGGAAATAGGAAGCAAATGAACATGCCCTAGCTCCCAGGCTTGCTGGGGTTGCCGGCCCTCTAGGCCTCCAGTGGTGCCTCAAGGTTCCTGCCCCCTGTCCCCAGCTGTATCCTGATGGCACCATAAGGAATAGAAGGACGCGCTCATCCTGACTCACTTGGAATCTTGGGCCGGAGGGGCTGTGGCCTTGCACAGAATCTGCTAGAACTAGTCTATCTCCACCCCTTTGACGTTGCTGATTTTAGATATCAAAACATTTAAGAAAACATACCTGTTGGGTAGGAAAATACTCAGGTTCTATCACAGAAATATATAGTTTATTTATCCATCTTCTTTTCTGGTCCTTGTCCATATACATAAATACTACAAATATCAGTGCACACACTTTTTGGCACGTGGCTTTTTAAACGTAATTATAAGCATTTTCCTGGGTTTCACTAATCCCACTTTTAACGACCAAATGAACAAATTGTAATAGGAAATCAACTGAGTGAAAAAGTAAATGTTCTTCCAACGTTACATTCATTAGCAACAACCCCCAGCATTCTTCTTCCGTGTGCAGGAGAGTGTCCCTGGCGGTCCTTTGGTCCCGAGGACATCGTCACCCGGCGCTCCCTGTTCAGTCCCGATTCCCCACCGCGCCGAGGCGGGGTCTCTTCAGCGGCCTTGCGGGCTGTGCGGCGGGGGTCTCTTCCGGCGCTTGGCCGCGCTGTGCGTCTTCTGGTGGCCTATGAGGTGCGAGCTCTGGGTGAAGGCCTTGCCGCACTTGCCGCACGCGTAGGGCCGCTCCCCGGTGTGCGTCCTCTGGTGCCGCACGAGGTGCGAGCTCTGGCGGAAGGCCTTCCTGCACACCTGGCACTGGTAGGGCTTGGCGCCGGTGTGCGTCCTCAGGTGCTGGGAGATGGCCGAGCGGTCATTGAAAGTCCTGCCGCACTCGCGACACTGGAAGGGCCTCTCGCCCGTGTGGATTCTCTGGTGCTGCGTGAGGGAGGAGCTCTGGATGAACGCCTTCCCGCAGTCCTGGCACACGTAGGGCTTCTCCCCCGTGTGGATTTTCTTGTGCACGGAGAAGTACCGGGGGTTGCGGAACGTCTTGCCGCACGCGCTGCAGCGGCAGACCTGGCTGCCCTTGTGGATGCGCGTGAACGTGACCTGCTGGCTGCTGCGGCCGGGGCCTCGCCCACGGCCACGGCCACCCGCCGACTCGTCCCCGCGGCGGCTCTGCCGAGGGACCTGCACACGTGCGTCGCGCGGCCCCTTTCTGAGCCCCGAGCCCCGCCTGCGCAGGCGCTTCCTGGGGCGCGTTTTCTGCTGGGAAACGCGGCTCGTGTGGGGACCGCTGTCCGCGCGGGGTGGGGGGCTCCCGGTGCGCTGCTTCCCAGGGAGGCTTTTCCGGGGCGTCGGCCCCGCCGGCTTCAGGGCCCTGCTCAGCACTCCCTGGCCCGCCCCAGGCACGCCTTCCCCGGAGGTGGAGGGCCTGGCCCGGGCCCCCGAGGGTTCTTCCATTTTAGGGTCCCGGGTGGATCCTTCCTCAGGAGCGGCAGATGGCGGGGTTACTGGTTTGCTTTCCACAGTCGTCTCCCACCCTGAAAAAGCAAACGGGTGCACTCTGTGGGGAGGAGCGCTGAAGTGTGCGACAGCATGACCTTCTTAAGTATTCGAAAGCAGGGGATCTGCGGTTTCCCAAGGACAGGCAGGCGGCCGGGGCGGGCAGTATGGGGGGACGACTGAGGTGCGCTCTACCCTCGCAGGCCCCCCGGGGACAGCAGAGCAGTCCTTCCATGGACCCGAGGCTGCCTCCGTCAGAAGAGCCACCACCCTCCAGGTCCACAGTGCCACCAAAAGGCTCTGGGCAATAAAAGGACTCTGAGGGCACGCTCAGGCATTGTGCCGAGTCCAGAGAAAGCACAAGCCAGGGCTCGGGTCCCCTGTGGCACCTCCTTCCAAAATCATGGGACGGCCTGCGTGGGCGGGGCCTTACCCACAGACACCAGGTGGCCGAAGGTCTCCAGCATCACGTCGTGGTACTCTGTCCGTTGTGTTGTATCCAGCAGCCCCCACTCTTCCGTGCTGAAGTCCACGGCCACATCCAGAAAGGTCACTGGTTCCTGCAACATCACACATATGTCCGCTCAGCAGAAGGCTCAGAGAGTCATCAAAGGAAACAAAAGAAAGCCGTGCTGGGACTTTCTGACAGAGCCCGCTGGGCATTCCCCTGCTTCGGGGGTTTGCTGGAAACACTGACTTGGGGCATCAGATGTGCAATGAGTCCTTTTTCACAGTACTAGAGTCTGGGGCCCAGGCTGGAGGCAGAGTTCCTACTTCACTAAGAGCTGCAAGTGTCACAAGCAAACCTTCTACCCGACCGACACCTGCATCCAGCTCCCCTTTCCCCACGATTCCCCACAGGAGACACCCCTCCTGGGTACACCACATCCCAGGTGGTGGGACAGGAGCCACCTGGGGGTGAGGCAGTCACCTGGACGGCCATGATCAGTCCTTTCGGAGGAGCTAACCAGGATCCCAGGAGGAAGAGGTCTCCCCATGGCCCTCTGCCTGGGTTTGGAAGTCATTTTCCCACGTGGGGCAGAGCCATGAGACACACAGGGGAGTGTGCTCATCTCCCAGGAACCCAGTTCGGCTCTGCCTGACGCCCGCGCCACACCGCTCACTACATGAGAGCC
Source organism: Pteropus medius (assembly GCF_902729225.1). Lineage (NCBI taxonomy): Eukaryota > Metazoa > Chordata > Mammalia > Chiroptera > Pteropodidae > Pteropus > Pteropus medius. Next base: position 177,433 of record NW_024344198.1, on the reverse strand, counting down.
ACTAAGTTCGCTCTTGTGTTCCAGCCAGTTGTAAGCCACTTGCAGCAGCAGCAGCCCTGACCAATGCCACATACGGTCTGTGGCCTGGTCACACTCCGTGAGCCTCGACAGCCCTGTTTTGTCTATGCCCGGCTGTGGGCGGTATTAAAAGAAATCCTAGGCTCTTACGATAAATGGCGAAATGTTCACTTCTGAAGGATGAGGGCTCTCAGGGTCTAACTGGGATCCAGACAGGTCTGCACGCCCCTGGCTGAGGCTGCCCCACTTCCCAAGGGTCCGTAAACACCCTCCTGCCTCCAGGTTTCCTGAGCCCCGGTCGTGGTGCCCTTTCTTGGCTTCCAATGAAGCCATGGTGGCTGGAGGGCAGGCCTGTCATTTATGCTTAGAAATTCTGAAAGGCCCGGCCCTGGAAGACTCAGGGGTAGGCTCACCTCCCCGGGGATGCTGTGACCAGAAAAAGCCCAAGGGTGACACGCCCCACTCACCTCAGGCAGCACCTTCACTGGCCTGGAGGTCTCCTCCTCCTTTTCCTTCTGCTGCGCTGGGATCTCCAGGGAGCAGGTGGGCTCCTGGGTGGCCGATGCTGGGAGATGTCAGCACAAGGCATCAGGAAGAAGTGATGGGCGCAAAGACTGCCTGCGTCTCTCTGGGACCCTTGGAGCCTGTGCACTGCTGAGGGTGTCCGTGCCCGCTCTCCTCACCAGGTCAGCTCCCCACCCGACTCCTCACCCCGACTCCTCACAGCCAGTGCCCAAATACCCGGCTGCTAACAGCCCTGGTCCCACACTCTCCAACGGCTGTTCTAGACCCAGTCCTTCCTGAGGCATCTGCCTCACCTCCACACTGGCCTCAGCAGCTGGCCTCACACCTCAGAGCAAAGACTCCATTTCTGGCCTCCAGGTCCTTCACCCCCGCCCTTCACCACGTGGAGGGTGGGACCTCCCCTGTCCCCTGGGGCCAGACCCATTCTCCCAACACAAGTCTCTTCCTCCTCAGCAAACAGCCCGGCCCGGCCTCGTGGCCCCTCGACACGCTCTTTCACGTTCAACTTTCCTCACACGTCCCCAAATGGTCCTCGAGTTTCTATAGTGATGGCTCCATCCTCACTATCAAGGGGCACACACACGTGACTCAGGCTGGCCCACCAGGCCGTCACTTCCTTCTAGCCACCAAGACTGGATCAGAGATGAACATGGAGCTAATCAGAGCCAAAGAGGCTTTTGTAGGAACATTTAAGAGAAATTCTCTGAACAAGCCCAATTCTGTCTGATCTTGGAAGCTAAGCAGGGTCGGGCCTGGTTAGTACTTGGATGCGAGACCACCTAGGAAGAACAGGTACTGTAGGCATAAAGAAATATAAAAAAATAAAAATAAAAAAATAGGGTATTGTAAGATGACAAGGTCTTTGCAATCTGTGAAGTCAACCAAGGGTTGCCTCGCCTAGAAAAAAAAATTCCATGCCAGGAGGTCCCACATGGAGACAGCCTGCCTGTGAGTGACGCCAACAGAGGCCAGCAGTAGTACACAGACAGGACCAGTGCTGTGGACACTACATGCCCGAAGCCAGACTACCCTGGGACTTTTTCAATACATTCTCCTTCCTTGGGCCATCCTGTGCAAGGCTTTGTGGCAGTTACACCCAAGAGTCCCTGCTGACACACTGCCACCAATGCAGGATTCTCAAGTCCTCTGGAAGGTGTCTTCCGGTCATCCTGTGTGATACTTAATTCAGCCCTGAGGTGTTAAACACAGGACAGACTTACTGACTTTCATCTCACAAGCTCCACAGTGGACTCTGACACCCGTATTAGTTCACTACAGCTGCCACATCCATAGCTCAAAGTAACACAAAGTTGTCGTAATTTCCTTTTCGACAACGATGGAGATCAGAAGTCTGACACACCCCCACAGGCCTAAAAGCAAGGTGTTGGCAGGACCATGCTGCTTTTGGAGGCTCTGGGAGAGAACAGACTCCTTGCCTTTTCCTGCTTCTAGAGGCCGCCTGAAATCCTTGGCTCATGGTCCTTTCCTCGTATTACCCCTGCTCCCGTCATCATGTCACCTGTGACTGACCCTCCTGCCTGCCTGCCTATCATAAAGACCCCAGGAAAATCTCCCGTCTCAAGATCCTTAACTTAATCATGCCCGCAAAGTTCGCTTTGCCAAATGAGGTAACATATTCACAGTTTCAAGGGACTGGGACGTCGACTCCTTTGGGGGCCATTATCCTGCTGACAACAGCACCCAGACTCGGTGCGTGAGACAGACGTGGCTCGTGTTACTGTCTAGCACGCTCCCTCTGCAGCTGCTTCTCCAGGAAGCCCTGTTCTCAGAACCCCACCCTCCACTGTCAGATTCTTATCCCTCAGTCCCCAAAGTCAATCAGTCCATCATTCCTTTGCTCAAGAAACACCTTCTAGAAACATACCAGATGCTGGGTGGGGAGTGGAGCTGAGCCAAGAAGTGTCTGTGCTCCACGGTGCTCAGCTTGACAGGTGCTCAGCTTGACAGATGTCACGTCTCACAGAGTCTGATTCCCAAATGCATCCCTTACTGTGCTCCTTCCCAGCCCCCACCGCAGCCGCTCCTCTCGGTGGGTGTGGCTGCAGCTTCCCTGGCCCTTCCACTCTTAGTCCTGCCCTGTCCTTGGCCCACCATCAACAGCATGTTGCAACCCAATGAATCGTTAAAGCTCAGTCAGATCCTTCAACCTGTTCCTAGAACTCAGGAGTCGGTTCCCACTCCCCAAGAGCCCTGCCAGCTCTGCTCTCTGCTCCCCTCTGCTGCAGACCTACTCAGTCTCTCTGGTTCTTGACTATACCCTGACTGCTCACATCTTGGGCCTTCACAGCTGATGGTCCCCGCCCCCTGCCTGGCACATCCTTCCTGCTCCTTCTTGAACCCCACTCCATACCAAGTGTCGGTTACAGCAACGTGGCCGTCACGGGCCCCACTGCCAGCGTGCCTGAGTTCCTCTCAACCTCACCACTGTCTCACACACGTTTTGTCAGATTCCCGTCTCTCCTGAAGCCTTGCTGAGCTCATGAATCCATGAGTCCTATGTCTTGGTCACCAGTTTATCCGCAGTCCCCGCCGAGTGCGTGACATTAGAAGGCACCCCAGGAATGTGCTTGTGTGACGGAAGGCAGGGTTGCTATTGGCTCACAGTGGCATGGATCCCAAAGGGATGAATATGAAGCACTGTATCTTTTAGCTTCCTAGAAGCCTGTGGATGGAGAGCTCCTTACAGAATGCAGTGCCGGGCCCCACCAGAGGGTTTCAGTAGCTCTGAGGTGGGGCCTGAGCCCTTCCATTTCCACAGGTGGGTCCTGGAACGAAGCCATTCTCAGAGCCCCTGATCGAGGGCCAACGGCAGGCAGCTGGAAACATCTCAAGCTCTGATTCAGGAACGTGTCGGGGAGGCAGATGCCTTTGGCAGCGCTGGAGTGGCCATGACCCCTTCCCCATCCTCCAAGATGCCCTGTAGGGGTCACCCTGCCTCGCCCTCCCACTGCACTCACCTTCTTCCTCAGACATCCAGTTCACGTCCTCCACCAGTGCCACAGCCTCCTGGCAGTCCTCCGGGTGCTGGGACTGCACCCATACCCGGAGCTTCCCGGGCAGCGCACCCAGGAACTGCTCCAGCACCAGCATCTCCAGCACCTGCTCCTTGGAGTGCGCCTCGGGCCGCAGCCACTGGCGACACAGCTCACGCAGCTGGGCCAGGGCCTCGCGGGGCCCCGCCGCCTCTTCTAAGCGGAACCCCCGGAACCTCTGGCGAGCGGCCTCGGGGTCAGCCGGATACCTGCCCAGCGGCTGACTTGGCTCCCTGAGGACCTCTGGGCTTAGGCCCTCATCTTCAGCATAGAGGGCCCGGATCTGGGCGTTCCGGGAACGAGCCACCTCCTGGTTCAGTGTGAGGACTTCGACGACCGTGATATTCGTCAGGGGATCCCCAGCAGGAAGAGTGTCCAATTCAGGGTCCAACTGAGCCTCAGGACAGCCTGTGAGTCAAAAGCAGAGCAAGACAGATGAACAATAAGCCCACAAAAAGGTGTTCGATGTCATCAGGCACCTGGGAAGTGTGGATCAGAACCCAGGGAGATGCCACTTCACATAACGGGACATCAGTGATGTGAACCAGGCAGGCTGTTATCAAAGAGAGGGGGAAAGAAGGACTGGTGAGGATGTGGAGAAGCTGGAACCCTCGTCCACTGCTGGCAGGAACGGAGAAAGCGGCATCGCTTTGCAGAAAAGAATGGCAGCCCCTCAAAAGTTAAACATAAGACTTATATTATGAACCAAGAGTTCCACGCCTAAGTATGTGTCCAGGAGAACTGAAAACATGTACCAACGCAAAATCTAGGTACAAGGATGTTCACAAAAGCATTATTTGTAATAGCCACAAAGGGGAAACAAATGTCCATCAAATGACGGACGGACAAAGAAAATTGGCCTACCTATGTGATGGGGACATTGAATCAATCACCAGTGGCCGGGGATTTACTCAATCATACCTATGTAATGATGCTTCTATAAAACCCCTGGAGGGTGAGGTTAGGAGAGCTTCTAGATGGTGAACACGTGGAGATTCAGGAAGAATGGAGTGTCTAGAAAGGACAAAGAAGTTACGCATCCCTTCCCACATACCTTAGCCCACGTACCTCTTCATCTGGGGATTCCTGAATTAAATAATTTTACAGCAAACCAGTGATCTAGCAAATAACACTTTTTTCCCTGAGTTCTGAGAGCCATTCTAGCAAATTAATTGAACCCAAGAAGAGGGTTGTTGGAACCTCTAATCTATAAGCAGTTGGTCAGAAGCACAGAGAGCCTGGGCTGGCATCTGAGGAGTGTGTGCGCGTGTGTTTGAAGCTGCCCATCCGTGACGCCGCAGTCTTATAGGACTAAACTCTTAACCTGTAGACTCTTATGCCTGGGTAGGTGGCGTCAACTGAGATGAGACCCTGCCGGTGTCTGAGAATTGTTTGTCGATGTGGGGGAATGCTCTGGGAACCCATTTTAAAACGTAAATAACCACAAATTATGGTTTACTCCCAATTAGATTTATTTTATAAAAACAAATGTCATGGCTGACATCTAGAGGAAATCTGCACTTCCACCCTTGCAGAGTATAAACAGCACGACTCCACCTGAAAAGGAGCTCACAGCATGAACTCAAAATCTTTGCAAGGAACTTTGGACTTTCACCAGGGTAATCTACTCATGGTCAGGGACAGGTAATGTAATTATTAGGAGAAAGAACGGCTGCCTTAAAAAAAAAAACAGAAAAATTCAAGGGCAGCGGTTGCCTGACCAAGAAGTGCCTCTATGTACGTGTTTCTCGGTGTCTGTGAGGAACCCACAAGATTTGTCATCGCTGTCATCACGCGATTTTCAAACGGCGCTGTAAGGCCCTCGGCGAAACCGGACAAGGCTTCCGGGGCCCCCGTTCCTTTGAACGCAAAAGAGCGCACGGCAGGCCCAGAAGGGCGTCCGATGGCGGGCGACGGTGCACTACAACTCCCAGCAGCCTCCGCGGCGCGGACTTCCGGCGCCGCCATGTTGCGGGTTCAGCTGCGGTCCGGGCCCCGCCTGGCGAGTTGCTGGGCTGTGCTCCGGCCGCCTTCACCCCCCATATGGCGCCGGGAACGGGATCGGCGCAGGTGGAGCTTCCGCGCGCACCTCGCGAGTGTGCAAGTTTCTCTTTGGGCCCCACAGGGTGGGCGAGCGCGGTCTCTTCCTCCCAAAAGCAGCGAACACCGGATTCCTAATCCATTTTCGCCACTTCACTCCCCCACCCATTCTCTCCCGGTTCTTATAGGGCTTCCTGTCTTTCCTCCTCCAAACGTCCTCATAAACTTGGCTCGTTCGTGGTTTCGGTTGCTCGTTTGCACAGACCTAACAGGTGCTGGCACGCAGCCGGGAAGTGAGTCAGGTCAGGGTCGGGACTTGCCCAGGGCTGGGTGGGGCCGCCCCAGGCTGGCCTTGGACGCAGCCGGTTGCAAAACCGGTCCTGAGCCAGGCTTGTAATTACCGGCCATCGCCCGTCACTCCTTTCCAACGTTTAAAGTAATTCTTTTTCCTTGGTAAGAATAACTACAGGTGTTTGATCTCCCATTTCCAACCTCTTTCCCCAAATAAGCTTTTGAAATAGTTTCATCTTCTGCTACCTTCGACATTTAATCCTCTTCCTGTTCTTTAGGACTTCCAGGGTTTATTTTTACCCGTCCAGATTCTTGATTTGAAAGCAGTTCATGTATTTTTTTTTTTTTCCCAATTAAAGCTATTAAGTCTTGAAATTTACCCCTCTGAGGTCATTCGGGAAGCCAGGGACAAGAATTTAGTACTAGAGTCCCAGAATTTAGTACAAGTGCCTCGGATATATGGGCTATGTGGGGACTCCCTAGCGGCTCTGTGCCGGGCCACAGTCACCACTTTGAGTAATAATCATGACACTTAAAAACAATCTTAGTTCTCCGTATTGCTTCACAGCTTTCTAATTCTAAAACTTTCGTTTTGTACTCCTTGGTTAATCATCAAGAGGGATTTTTATTTAGTGCTTTCTGCCTTATGAAAATACATGTTAGGTTCTTTTCTATTTCACTTCCTCTGCCCCACTCCGTTTCTAATTTACTTATTTCTCTTTTAATCTTGATTGTGTATTTCTTTCCTCCTCTTATCCTTGGGGGCACCAAGCTGCTCTTCTCAAAATCTTAATTGAGTACTCACTCAAAAATGTTAACTCTGTTGTTTCTGGGTTTGGATGTCAAAAACTCTGCCAATCCTTATTATGGTACTAAGAGCTCTCCCTGCTGTAGCAACCCTTCAGGCCAGCGTAGGCTTTGCAATTATAAAGCACCTACTGGGTGTTATGCAGTAAATCAGATGGGCCACAAACCGAGAAACTGGTGGTTAAGTATCATTCTAGGCCCCTCAGTCCTCTAAATCTGGGGTCTCCAACCACATGGACGGGTACTTGTCTTGGCCTGTTTGGAACCAGGCTGCACAGCAGGGCGGTGAGTGGCGACGAGCAAGCAAAGCTTCATCTGTATTTGCAGCCGCTCTCCAGCGCCAGCATCACTGCCTCAGCTCCACCTCAGATCAGGCATTAGATTCTCATAGAAGCAGCCGGTCTCTGATGTCAAAAAGGTTGGGGACTGCTGCTCTAAATCCCTCATCCCCCTGGACCATTCCAAGCCCTCTAAAATAATCCTTACCAAAAAAGGTGGACACCCTTAAGTTTAGCCACAAGCATGGGTGGAGCTGGATCCTCACCTCACTGGGGCATCCTAAGACTAATCCACCTACCTACCTGAGGCTTCAAGTACAGAAGCCCTTCGACTTACACCTCATAAACCCACAAGTTGAAAATATGCTAAGTCAAAAAATGCTTTAATAAAATAAAAAAATGATAAATAATTTTAAAAAATGCTTTAATACCCCTAACATACTGAATATCATAGCTGAGTGTGGCTTATCTTAAGCATGCTCAGAACACGAGCCCACAGCTGAGCAGTTTCTTTCAAGAGTTGCTGCCTTCCAATCCTTACCAGAAGGAGACATACAGGCATTTTATAAGCATGATAAAATGCAAAAGTACAAAAGGAACATTCAAAAAACGCTGGTACCCTGTAGAGTATCGGTTGTTTACCCTTGTGATCACATGCCTGACTGGGAGCTGCGGCTCCTTGCCACTAGCCGAGAAATAATCAAGATTCAGACTACGGTTTCTACTGAATGAATATCACTCTAGTACCACTGTAAAGTCGAAAAATCCTAAATTGAGCCGTCGTAATCTGGGGTCCATCTGTACCGTCTTTCAACGCACCAGCTGAATGACCCCAGGGCAGTTTGCGCCATGCAGTCCACTCACCTGCAACTCCCTATTTCTCTCCAAACTCAAGCTTTTGGAGGTTTCCTCGCCCTAAGTGATCAGTCAGGTGCAGCGTGTAGCAAAGGCTGATGGGAGCTGCTGTCTTCTCTCATGTTCCTTTTCTCTGCTGCGTCCCTTCCAGGGTAAGCTATCTCTCTCTCTTAGTGCTGTTTCCTAGTGAATGGCGACCAACCGGTACACAGGGCTCCCACTCCGCGGGTACAACAGTAACCACAACCACTTCTCACCGGCTCGCTGGGGGATACGGCAGGAGTGGTGCCACCTCCGCTCCCCCGTCCCTTTTTCTCCTCGTCCAAAGTGCTCCCAGATCCCCGTCCTTTCTCCTCGTTCCATCACTCACTCCTCAGCTCTGCTGGGCACACTGTCTCTAAGTGTGGCTCCCCCACTGGACTGCTGAGGCTGCCACCTGAGTCTTAGGTGTCAGCATCCCCAAAGCCAGGCCCAGAGGAGGATCTGTGGATGGTCATCAGTCTTCAAATCGGTAACAGTTAGCATTTCACGAGGGCCCCCAGGGCTTAGGTTTCACACCACAGTCCCAAGAAGCAGCTAGGAGCCCTGCCCAATGCCACATGCGTGGGAACATCGCAGGTGTGATCCAAACCCTGTTCATACGCCCTTTACACCAAAAGGGACTTTCCATAGCCACCACCTTACTTTTCCTCAAATGTGTCCAAGTGTCTCGTCCAGAGGGCTTCATGACACCTTTACCTGGTCCCCCATCCCAATCCAGCTCTCAGTTCAGATGTCAGCTCCTCAAAGCTGTCTTCTTGCCCAGTTCTAAACTAGTTTTGCCCACCCACGCCTCCCCCCCCCCCTTAGCATATCCCATTGTTATTTCTCTTCATAGCACTGATTGCCATCTCAAAATATCCAGTTAATTTACTTGTCACCTCTCCACCTTCTCTAGAGCAGCACTTGCCCAGTGGAACTGTCTTCACTCAAGGAAATGTTCTAGATCTGCACTGTCCAACACAGCAGTCATTAGCTGCAGGTGACCAATGATCATTTGAAAGATGGTCCATTCGACCAAAGAACAGAACTAGTATGTTCCCTTTAGTTCGGGGGTCTCCAACCCCTAGGCCGCGCAGGAGGTGAGCGGCAGGCGAGAGAGGGGAGCTTCATCTGTATGTGCAGCCGCTCCCTAGCACCAGCATCACCGACTCAGCTCCACCTCAGATCAGGCATTAGATTCTCATAGGGGCACTGGTCCCTGGGGCCAAAAAGGTTGGAGACCGCTGCTTTAGTTGGTTTCAATTTAATGAGCCACATGTGGCTGCTCTGGAATGAACGCAGGCCCAGTGAAACAAGGGCCTTGATGCTGTGTTCGTTGCAGTGACCCACCTCTGTAACAGTACGTGGTGTTCTGGCAGCTGCTCAAGCAGTACTTGTTGACTCAACACAGCTTCTAAGTGACCTGGTGAAGGAGTTTCTGTCACATTCCCGGAAATCTCACTGGCGTGACTGTGTCCTCTGTATAAATGTTCCCGTCACCATGTTCCTGTCTACTCGGGCACCTGAGCAGTGGCTGGGAATGCCAACCCCGGGATAAGGGGAAACACCTGGTCCACACCCCTGTTTTTCCCCGACTGGCCACACCAGGGGCTTGAATTCCTATGCCCGCAGGTGAAACGGCCCAGCAGCACTCCCTAGAGGCTGCTGGCTGGGGTGACTGCAGGACTTATGTCAAGCAAGGAACTTCATACACTTCTAGACTTTCTAAGTCCTCAACAGTCAATGCTGACACGTATTCGAGTCTTCTGTATCCCACTAACTGTAACTTCCTTTAAATAGAGCCTGCCCGTTCCTTAATTTATTCTTGGGAACAATTTCAGAAGAGTATTATTAATAAAATCTTTCCTCCATCTGTTAAATGTTTGCCTCCATGTGTTAAATACTATTTCAGAAGATTATTTTTTTAAGGTGGTCGATTATGAGCTACGAATATTTCCTCCTTTTCAATATTTTTCTCATTTCATGTTTTGATGAGAAAAGTGCTATGTATACATTACAGAAAGAACCTGTAAACACGCCAGCCAGTGTTCCGTTCTGTCACTGAACTGTTCACATTCCATGGGAACTATCTTTTAACAGGAAGCAGGGAAATACTGCCCGGGTCCGATCTGAGATGCAAGAGACCACTCTGTTCTAAAAAATTTTCTTTTGACAACTTTACACTTTTCCAGAAATCTTCCATCTTATTATTTGTTCATTCCTAGACTCAACAAATATTACTGAGCTCCGATGCTGTGTCAGCAACTGGTGACACAGGAGGGAGAGAGCTGTTTCCGTTTCATGAACACAGCTGTGGGCAGCACCTCTAAAACTCAAATGTCATCTTCCCGCCCAGTTTCTTTCTTGGGAGGCAATCACGGCCTATCAGTTTCTAAATTTTCCCAGTGACAACCAAGTGACATTCATATTTGTATTTGTGTGTATATTTTTAAGGAAGAAAACTGCTATGTGTATTCCATATCTTTATATAATACACATGTGCTAAAAGAGGTATTTTAAGAAATGTGTATCTGAAAGATTATTTCATACGCTACATAGAGCTGGCTCATTCTTTATAACAGTTATGCAAAGTACTATAATGAAAAGAATGTTTACTGAATATTTAGTCTTTTTTTCCCCCTCTCACTTAAGTTTTTAGCTTGCATCTTACTCTCTATTTAATCAATGTTGGTTTCGCATTTTGTCTATCCAAAAAAATGGGCTCCTGGATTCTCCCCTCCCATTCGTTTCATTTATTCCTGCTCTGATCTTATCATTTTTTTCATTCCTTAGGATTTCTAGAGGCCCTCCACCCCCCAAAAAAATGTTTGAACCAGATGCTTACTCATTTGTTTTCCTTCCTATTCAACTAATAGTGAAGGCGTCTCAGGTCATGATATTACGCCGAGTACTACATCTGGACACCAGGGATAGTGGTCCCAGTTAAATGGATCAAGATTACATGGGTCCTGGAGAGCAAGTATGTGGAAGGTGACAGAGAACATAAAGTGTTCTTGGCTAAAGACTGCACGGTAAGTGACCACACTGTGCTAAACTGGATTCCTGCTAAAACATGTTTCATAGTCACATGATTCTAGACTCTTGGCCTAGTCCTCAGCATGTGAACCTCTTAAAGTCTTTTGTGGCACACTCTATCTCAAGATTTCCCTTTCTCATCCTTTCTCCATTCTCATTTCGAAGCCTGGCCTGGTCTTAACGGTCTCCTCTTTCAAGATGCCCTCTTCTCTCTTTCAATTTCTTCAACCATTTATTCAGTCAACAGTGTCCTCAGCTAGAGATTCAGTCACTGCTTTAGCTACTAGAGAATACTTGGGAAACGGAAATAAAGATGTTGCTGTCACCCACGTTACTTGTTTAAGATGTGCAGGTAACAGAACAAATTGGAAAAGACACAGCCTATTTTACTGTGTTTGTATACTTATGTGGTCAAAGTTTTATGCAGAGTCGACCTTCTGTAGGAATTATCTGGTATAAACAGGATCAGATGTTTCATTTTTACTCAAACCGTTTCTCTCCAGGGTAAAATTTGTTGTTGCTTTTGTTCTGTCAAAAGAGGTGAAAGCTAAGGCTAATGATCTACCCACACAGACCACACCGAGGGGCCGCTGTCATATGAGTCCTCTGACGCCGAGCACCACGAGGACTCCTACTGGAGGGCTTCCTGCAGCGGGTTCCAGGCCCCTCGGGGCCTTCCCAACACTGAGTACGCTCTCAGGCACGGCCCACTGTGCCTTGTGATGCTGAATGAGGGAACGCTGCACGAAGCGTTCCCACAGCAGTCACATTCTCATCGTTTCAGAGTTCTCAGATATAATTATTTGGTGTACGAACTTTTCCAATTTCAAAACTAGTGGAATTTTTTTGGATCCAGTATGAATTCTCTCCAAGTCAGACTGGATCAGGCCAGAAGCCCTTCCTGCTATGATAATGTTCCTGCAATTTTACCTCAGTTTTAAGTTCTCATGTCAAAAAATTCACGAAGAGGGCTTCCTCTATTGAAGATCTTTGCTTGTCAATCTCCTGTGTGAGCCTTCTCTTAAAGAAGGCCAAGCTGAACTAAAAACAGGATTTCTCATACTAAAAACATTCACTCTTGTTCTTGGATGAACAACTATCTTCTGTATAAATAAACTGATTTCCTATTTGCCACATTTGTTTTATAGCCGAGTCCTCTCAGGCTGTACAAAGGATGAAAATCTCCTGCTTAACTTCTTGACAAGAAAGTTAAATGTCCTGCAGGCCTTCCTACAATCATGAATTTCAAAACAGTATCTTCACACCATTGCTATTCTAATGATTAAATCTAGATTATGTCTCAGATTTTCTGAACCATACATGGAAGTACTTTCTTGAAAGAACTGAGTGATGGCAGAAGACGAGTGCCATCAAATATTTCTCCACATTTCTCATCTTCATAGCATCTTTCCAAACCAGCACCTTCTCGAAGACGAATGCCATCTGTCTTAAGTGTTTCCCCAGCTTCCCTTCTACTTCAACCAATGCCTAAGCTGCCATTTTTGCCATCACGGGGAGCCAGAGGCATGCAAACTGAGTTGCATCGGAAAGGCCTAGATTTCCACTTAATCTCAGGTCTCTGCATTAAGAAGAGGCACAGCCGCACCAGTGTTGGGAGGAAGAGGCCGCTGCAGGAGATGCTCGTGTCGTCTAACACTAGAGCACACAGTTGCAAACACCTATGATTCCCATGTGTGTATGCGAGGCCGGGCCTCCTCCTGAGGTCCAGAGACGTGCATTCAACCAGCGTCACAAGCCTTTCCTTGGATGTTTCTAAGTCTGCTCTCATTCACGTCTCATTCACAAAACAGGTCAAGACTCCTGATAGTTCCAAACTCTTGAATCTGGGTGAAAGTTACTAGGGAGTTGTTTGAGTACAAAGGGAGTTTACGTAACTCTTTAAAATTACTTCAATGTAACAAGTAAAACAAAACCTCTACTTCCGCCCTTCAAAATTCTATGACTTTACTAACTCTTTAAAATTACTTCAATGTAACAAGTAAAACAAAACCTCTACTTCCGCCCTTCAAGATTCTGTGACTTTACAAGACTCTCTCACGGACCTGTCTATCACCAAAAATTCAGGGGTAGTAACTTTTCATCTTTATTGTATTTTTAAAACGATACTGACGCATATAAAAATAATGTATACAGTAAATACATAATGGATAGTCACAGGAAATCCGTGGAAGCTTTCGCCTATAAGGAAGGGCTGCCAGCTTCCTCTCCCTTGCTCCCTTGATCACTGAGTGGGGAGAAGCCCCCCGACCCCACTGCTACTCTCAGGCCAAGTATCACCACCTCATCTCCAGATGTTACCACGGCCTCCACCTGCTTCCACCTGTGCCCTCCCGCAGTTCCCCTCACACGCGCCCAGAGCGAGCCGCGAAGACCACACAGCTGCTCGATGAAGGATGGAGGCCCCAAGCGCTCTGCCAAACTTCAGCCGCACGTCAGTACACCTGTTACCCCCTCCCCACCCACTGGGTGGCTTTCTGTTCCCCAGCTTTCTCCGTTCTCAGTCACCCCAAACTATCTCCACGCCTGGAAGCTCCCTTCGCCAGCACTCTTCCACGTCTGCAGACTTCTTCAGGAATCGGCTTAAATCTCCCTCTGCACTGTCCCCGGCCGCCTCCTCCAGAGTAACCTTTCACCTCTCCTGCTTCGCACCACGGACTTACCACTATTCATCTGGGTTTATGCAGGTACAGCTGTGTAAATTTCTGTAGGCCCTCGTCTTTTAGACTACAAAGTCTACGATGGCAGAGATTATGTCAGGTCCTTGTTTTACTACCAAAGTTTAGCATCTTCCACGGGACGCAGAGGCCTTCCACGGCTGATCGTGACATGAAAGGGTGGAGGGAAAACATCCCATAAAGGACTCTGTGTGACAGGGCAGAGATGAGGCATGTACCTATCACCTCAGGCCTGTAAGAGTGTCTTGATAAGCCTTCCTGCACACGATCTCGCTCTGGGGCACCACCCCTGAATCTCCTGTCACGTGTCAGCCCAGCTCTCCCGAGATGTGTAGAACCACTGGTGCCCAATGCCACGCATGGCAGCTAGATTCAGAAAACTACTAGATCATCCAGAAGTGCATGGCTGGAAGGTCTGCCCCCACAGGACATGGGACTTAAGCTCCAGGGAGGATGAGACGAACACTTGCCACAGCCAGAGGCACAAAGACGGGAAAGGACATTAGGCGGCTGGATCAAGGGAAGCAACCAAGGGCAACCACTGTGGGCAGACACAAAGCACGTGTGTCGCCAGGGACCTTCCAGGTGAAGTATAGTCGTGACCTGTGCTAATAGTTCGAAGTAAGGTTTTCAACGTAGAGAATGAAAAGAACGACTTTGAATATGAAAAAGAAAAATAGAAAGCACTAACATCAGACCATCGAGCTGAAACATGGAGTCCAGAAAAAGGGGCAAACAGTCTTGGGGACGGCAGTCTATGCTGTGCCGAAGGGAAGGTCATCACCAAAGATGGGGGACCAAGCACAGCTTTCACAGCTGAATACTTCCAGCAGTGGGTAGTTCCAACGTCACTTGCATTAACACACAGAGAACAAAGGGGAGAGCCTCCAAAGTTTTTGGATATACCAGCTATGATGAATGCACTTAAAGATTGCCCAAAAGAAGTAAAAAAAAAAAAAAAATTAATACAACTTCCTCCTCCTTTACGCCTGCTGGAAAAATGAGTGCTCTGAGAACACCGATGAGAATTTTGCAGCACGACAGGTTTGCCTGGGACAAAGTCGCAAGACTGCATGGGAGGATTAACCTGAGCAATAACAGTAACTAAGATGAGAGCCCGGCAGGACTCGCAAGGCCTGACACAGCACAGTGAGGCAAGCAGATCCCTCTTCGCGCCCTTGTGCCAAAACTCACTGGACGGACGAGTTCCGCACCAAGGAATCTCTTAATCCAATTGCATGTAATACCTATTCCCACAGGACTTTCTCAATTCACCCTGGCGAGCTGATGGTAAGTTCATCTGGCAAACTAGCTGGTTTAGAACAGCTAAAAACGTGTTTTTTTTACTAACGAGAAGAACTACCATTTATCCAAGTTTGTTACAAAGCTACAGTAAAGACAGCAATGTAGGGTTTATTCAGAGAGAGGTCACGGCAATCGAAGGGGCTGAGGAGGAGGCTCGCACACGGTGACTGTGGGAATTTAGTCCACGATAAAGATGTTTTCAATGTGGAAGAACCTAGTTAGAAAATGGGTGTTGAAAGAACTTGTGCCCCACCCCACATACATAAGAAAACACCAAATAAATGGAACAGCCGACCAAAATTAAAAATACTGGAATACAAAAAAGGATTTGTATAACCTGCCTATGTATGATATGAAACCTAGAATACGAATACAGATAGGAATTAAAACAAACATATAAACCTGAAATCATAAAACTTTACGAAGACTGAATAAAGGTAAAAAATAAATGCTGGTCTCAGGTAGTTGCAATATTAACATCCATAAAATCCCACGCACAGAGAAAGAGGGGAACAGTACGTGAACTCGCAAAAGAAAAAATACAAACGGTCTATCGTAAATTTATGAAAATACGTGTAACTCCATAAAGGAAAGGGAAACTAAACTGAACATATTATCTCTTCCCACCAAATCTGCAAACTTTAAGAAGACCATCGTAAAGCACTGGCATGGATAGGGAAAAGCAGCTCTCGTGCGCTTGAGCAGCTACATGTATTTTATAGACAACGATTTGTTGCTACTAGATTTTTAGCTTACATCCTGGCTGATTCTGAAGTACCATTTCAAGAAATCCTATCTACAAAAAACCCAACTGAAGTGTGCAAAAGAATGTATGTAAAAAGTTTTCTGCAACAACTTAAATGTCCATGAAGAGAAAAAATCAAATGTATACTACACTGCATTTGTTAAAATGAAAGACGCACAGCTGACTGTGTTGAGTATCACACCCCCCAAAACACACATATACAGACGTTCCTCAACATACGATGAAGTTACGTCCTGATAAAGCCATCGTAAATTGAAGCATCCTACCAACCGTCACAGCTGGGCCCAGCCCTCCTTGAATGTGCTCAGAACACTTGTATTAGCCCGCAGCTGGGCAGCCTCATCTAACACAAAGCCAACTTTGATATAATGTGAATAGCTCAAGCAACTTGTTGAATACTGAACTGAAAGTGAAGAACAAAATGGCTGTATGGGTGTCGCTTTCGCACCACTGTAGTCGAAAAATGGTTAAGCTGGACTGTCGTTGAGTCGGGGATGTCTACGTTCGCATACACGTATGTAAATGTACGTTGAAAAGTCTGGCCAGACAACAGTTACTGGTGATTACAACAGGGAGGGCAGCAGACGACGACGAGTGGAGCAAAGTGACGGAGCCCCGAATGCCAACCTGCCACTGGCAACAGGTTCACGGTCAACCAGCAGCAACAAACCCGACTGAGGCGAAACGCAGCGCTTGAGTCAGTGTGGCCACAGCCAAGCGCCACGGCTCCCCGCCGGAGCTTTCGCCTGTCTACCTTCTGTTCTGAGACACCGTCCTTGACTCACCAGTCAGCCCGATCCCTGCCAGGACTCCCACGTGCCTGGTTCTCACCTGAAAAGGTGTCTTGAAGAATTCCTCTCTCCACCGACCACAGCTCCTCCTCCTCCTCTAACTGAGATACCACATCTGGCTTGGAAAGCTGATGTTCTGCCCAAGGGAAAAGAGACAGGGCTTGGGGGTCTGTGTTCAGAAAAAAGGCTTTCCTGCTGTGGCGCGTGCTGTCTCCTGCCAGGGCGTGACTTCTGGTCTAGGGCAGTGATGACCATCCATCCATCTCCTTTGTCAGCTGCTTGCTTTCCTGGGCTCCCTAGAGCTGGTAAAGGTGGCAGTGGGACCCGGTTTTGGCCAGCAAGACACAAAGGAATGTCTGTCAGCTGGAGCCTTAGGGCTTTTTCTTTCTTGCTACAGGTGACAGAAGTGAAAAGGGCACTACTCGGGGCCGTTCCCTCTCTCCTTCTTTCTTCTGATTTTTTTTCTCTGCTTTTAACACAGACATGATGCTGGGTGCCGCAATGATGCAGCTACTAATTTACGAATGGAAAAGTTCACACTAACCACATAGAGAAGGAAGGAATCAGGGTCTGGGATGACAATCCTGAGGTGTTGCAAAGACACCGTGTCCTCTGGAATTCTCGTTACAAACACAGTAAGTATCACACAGCATAAGGAATATAGTCAGTAATCTAATAACCATGTACAGTGCCAGCTGTGTACTAGATTGAGGAGTCACTTTGTAAATTATGTAAATGTCTAAGCGTTATGCTGTACACCTAAAGCTAATGTCAACTCTAATAGAAAAAACAAACAAACAAACACAAAAAACCACACGCACAGAAAATAGTAAGCATCCACTACAGCAGCTAAAAACATCCCTGACAGACCCCCACCCCCACCCCTGGTATTCAGGGCCTCTGAGGGATGGACTAGATGAAGATTCAGAAGTCACCCTTTCCAAAGGGTACAAATTCAGCCCTCTCCCTTAAGCTCCGGGGCCTTGACACTTGCACTTTGATCCCTGCAGCCTGAGCACAAGCAGACACACAATTCAGTGGCACCATTGGTGCTGCGAAGCGCAGACCTTTATTGACACGGAGGCCAGCCTTACCCACTGAGACCAGGTTTCTGTAGTTCTCCAGCATCACCTCCCTGTACAGGGACTTGTGTTCAAGGTCCAGCAGTCCCCACTCCTCCGGGGCAAAACCCAGGGTCACATCTTCAAAGGTCACTGGTTCCTAAAACCCACAGGTTCTGTTCAGCCAAGGTCTGTCGCCACTCACGCTGACAGTAGGGAGGCTGAGTGAGCACATGAAGGCAGTCTACAACACGGCCTGAGAACGTTCCAGGCGTCTCATGTGTTCCTGCATTTGTCTGAAACTGAGCAAACCCAAGCTTCGCCCTATCAGGTCACACCAAGGAGGACACCACGTGAGGCTGAACAGGGTTCTTCGGTTTCTGAAAGCCTCTGCGTTTCTTACTCTCCTGGGGATTTCAACACGGATGTCAGTGCTTATGCCTCCGCCTAGGAAATTCCGTGAGCTGAATCACCACACCCAAGCCCTCAGCACCCGTGCCGACCGTGCTGCTTCTACTTCCTCCATCTGTAAAGGATCCACCCTTCTCTTTTCTCCTAGTGACTGAACTCACCTCATGTCTAGCTCTTGACGCCAGAATAACTGTTGAAATCTAAATACGAATCTGATCCCTGCTTAGACCTGTCAATGCCTCCCCGCCCCGCCCCCCCCCCGCAACTTTAAAAAAAAACAAATTAGAATCTGAAATCTACACTAACCACGACCTTGGAAAGCTGAACAGCCTGAGGTCGCTCCAGCAAGGTCTCCATTCAGCCGGCCCCTTCCCCGAGATGCCCTGGGGCCCGGGGGCTATATCAGGGAGGGTGGCGTCCCTCCTCCCTGCGCCCACCCCCGTCCCCAGATCAGGGTGTGCACTGAGAAACTCAAAGAAGCCTCTACTCACATGGAACCAGGCCGTCGGAAGCCCGGAGGCCATACCTTCCTCCTCCTCAACCTGTCTCGTGGGAGTGGGCACAGTCCTGAGAAGATGGAATTGGGGAGGTAGGAGCTGCTTGAGGATTACGCCGAGGTCCCCTCCTCTGCCCCGAAGCCGCCCATCAACGAGGAAAAGTCCACCCCCACCTCGGAAAACACCCTGAAGGGGTCGTATCCACCTACTCCCAGGGACCGAGAGACCCATTTCCCCTCGATCGAGAGGAGACACCCTCCACCTTCATCACCCAGGGGGAGTAGACTCCCGCCATCAACCCGCACACGCCCGAGAGGGGCGGCCCGCGCCACGCCCGGGCCCGGAGGGAGCTGTCTTCCCTCTGGGCCCCCAGTTCCCGACCACACCGCCTCTTCCTTCCCCGCGGCGGGAGGACAGCAGGCAAGGCCGAACCCACACCACCCCCGACGGACGCACGTTTCGCGCCGCACTCACCCGCGCGCGGCGCACAATGGCGCCCGTCGGCCCGCGGCGAAATGCGTCAGCGCAGCGGTCTGGACTACAACTCCCAGACAGCCCCGCGGCGCGCCGCGCCAGGGCGCTCCCCGGCGGCGGCCATCTTGTCCGGCCAGTTCTGGGTGGAAGGCGAAGCCAGGGCAGCCAGGTAAAAGGCCCTCGCCCGCGTCCCTTGGCGGCCCAAAGGGTCAGAAGGAGACGTCGGGTGAAGCACGCCAGGCTACGAGGGTCCCAATACTTTAGTGGGCGGTGGCACATGCCTGGAGATAGTCGCGCCCAGGAAGGAGGGCGTCCACGCGTGGGGCAAACCGGAAGTCAGAAAAGGAAGGCGCGGGGAGAAGGGCGGGCCGGAAGTGCTAAATGGCTTAAGAGTTGGTTGGTGGGGGTGCGAGACTATTACATCCTTGGGAGAGGTGATGGGCGGGAAGGGCCGGTAGTGTCAGGGGACGGGGCCAACTACCACTCATACCCAAAGTGGAGGAGGAGGGGCAGGAACGGGGAGGGCGGAGTCACTGTCCACCAAGTTCCTGGGATTGAGCGGGGGGCGGGGCTAAATGAGCAACTCTGTCTAATGGAGAGATAGAAGGGGCGGGACTGAGCTGTAAGTATGCTGGAGGCTTGACTAAAATCAGCCCAAGGTCGGGAGGATAGTGGGCGGGGTGGCGGGTGGTGCGGTGGGGTGGGGGGGGGAACCCAACTTACCCGGAAGTATGTCCAGGGAGAGGAGGAGGGACAGGCCTCAATGTCCTGTCAAGTCTGGGAGAGGGGCAGCGTTCGTTGTACTCTAGGCACCCGGGTTGGGGAGTGGTGTCAAAGATAAAGCAAAGCTGGACAGAAATTGAAGCGGGGAAAATAGATTTAATTCAATAAAAATATTGCAACTGAGGAAGGGAGACTCCGGTATAGAACTGGGCTCGATTCTGGATTCAAGCGGAATAAGTGGAGATTTACAGACAAGCAGCAGGTTGGATTGGGGTGGGGGGTTGATGGAATTCTGGCTGAACCCACCGAACAGGATTCTTGCTGAAGGCAGGCCAAGGTGACCGATATCACCCAGGATGGGGAGGAGATAGTGGATTTGAGTTTGGTTAGCTATCAAAAGTAGGAAATTCTGGATAAACTGACTTAGCAGGATTCTTGTTAAAACGATTCCACAAGGAAGTAGGTGGATAGGCCTTGTTGGGGAGGGCGTTCGGGGATCCTGACAGAAGTTTGGTTAAGGAAAGAATCTTTGTCAGAGAAGAAGAGTGAGCTAGATCCTCTGCCCAGTGTCCTCTGAGAGCCGAGGTGCCCATGCTTAGGTAATGGAAGAAGTCTGTCACTGCTCAGGGCATGGTATGTGCTCTTCATTGGGCCCAGAGCTCTCTCATCTTCCTTGGGAGCCCAGGATGACATGTTCTCTTGTCTTCCTCAGACTCCAAGATCTGGTGTTCTTTCGTTTTCCTCGGGTTCCAGGACCCAAGCTCTGATGTTCTCTCTCCTTGGTGTTCGGGGCTCACCTGTGCTCCTCAGGCCGATGGCCCTGTGTACTCTCCTCTTCCTGGAGGTTTCCTAGCAGGTCTGAGCTGCTTCTAGAGGCTCTGGGGGAGAATTCATTTCCTTGCCTTTCCAAGATTCTAGAACCCACCTACATTCCTTGGCTCATGGCCTTTTCCTCCATCACCAAAGCCAGCAGTGTAGCATCTTCAAGTGTCTCTCTGACTCTGACCTCTGCTTCTGTTATCACACTGCAGTCTTTGACTCTGACTCTCCTGCCTATTCTTGTTAATGAGGACGATTGTGATGACATTGGGCTCACCACAAGTAATCTAGGATAATCTTCCCACCCGAAGACCCTTACTGACACCTGTAAGGTCCCTTCTGCCCTATGAGGTAACACAGTCACACGTTCCGGGCATTAGGATGTGGGCATCTGTGGGGAGCCATTACTCTGCATACCACAGGGAAGGAATAAAATCTCTTCAGAAGCCCTCTTTCTCATGGACTTCCTCAGATGCTATTAGCCAGCACTGACACATGTGTCCGTGTCCTTGCTATGGTAAAAGCTGGAAAAGGGTGGTTGGTGTTTTGGCATCTGTGGAGGGACCCGGCCTCTCCAGAATAATGGAGGTTCACACAGCCACAGGGGCTGGCACTAAAGTGTACTTGTGTGAACTTTTCTGCCCCAGAGGCCTCTCCTCAAGTTGAGTTATAAGACCACACACCCGTCTGAGAGCCGCTGGTGCTAGAAGTTTCCAGACTTGCTACCAGCAGAGATCTAGAATTGAGTGAAGTCTCGACATCCAGGGAGTAGGAGGGGTGGGGGAACTGGTGGCGGGTTCGGTGGGGGTGCTGGGAAGGGAAGGCGGCATCCCATGGGGCGGAGGGAGGAACAGGTGCTCTCCCTCGGGTACAGGAGGAGAGCCAGCATTTCAAAGAGTCCTCACAGTGGCAGAGGGAGATGATGGCCCTTGGAGTTCATGTGCGGGAACTTTCCCCCTTCCTGTCCCCATAATACTCCAAACACCTGTTTGGGCAGATACGGGTGAGGTTCCCACCAGACCCAGCTTTGTAGGGCATTTGAATCAAAGCTGGTTTGCCTCACCCGTGGAGTATGGACACTTCACCAGGCTGTGACATGTCTCCGCAGTCTGCCTGGACACTCGCTGTGCCCCTAGAAGTGGGACGATGAACACAAGTCTTTACGATGCTTCTCTTAAAGGCGACAGTAGAACGCCATCTGTGAAACATTGAGTTAGTGTGAAGCTCTGTGATTTGTTTGAAGTGACAGCATTTGGATTATGCAGGAAAAAATGGATGGTGTGTTCTTCAGCTCTCTTATATGAATATGAAATTATGCATTATTGATCTCCATGACACTAAAAGATAGTCTCTGTGTGACACTTCCCTTTTGGCGGTTCCCTGATTCATATGTGATGTAAAAAGATAAGTATGCTCTTGTCTTTGATAACATTTGCATTTTATTATCTATGACAATCATTTCTATGAAATGTCCGTCAGGCCTACAACCCCGAGTCCCATCAAATGGTGTTTCTATGGCAACTCAAGGGCATATGTAGAGAATATAACTGTTCATCCCGGCTTATCTGTGACTGCAGAGAGCCACGAGTTTTGTCTTACTAAACCCAGATATCTGTCTGTGGATTCTGCCTCATTTGTGGTTTACTTATGATGTCAAACAAAATGGAATTCCAACCACAGCTTTGCCATGTTATGTTCAATGAGTTTCTATTATCTATATGAATTTCCTGGTGTCAAATAAGGTGATAACCATAATTGAAAGCCTGCCACATTGACCCTATTCCTAGTGTTCTCCCTCTTCATATGAGTACTCCTGTGTCGAATAAAGTGAGAACACCCCCTGAAGGCTCTTCCACACCGATTTCATGCATAGGGGTTTTCCCAGTATGAGTTCTCTGATGTAGCTTCATAAGTGCCGAGCTGTGGTTAATGCTTTTCACACGGTGACCACCTCCATTGGTTTCTCTCCAGTGTACATTCTGTGATGCTGAGTAAGGAAAGAGAAATGCATGAGACATTTCCCTAAATAATTGCATTGTATGGTTTCTCTCTGTAGATTCTTAGTTGTAAAGCAATCACTCCTGGAAAATGATTTCCTGAATTTACTGCAAACATTGTTTTCTCTTAAATGTAAATTCTCTCGTACTGAGTAAGGGATCATTTGTGCCTATGCATTTGTAGGGTTTTTCTCCTGTGTGAGGTCTGAAATGTCCTTTGAAAGGCGGTCTTTCTCCAGGACTCTCCCACACGGGACACATTTGTAAGGTATTTCTCTTGAGTGAATTTGCTCATGGAGAAAAGCGTTAAGCTCTGTTCAGACTTTTCTACACATTACATTTATGTGATCTCTTGAGTATGACTTCTCTGATGTCATTGTATAGTGGAAGAAGGATTGAATTCTAATGAACTTTTCCCACCAAATTATTATCCTTGCAGACTCTGTCCTGAATCAGTATTTCCTTAAGGGCCATATGTTCCACCATCTCTCCTGGTTCTCCTGCTTCTTGAAGTAGGCCTCACATTCCTGGTCTCGGCCAAACGAGGAAGGATATACTTCATCCCCAGTGCAGCATAGGGTTCTAAACGAAATGCTCTGCTTTCGTTCTACTTTCCGAGCTGGAAAGTAGATGTATAATTTTCCCTGTGGATCGTAAATCTGGCGAGAATATAGTGAGGTTAAGCGAGGAGCAGCCGTGAAGCCTGAGGGCGTGTTTTCGGATCTGCCCTGCCAGGAGAGGCCGAGCCCGCTTCTCTCCACTGCCGGTGTGGTCTCTTTCATTCCCCCGGATTCAAATGCCATCTGACTGTGGACGAATCACAGTTCTATCACTTCATCCAGATTGTTTTCTGAGCATTGGACACATTCAGTTGTCTACTGGGCATCTCTACTTATTCTACAATCGTTACCTGTCAAAATTGAGTACTATTCCCACATCCCTACTTGCTCTCACCCCAGCCTTTCCCTATCAGTGAGGGGCACACGATCCACCTGGCGGCTTGTGCCAGTGTCCAAGGACTCCGGCACCTCCATTTTAAATCAGTCACCAAATTTTGAGTCCACGGTATCTATACGTTGAATCGGTTTCCTTCTTGTGTCCATTTCCCCATCCGACTCAGAATCACTGCACTTGTCAGCTGTACTACCACAGCAAGGCTTTACCTATCATCCCTTCTGTTCGTGCTCCTACAGTCATCCAGAGCAGCCTCAAAAATGTGAACCAGATCATGTCATTTTCATGCTTAAGCTCGACCGATGGTTTCCCCATTGCTCTTAAGTATATGTCATTTTTTGGTAGACTACCCACCTCCATTATGCTGAGAGCATACATACAGACATGCCATGTCTCTTTGTATATCTCTTTAGTCCCAACATCTGGCATGGGAGAGTCATGACTATTTGTTGGCCAATTGTCCAAAGTCACTTGCACCCCTCACCACTTTACGTTTGACTGCTATGTAGATGAATTTCAAGTCAAAGTCATTAATACCCAATGTCTGAATTCCCAAAGCTTCTGACAAATGTGTGCCAGAGATTTGTCCCACATAGCAGGCAGTGACCTTTTAATGACGTATAACTCTGCCCATGGTGGCTTCCCACTGCACCCAGAGTGAAGCCCGAAGTCCTAACGGGCCCACGAGGTCTGGTGCGTCTGAGCCTTGCCCACCCGTCTCTCACCCACACGTTCCAGCCTCACACCTGCCATCAGTTTCTTCCTTTTTAATTATTTTTTAAAAGTTCCAGTTGCCATGCAATATATTAGTTTCACGTGGTCCCTAGTGGTCCCTAGTGATTCCCGTGTCCAACGTATAGAATTCACACTCTCCTGTGGTTCCCTCCTCCCACGCTGTACCAGGCTTGGTCTGTGCGACTCATAGCTGAATGTACCGTCACTTCCAAGGGTAGATTATAAAAGACACTGTGGCTTTACTATTGATTTCTACTCCAGTCTCTTGGCTTTTTTTTTTTTTTTTTGAGCGGCTCACAAATAGAGCTGGCAACTATCATTAATGCATCCCAGATGGTCTACCTGCCACTTTCCATGTCCTTAACTACAGCATCCTGGGGGGAGGGCTGTGAATGGCCCGACTAAGCTCAGGTACCCACATGTGCACCAGTGAACCAGAGCCAGGATGTGGGTCATGCCATGGGGTCATGGCTACGTGCTCTGGCACGTGTGTGATGTGCAGGGGGCGGGGCATTGCTGGCAGAGGGAACAGCCGGGAGGCGTCCTCGGGGAGGCCCTTGGTTAACTTCCTTCCTACTTTTCTCATCTTATGAAACATTTAAAAGTGAATTTTAATGAAGAACATTAATATAAGAAGATTCGACTGTACTTCTCATCGATAAGGTCTTTTAAATTTTGTAATTCCGTAAGCCATTTATATGGTGTCAAAGTCAAAATGATAGAACTATGTCTACTCAGAGAAGTTCACCTTCCATCCCCGTCCTTTCCTCCCTGGTTCCTCTACCACCTGTGGATAAAACATTTTTTATTAGTTTTTGGTTTATTCTTCCATTGGTCTTTAAATATATATTTATAAATAAACATAAGTAAATATATAAAATATAGATCAACATGTCACACACACATATATGTACATATATTTCATATATGTACCTCCTTCCCACACCCAAAAGGAGGCCTTGCAAGTCACTAGCAACACATGGGGACATGTAATCCTCCTTCGAGGAGAGCAGTAAAAAATTGGAATCAACGATTCAATCGACTGGTCCTCAGTCAAGGAGAATTCCTAAGCACCTAGCATGTGGCAGGTCCGAGTGAAGAGCCAAAGAGGCAAAGGAACTAGCCGGGCAAACACCTGGCGGAAGAGCCGTCCGGGGAACGGGGCGGAGCAGCACGTGTGGAAGCTGGGAGGTGGGAACCTGTTTCACCTGCGTGAGCATCAGAGCGTGGACCAGTGTGACTGCAGCTGGATGAGGTAAAGGGACAGGGGTGGCCGATGAGTTCCGAGAGGCGGTAGGGGCTGACCCGGCCAGGCCTCGCCGGCTGGGCTGGAAACTTCAGAGCCACTTTGGCTGTGTGGACTTTACCCTGAGGGGGCTGGGAGCCCTGGACTTTGGAGGAAAGGGCGGGAGGTTTCGTAGGAACGTTCTGGCTGCTGTGGGGAAACAGACTTAGGGACAAGGATGGAAGCTGGCAGGGCTCGCTGCCCAAACTATAGTAGGATAGGAATTAGGAGAGTCCAGGGGCTGAGGAGGTTTGGGCTTTCACCAGGGGAAGAGTGGGACTGCTGGTCACAAGTCAGGCAAGGCCATGAGAGCAGCGGCGAGTGGGGAGGCACCGGAGTCTGGTCAGGGCGGGTACCGTGCTCATTAGACCTTTGAGTGGAGTGTCATGGAGGCTGGTGGCTGTTTTCGTTTGGAGTTCAGGGAAGAGTCTGGGCTGGCATTATACACGTGGGGGCATCGGCAATATAAAATCTGAAAAAGTGAGGTCCCGAGCAAAGGAAGGGGCAGAAAGGAGTCAGATTATGGAGGGGAACCTAGTGTGAGGGGTGCACAGCAAAGGAAGATGCTGTCTCTCTCAAGCCGGAGGCGTTTGGGCCTTCGTGGGCACCTTCTGCAATCGAGAGATATAACACCTTGTGTTGTATGACTACATTGGTATAAATCTGGGTAGAGTCGTATTCATTTTTTCTCTTCTAGTCTTAAAACAAATGATGCCATTTTTGTGGACAAGTCTAGGAATTGAAAGATCAGAGGGCCACACACACACCAAGGGCCTAGAACCTGTTGGAGTTGGGGGGCAGGGCTCAGGTCAGGCTGCTGCCCAGATTCCCCTTCGAAGAGGGACCTGCTATCAGCTGTGGGCTCCTTTCTAGCAGTCTCTGGCCACTAAGCAAGCAAGGCCATGGTCCAAGGGCCTGGATGTTTGTGCCGACACGAGACTCCTCTCACTAGCAGTCATTGCTCTGGAGCTCGTCACTGGACAGCGCCGTGGTCTGGCGGCGCCTTCTGCCCAATCCCGCTCATTCCCCTTGTTGTCCTGCTTTCTTTTATCAGTGTTATTCCCCATCAACCCTTTTATACTTCTGACTTCGACTCAGTGTCTGCTGATCCTCAACTGCAATTCTGAGGCCAGACAGGACAATCAGAGGACGAGGAGGCAGAGGAGCCACTATGTGAAAGTGCATGCGTATTTGTGAGATAAACAGACTCCGGCGTAGAAATGGATGAACAATATGGAGTGACCAGTCCCCTGAAAGATTGGGTAGCTAATGAACAGACATACAGGAAAAGTGCAAACTTGCTGGTCATTAAGGATATGCAAGTTAAATCAACGTCTCGGTTTCTGGATCAGATAATGTGGTAGGCAGAACTCTGAGATGGTGTAACATCATGATTAGGTCAGGTTTTATGACAAAGAAGGGCATTGGAAGATTTAATTAAGATCCCAAACTCGTCGGCTCTAAGCTAATCATAGGGAGGTGATTCTGGGTAGGCCTGACATATTTGGAAGCCTTTAAAAGAGTACGTAGTTAGGGACTCTCCTGCTGGCCTGGAAGAAGCCAGCTGCCGTGCGCTCCATAGCTGTATTCGATCTTGGCCTGAATGGGCTCGGAAGCCAATTCTTCCCCAGTCAAGTCCACGGATGAGAGTGTAGCCCACAGACACTTCGACTTGACTGCGGCCTTTGGAGACCCTAAAATAGAGGACCCATGTAAGATATGTCAGACTTACAGTAACTGTGAAATAATGAACACATGTTTCAAGCTGCTTTTTTTTTATGGTGGCTCGTTACACAGCAACAAAACAATAGGGGCATGAAAGGCTTACAGAATGTAAGTCTCTACTGGTGAGTGGGGGTGGCAGTGGCCTTCTCCTCAAGGTAGGTGAGAGAAATATGAAGAGACATGTCATATCATAATATATAACTAAAACTATTTCAAGTGGACATACTACTGATCATCAGGGAAATGCTAATTAAAATCACTAGATATCACCTCACATCTATCAGAATGTCTGCCATTTAATAAATTAACAACAAATGCTGGCGAAGATGTGGAGAAAAGAACTGTTTTGAACTATTGGGATTGTAAATTGGTGCAGCTAGTATGGAAAACAGTATGGGGGCTTGTCAAAAATTAAAAATAAAGCTGTCATGTGATCCAGCAATTCCACTCTTGAGTATTTATCCAAAGAAAATGGAAAGACTAATTCAAATAGCTATATGCACTCCTATGGACATTGCAGCATTAGTTACAATAGCCAAGATATAGAAGCAACAAGTGCCCATCTGTAGACGAATGGGTAAAGAAAATGTACATATATACAATGGAATATTACTCAGCATTGAAGAACAATGTAATCTTGCCATTTTAGACTACGTGGATGGACCTGGAGGACATTATACTAAGTGAAAAAAGAAAGAGAAAGACAAATATCATACGATTTCACTTAATATGTGGCATCTAAAAATACAAAACAGTTGAACAAAACAGACCCATAGATAAAGGGAACAAGCTGATGGTTGCCATAGGGAAGGGAGTAGGGAATGCGGAAAAAAACTAAGCACTTAAATATAGGATGCGATGAACGAGATCCATATGTCACATATAAAATAAAAGCACAGATAAAAACGGCACTGTATATCTTTCCAGAATGTGAAAAAAATAAGATTTTATATACCATTTTTTCCTAACATCTAGGAGTTTCACTTTGAGCAGTTCTTCCTAAAAATGTCTTAATAACGAATTTGCATCGAAGGTTTACTCTGTGCAGTGCACACGTATTAGCTAATCCAGTCCTCATACAGCCCTCTCAGTACTCCAGTGTTCAAATAATGAAAGCAAGTTTTAGAGAGTTGAAGTTTTTTTTTCCCTTAAGTTATAGAGTTATAAAGCATCTGTGCTAATCTGAGGCAGAAACTGTGTCTATTTGAACCCACTGGCACTCTTAATCCCATTTGATTATCATCCAAATAAACCCATTCGTGGTTATGTGGCTAGGTACATAATTCTGTTCAGGTTTCTGAACATTTGACAATGTTCTTGGTAGAATGTTGAGGAAAAAGTAAATCCAATAAATGCAATATATGTATTTTAAGTGAAATATTTTCTACGGTTTACATATCTTTGAGGAAATTAGCCTTCATTAGTTTCTAGACAACTTGTTTCTAATCCATTGACTTTTCCTTGTATTAAAAAAATACTCTAGACTTATCTGGGTGATCACCTCTTAAGTTATATCAGTGTCTAATCACTATATTGTACACCTGAAGCTAACATAATATGTATGTCAACTGTAAGTGAAAAATAAAAAATGTGTATAAAAAAAAATACTCTGGTAAGAATACCTGGAGTGGTTAAGAGTAAATTTCAGGCATGAGATTAAATAGTCATCTACCACCCTCTAGAGGCCAGCATCAGTACTCCCTGTGCAGCCTAAAGTGTGAATCACAGTGGGAACTGGGCTGAGTTTTACGTCCTCCGCGACCTGTTGCTCCAGTTTGAACCCCGATGATGACTTTTCCTTTCATCTATGGGGTTACTTTAAAGCTGGGTGGCTCCAGTATCCTCCCTGAGCTCCTTAAAGACGTTGACGTCCTGGACCCGCTGTAATTTCTCCTCGTGGCCACAAGGGGGCACCGCTGCCCTGTCTAACGACAGTCTGGAGGCGGTCAGCCCCGCGGCCTTTTGGGAGCACAGGCAACGGGTAACCTACAAGCGCAGTAACCAGTCTCGAGCGGCGCGCATGCGTGGTGGCGGAGTGGGCGTCTGCCTTCGCTCTGGGGGCGGGGTCTAAGGAGAAGCTGATGCAAGGTGCACAGACAGCGCTAAGGTGGAGGCGGATGGGGGGTGTGGGGGTGGTACCAACAGATGGCAGTGAGTAGGGTGTCATCCCCCAGATCCTGCTTTCCAGGCAGCGTCCTCCCTTGGTTGTGATCTGACTCCATATCCTGCAGGACCTTCACTAATGACAGACACCCCTGGTCACTGGACTTCTGTGCACATCTTCCCACACGTACAGCACTCCCCTCCCAGAAGAATAGCTCAAGTCCTGTATTGATATAAGAACATACAAACAGGTAGAGAGTTTTTATAAAAATGTATTCGAGCCAAATAGAGGATACGCCCAGGCAAGGTCTCAACAGATTGAGAAAAACGTTTCCCGGAAATGATTTTGTAGCTTCTCTTAAGATGTGGAGTTAAGCAAACGATCCAATAAAAAAATGGGCAGAGGACCTGAACAGACACTTCTCCCTAGAGGACATACAAATGGCCAACAAATATATGAAAAGATGCTCTACATCACTAGTTATTAGAGAAATGCAAATCAAAACCACAATGAGATATCATCTCACACCTGTTCAAATGGCTATAATCGACAGGATAAGTAATAACATGTTGGAGAGGATGCGGAGAAAGAGGAACCCTCATACGCTGCTGGTGGGACTGCAAATTGGTATAGCCACTATGGAAAACAGTATGGAGGTTCCTGAAGAAACTAAGAATTGATCTACCATTGATCTGGCTTTGAACTGATCTGGGTATTTACCTCATAGACTTGAAAACTGGTGCGTAGGGGGACAGGTGATGTAACACCTGCTGTTCCACACTGGTATCTGACAAGATAATTGCACACCAATGTTCATAGCAGCATTATTCACAGTGGCCAGGACATGGAAGCAACCAAAGTGTCCTACAACGGATGATTGGCTAAAGAAACTGTGGTACATATATACAATGGACTATTACTCAGTCATAAGAAGAGATGAAACATTGCCATTAGCGACAACATGGATGGACCTTGAGGTAATCATGCTAAGCAAAATAAGCCAGACAAAAAGTTGACAAGCACATGATATCACTCATATGGGGGATATAAACCTAAAAGCAACGAATGAACAGGACAAACAAACAGAGAGTCTCACGGACTATAGACTAGTGGTTACCAGAGTGTAGGGGATAGGGGAGGGGGGTGGGTTGGTAGATGATTAAAGTGTGTCAAATATAGTGGGGTAGAGCTAGGGTGAAGTGGGTAAAGGGGATCAAATATATGATACCTGAAGGTAACTGGACTTTGGGTGGTAAACACACAATAGAATATACAGACGTCAAATACTGTACACCTGAAAATTATATAATTGTATTAACTAATGTTACCCCCAATAAACAATAATAATAAAAAGATGTGGAGTTAAGGAAGGAACGTAAAGATTTCATTGAGCTAAGAGAAAGCAAGTTGAAGATCAGATTACAGGGTAGTTAGATTACGTGCTCTCCGAGAGTGGTCTTAACTTTAGAAGGAAGGGAGAGGAGTTTCATAGGTGGGTTAACCTAGATGCACAGAAAAAACATGTAGCTTCTGTTTTGATTTCTAGGTAAACAATTACACCATCAATGAATAATGAGGCACTTATCTGAATTTTAATATATTTTTCTCAAAATAAGAAAATTATGGTATGGAATTACTTTGGCAAACTACTCGGTAAATAAAAATAAGGCACTACAATACTGATGGTATAGGATGAAAACCACAGAAGAAAATAAAAATCCTTGCGTCCATATGGGTATCAAGAAATAATTGAGTAAGCAAATTAGTAGGCGGGGAAGTAGGGACAGTTCTGACTTGGTGACTCACGCGCCCTAAGGCGGAGAGGGTGGGTCAAAGTCGACCCCGCAGGAGGTGAAGGCTGGGCGCCCGGCGGGCGCAGGAAAACGCGAACCCGGGCGGAGGACGAGGGGCTGGACGCTCGCAGCCCGGGGCAGAGCCGAAAGCTCGGGAACGCCCACTTCAAGCCCGCGGGGCGGGGCGAGGGCGCGGCGCCTCCAGGGCCGCGCACATCCGGGCTCTGGCGCGCGCACGCGCACTCGCCCGAACATGGCCGCCGCCGCCACCCGGTCGCCTGAGGTGAGTCCCGCCGCGCCTCTCGGCCTTTGCGTGTCTGTTTTCCCCTTTACGGCCGCGGGGCGCAGAGAAGGTCCGCCGGTCCCGGTGGGTCGTGAGCGGCGTGTCCGCGGGCGGGTTTCAGGCGGGCAGTGTGCGCGGTCGGCTCGCAGGGGCGGGGTCGGCCCCGGGCGCTGCTGCCCTCGCGAGTGTGGAAGACCCCGGCGGGTGAGGGTATCCTGCGGGTGTGGACGCCTTCCCCCGGCGAGTGTGGCCTCTCCTCCCGGCCTTACTTCGTGTCGCTCAGCTGTTCCGCACTGGTTTCAGCGGGTCCTTCTTAAGGACCGTTTCGCCCGCACCTGCCAGGTGTCCTGGCCCAGCCGCTGGGGCGATCCCGGTCTACGCCCTTCTGCTGCCGGGTTGTGGAAGGGCGGGTGTCGGCGTCGCGGGTCTCGAGTCACTTGGCCACGTTGCGCCCGGTGACCTCTGCCGTTTCCCACTGAGTCCCGCAGGTGTTACATCACCTGTCCCCCCACCACATAATATCTGCCAAGTCAGATCTTGCTGCAGTTCCCAATGGGGGCCGCGTTTTTTCACCTGTTTACTGACCATTTCGCTTTCTTCCTTGGTTTAGTGATTCATCTCCTTGGCTCCCCAATCTAGTTCACGATAGAAGTTTTCATACGTATAGACAAGTCGAAATCTTTGTCCGACCTTATACTGACGCATTAACATCTGCTCCACTAGCTGTAACCCGTATATTTCCCTCTGTCCATCCTTTTACCTATTCATTAAATCTTTTGGGGATACATTTAAATTAAGTGGCAGTTATCACTGCGCTTCTCCCCTCAAACACTTTGCTTAACATCAGTTATAATTCTATTCCATCTATTGCTGCAAAATTTTTTTGAGGCAGAATTGACTTAACACTGAATTGCGCAGATCTTCATTGTACCAAGTGGATCAATTTTGACAAATGCAACCCAACCTTTCATCAAACTGACCGTCGTCATCTCAGAAAGTTCTCATATTCTTTGCCAATTGAAAAAATTTGGTTGTAGAGGACTTGTGAAAATACGTTTTGAATACCAAGGCTTTGTCCCCTCCCAAAGCCCGCCCCCCATAGCAAGTAACTTTCCTTCACTCTATCGCTTGCTTTCTCTCCCTTCTCACCCCCATCTTCCTGTTTTGAAAAGTTTTACACCTACAGAAAAGTCGCAGGAATAGTTCAATGAACACTTGTAAAACCGTCCAGATTCTCAAGATAACAGTTTGCCACATTAGCTTTACCTTTCATTCTTCCCTGCCTCGAACACATATAGACAGTCTTTATTTTTTACACTCACACACACCACGAGTATAAAAGGTTGATTATTCACATAATGAGATTGTCTTGGGAGAAAAGGGCAGGCTTCCCAAGGTGATCCAGAAATAGCCTGAGAGAGCAGAAGGAGACTGTTGGGCTTTTATTGTGACTAGAGAGTGGAGCTGGGATTAGGGTGGCCTTGCATTTATTGGGATTTGCATGGTTTGAACCTCTGCTGACTCCAAGAAGAAAGCACTCAGGCTTGTCAGCTTGCCTAGTTGTGGAATGGAAGGAGATGAGACAGTAGGTCGTGGGGCGGGGGCCTTGAAAGCGGTCAGCAGTCATCAAAAATGGAGTCAGATTCTATCACAATTGGTAGGTGGGTGACTTTGCTGTGGGGGAAAAAACAGGGCTAAAGTTGATAATAAACATTTTTTTTAAAGGATGCATCATTTGAACAAATAAAGTTAGCATCATGTGTGCTTCACAGAGATGGCGGGAACCATGTGGATGGGGTTGGACAGCTGAAGTCTGGCAGCCATTGATGTCAAACATCCAGGTATTGAGCCTAAGTGGATGTCTCTGCAAGGTCATGGAGACTGGAGATAAAGCCCTTCAGAGGTGAGTGTCTGGGAATAGAATTCTACACAAGCTTGGCACATCCCTATGAAACTCTTACTTCTCTTGCGAAGTCTGAAGGTACCACAAATGTGCCAGGTGGGATCTAGACCAGTGGTTATTATCCTGACAGACTCGATACCTGCTTATTTTTATGATACAGTTTTATTGAGATATAATTCACAGACGATATAACTTACTATCTTAAGGTGTAAAATTCAGTGGTTTTTAGTACGTTCACTAGGTTGTGTACCCATCACCAATAACAATTTTAGAATATTTACATCATCTGAGAAAAGAAAGCCTATGCCCATTAGCAGTCACTCCCCATTTCTCCATCCCTCCCAGCCCCAGATAATCAATAATTTACTTTCTGTCTCTGCATTTGCTTATTCTAGACATTTCATATAAATGACCATACAATATGTAGTTCTTTGTTTTGGCTTCTTTCACTCAGCATAGTATTTTCAAGATTCATCCATGTAGTAACATGTATCAGTACTTAGTTCGTTTTTCTGGATGAGTAATGTTCTGTTGTATGGATATATCACATTTTGCTTATTCATTCATTGATTGATGGACATTTGAGTTGCTTCCACTTTTTAGGTATTGTAACTAATGCTTATGTGAACATGTTTTTAAATTTTGTTGTTGTTGTTATTGTTTTTGTGGACATATGTTTTCATTTCTCTTGGATAACTACCTTGGAGTGGACCTGATTATAGTCATCCTACTGGCTGTGAAGTGGTATCTCACAGTGGTTTTGATTTGCATTTTCCAGATGGTTAATGATGTTGAGCATGTTTTCATTGTGCTTATTGGCCATTCGTATATCTTTTTTTAGAGAACTGTCTATTCAGAT
Source organism: Pteropus medius (assembly GCF_902729225.1). Classification (NCBI taxonomy): domain Eukaryota; kingdom Metazoa; phylum Chordata; class Mammalia; order Chiroptera; family Pteropodidae; genus Pteropus; species Pteropus medius. Next base: position 143,328 of record NW_024344198.1, on the reverse strand, counting down.
CCTTTGTCCATTTAATAAATGGGTTATTGACCTTTTTATTATTTAATTGGAAGAGTTATTTATTCTGGATACCAGTGCCTCGTCAGATACAGGATTTGCAAATATTTTTTCATATTATGTGGATGTCTTTTTACTTTCTTAGTGATGTCATTTGAAGCACAAAAGGTTTTATTTATGTTTTTCACTTGTGCTTTTGATATGTCCAAGTTTTTGAATTTAACACACCTGTGTTTTTCTTTTGGGAGTTTTATAGTTTTAGCTCTTATATTTAGGCCTGTTATCCATTTTGAGTTAATATCTTCACTCTTTATGATCAAGTTTGCAATGTGTGTTTTATCATCCTAAGAGGGATTTTATAGATAATATTACATATTCAAAAATTAAAAAATTTCTAAAGTCTTGTGTGCACATAAAGAATCAGTGAAAGGAAAGGTATTTGTGTTAAAATATATATTTCTATATTTCAATGCTTGGGCACAGCTACCCTAGAAGAAATGGGAAACAGTTAGGTGCTGCAGACTGTGGGTTTGGATTAAGAGAAACAGAACAGAATTCATTATATTCAGAGAGATAAAATGGGGCATGGTATGGGTGGATGATGCTGGAAGAGTGAGTGTTGGAAATGGACCCAGACCAAGTGTATTAAACAGGAAAGGAAGAATGTACCTTGGAAGCAGGTTCTAAGCACTTACACAGTAAGGCAACCCAGGCTGTCCTTATTCACAGGCAAAGGGTCAATCACCCCTGTGCTCTGACCTGGAACAGCATCGGGATAATTTATCGCAGAAAGTGCTCCAGACCTGAGGTCTCAGCATGTGCTGGGGCAACATTCAGCGTGTAGAAAGTCTTGCAGATCACCTTCTCATTGGCCATGGGGAAGAAAAGGATAGGCTGGGGCTGCAGAGAAGTGGTATGGTGGACATCCAAACACAGGGTCCAATAAGGAGTTGGGGAATATGGCAGACCCCCAAAATATGTGAACAGCATGGAGATGAATTTTTTACAACATTATTTTTGTGTCATTATTTTGCTAAAAATAGTAATATAGAAATATATATGAGGGCAATAAGATTAGACATTTGAAAACAACCCTGATTAATGAAATACAGTGCATTTCCTGCGTTAAATGCCTGATTTAATATGCTTTTCCAGCAGTCTGTCCTAATACCCTCACAGGTACTGGTGACATTTTTTTTTCCCCCAGTAACCTCACAATGGCACTCACACCCTCATCGACTGAGAGTATAGTCGGAACAGCCAGTTTCGTCATGGAGAGAGAAGCAGAGTAAGGAATGATTTCGTGAATTCATAGCAGCATCTGGATTTCCTTTGAGCTTCCTTCTCTTAAATGAAGGCACACTCTTTTTCTAAAGTGTTACATCACATGTAGTATTGCTGTTCTGAAGTACTCCAGGTTGATACCTGCAGAGACTTTGGGACACAGGACGGTCAAGCACCATGTGGAGCAGTCCCAGGCGTGGTAGCAAATAGGCCTCTCTAGCCCCGGCCTCCACCTTTGTGACAACCTAACACCTTCACAGATTTTCAGATGCCCCGAGGGGATACTGCCAAAGTTAAGAGCTTCAGGTCAGGCTGGGGGATACTTGTCCTTTATATAGGAGACATGTTTGTGTTTAGCATCACAAGCATTGTTCTTGAAGGTATAACTTTACTTATTACAACTTTATTGAGGTACAATTCACAGATCATAGGATTCATCCAAAATGCACAAATCAGTAGTTTTAGGCTTGTGCACAAAGTTTTGCAGCCGTCACCACTGTGTAATTCCAGCTGTTTTCATCAGCCCGAGAAGAAACCCCATACCCACTAGCAGTTATTCCCCCTTCCCCTTCTTTCCGCTCCTGACAAACGCTAATTGACTTTCAGTTTTTATGGAACTACTTGTTCTGAACATCATATAATCGGATTATAAAGGTATGGTCTTTTGTGTTTTGAGTTCTTTTACTGAGCATAATGTTTCGAAGGTTCAGATGTATCAGTTCTTTATTTCTTCTAATGGCTGAGGAATATTAGAATATTCAGTTGTGTGGATTTCTGCATTTTGTTTATCCACGTATATGTACAAGCTTATCTGTAGACACATGTTTGGCTTTTTCTTGATTTAGATACCTAGGAGTGGTCCTGTGATAACTCTGTGTTTAACTTTTCAAGAAACAGGCTGTTTTCCAAAGCAGCAATACCGCTTTACATTCCCGCCAACAGTGTGTGAGGGTTCCAGTTTCTCCACATCCTCTTTTTATATTTTCTGTATATAAGTCTTTTGTCGGATATGTACTTTACAAATATTTTCTCCCATTTGGTGGGTCATCTTTTCACTTTCTTAGTGGTATATAAACCTTATTTCAAAAAAGGGAATATCTGTTATAGATGAAAGGGACTTTCCCTTTGCTCCTCAAGGCTCGTTTCCCTCCATATCCCAAGACCTTGTGATCACAGCTTTCGTAGGTGTCTTTCCAGGACATTTCAATATTTTTACTTCCAGAATATTTTGTCTAAAAAATTTCCCTCGGTGGTATCATCCTATATATGTCTGACTGACTTCTTTAAAGTGCACACATGCATCCTCCCCCTACAGACCTATGGGGAGGTGCTCTCGTTTTTCTTGTTTTCCATCTCTTGTTTTTCACAGGACAACCACAAGCCATTCAGAAGGTCCAGTATGGAGAACACGTGGTCTGGTAGCAGAGCAGCCTTAGGAGGCTTTTTCAGTATAAGCTTCCAGGAGTGACAGCAGGAGGCACCATCCTGACATCACTGTCAAATGCTGTGGACATTAGCAGACATCTGAGGTCTTAGTCTTCGCTTCAGAGCGAACAATCCTTATGTTTACTCATTAAGTATGATGTTTATGTTAATTCCCTGTGTCTTGGTGGTTACAAATTTTCATCATGAATCGGAGCTTGCTTTAAAGTACCTTCTCAATTTATTGACATAGGGTAAAGGGGTCTACTACTTTTGTCTAAGAGCATTTGGGTCATAAGTCTGGGCAAGATTTCCTCAAATTAGTACTTTATGAACTTATCGAGGTAGGCCGCAGGGGATTATCTTCTTTTATTTGAAAGTATGGAGAATTGCGTGAGTAGATGCTGTCATGCTCCTCAGCCCTGCATTCCTAGGATACGTCCAATAATGCCATGTCCAATAATGCCATGTCGGTAACATTTTACTGTTTCCTAGTTCAAATCCCTTTGCATAACTATCACTTTTGTGTGCCTCCTATCTCTTTTTTAATGGCCACTCTTGTTAAAGGTGTGTCTATTTCATTAGTCTTTTCAAATAACAGACTTCTGGTTTTCTTTATCTTCTTGCTGTTTCTTTGTTTTCGGTTTCTGTACTTTCTGCTTATACCTTTATTATCATCTGCCTTCCACCTCCTGTTGGTTTACTTCATGGTTCTTTCCATTAAGTTGAACAGTGAGCTCACTCAACCTACAGTCTCCTTTTTTTACTATAAGCATTAAAGACCAACATTTTCCGCCTAGGAACTGTGTTAGCTGCATCCTCACTCGCTACATGTTTTGAGATGTACCATTCCCGTTGTCGTTCATTTCTAGGTGTTTTCTAATTTCTGTCTAGATTTCTCTTTGTTCTGTGAATTACTGCGAAATAGCTTTTCATTTTTACAAATAAATTGGGGTTTGTTTTACTTCTTGTTTTTCTTGTATTTGGTTTTCTGTTACTGGTTTTTCACATGACCAAATCTGTTGTCAAGAGGCTATGGTCTGTGTCAAGCTGTGGTCTGGCCTTTGTTGAACTTGTATCTTGGCCTGGTTTATGGCCAGTGTTAGCAAATGTTCCACTTCTGCTTGAAAGTGTCTGTCTCTAGTTGTTGATACTTCACTCTTCATCCAGCTGAGTAATCAGGCTGGCTAATTTCATTCTCTCCAAGTGTCTCTATTCAGTTTTTCTGAATTTCCATTTCTGAAAGGGGTCCATTAAAACCTCCCATTATGGTTGGATTTGCTGACTTTGACTTGCAATGCTGGCTGACTTTGCTGTGTTTTGAGACGTTGTATTAATGTAGGCATCTTTACCACTGTTATATTGCCATTATCGTACTTGAAGTTTATCATTGGTTAACAAAGAGCCATAAAATCTTTGGTTGGCATTCGTCTCTTCTAAATTTTTGCTTTTGTCTTCTATGTCCTTTTGCTTTAGGTATGTGTGTTACAAACATTTTAATGCAGTGCGATGCGGTGTCTTTATCTGTCCCATCGAAGCCATTTACGTATATTTATTGGTGATACTTTTTCACCTGTCCTTTCTGGGCTTTCATCCCTTACCAGCTTCTCCTGGATTGATCTGGTTTTTATTTTTTTAATTATTCTTCCCTCCTACAACAGGGTTTTTCTGCCTCAGCACTGTTGTTGTCATTTGGGGCTGGATCATTCTATTGTGAGGGGCTGTCCTGTGAATTAAAGAATGTTTAGCAGCATCCCTGACCTCTGCCCTCTAGATGCCAGTGGCACTTCTCCCTTACTAATGACAACCAAAAACATCTCCAGACGTCCCAAAGTGTCCTTTGTGGGTAAAGTTGCCCCTGGTTGAAAACCACTACTCTACGGGCTTGCAAGTTTTACATGACATTTATTTTATTCCTTACTTGACCGGGTCTCACATGAATCATGAACAATATAAGGACGGCAGGACACTTAAGTTTGTTACCCCTCTCCCATCTCACAGGACACTGCCACCTGGTATTTTAGACCATCGTGCTGTTAACTCCCTGAGTCATTATTACTAGTGCATTTTATATGGTCAGTACTGAATTTGATCTAAGTACACATTCATCGTTTCCTTTCTTTCCATTCTTTCCTTCTGGGCTTTTCCGGAAGAACAACGCTAATTCTTTTGGCAGTATCCCCGAAGGTAAGCTCTGCTTTTGCTTTTCTGAAGCTGTCTTTTATCTTACCTTTCCTCTTGAACAATAATGCAGTTGACAGTTTTTCCTCAGCACTTTGAAAGTAACCTCCATTACCTGTGGGTTTCTATTTTGCTATCAAGGGGTCCATAACAATACTTTTCATCCCTTCACCAGTGGTCTATCTTCTCCCTGCTGGCCTTTGAGACTGTGTCCTTGGTATAGGTCGATGTCCACTTATGCTCGGGACTCGTGCTTCCTGAGCCTGGCATGCCCACAGGCAGATTGCTGAGTGGAGGGATGTGCCCATTTTGTGTTCTGTCGGCTACTGCCAAATTAGCCTGCCAAGTGGGCTGACCACTGTCCATGCCCGCCAACTCTCTTCCTGCATGCCTGTCCAAGCTTCACATCATACATTGTGTTACTTTTACTTATAAAATATGTATATTTCGTGTTCTTAAAGTTGAAGTTCATAATTGCCTGAATGAGCAGATATTCATGTTTTCAGGACATTTCCATTTTCTCTCTGTTTAGTTCCTCTGTATCTTTTTTCCCCCCTTTTTTATGCTGTTCTGTAAAAAGTATAGATTTGAGGTATTATTTTTTTGCTGCTTTTATATTTCATAATATTGTCTCTCCACTTGCCACTTGTATTTTGACTCGTATTATGTCTTTTGTTGCGTGGAAACTTTTCCTATTGATATCAAATTGTTAATCTTTGTCTATATTGTTTTTTCTTCTTGAGCCTTGGACTGCCTCATTCGTGAAGATATCCTACATAATTTAAACTTTGATTTTATAGTGAGGTCTTTATTCACTTCAAATTTTTAAATTTTTATGAGGGGGAAGGGTCTAATTTCATTTTACCTAAAAACTATACGGACAGCCAGTTATCTTGGTAACTGATTGAAGATCGATAACGGTGATGACAGTGGCAGCCACTTATGGAGCGCTGTGCATTCCCCAGCTCAGGGCTAGCCTCAGATGTGATCGGACTCTCATAATAACCCTGCAAGTTGGTCACTGACAGATCTAGGACTTTCTGATCTTCAAGGTCAGGGAGCCTATACTGTGCCCCATCTGTGAAGGCAGAACTCCGACCACAAAGGTGGAGTGCCGTCTGCTTGTTCAACACCGTCATACACACATTGTATGTATGAGTTGAGGCTTTGAAAACGTGTGCTGGTTGTCGTAGGAGCAGCAGGTAATGGGGACTGGCACACAGTGACCAAGACTGTGTTCTGTTGTGAGCAATGACACTGGCCTCGGGTCTCTCCTGTCACAGGCTAATTCCGTTGGTAATATTTCCCAGTACCGGCCTTCTTATTTTTTGAGAGGATGAAAATGCTGTGTCGCTAACTTTGAACCTGTTCTTGCCTCCATCTCTTGACTCTCACTTGTCTCCTCCTTGTATGGATGGGAATTTGAGAAAGGAAACAAGTAAAAATACACATCCACATGCCTGGCTGGTCATCGTTTTTCATTCCTCTTCCAAACATAGCTTCATATACTGAAGTCCTTTTCATTCTTTACTTTTCAGCCTTGAACACGAGATTGAAAATGACAGCTCAGAATATTCCTGAGGAAGAACTACCCTGTGACGTGGAAATGGAAGGATTTATGAGAGAGGGTCCCCATTTTTCCATTCTGGGTGATAGTTGGGACTGTAAGAACTGGGAGGGAGATCTGTGCAATTCAGCTTTAACTCAGGAGAAGCCAGGGGCTCGGGAGTCAGTTTGTGAATATCCTGGACTTGGGGGGCCTTTGAGTGCAAGCTCAGACCTTCCACCCTCTCGGAGGGTTCCTGCAACAAACGGTTTCCATATATATGACTCAGAAGTTCGCAGTTTGGATTATGACCCAGCTGTCCACAGTTGTCAGAAAAGTTTTGTGTCTAAGATAACTGGTGACAGTGATGCCTGTGGAAAAGCCTTCAGTCACTCCATGGAAATTATTCAGCTTGGAAGAAATCAAATGAGAGAGAAACCCCATAAATACCCCGAAAGTGTTAAGTCGTTCAGCCATTTTCCCCCTCTTGATGAACAAAAAATAACGAGAAGAGGGAAGAAACTGTCAGAAGGCAAGGGCTTTGGTAACACGCTTACCCTGAGTTCATCTCGGAATGAAAATAGGGGTCACCCTGGAGAGAAGCTGTACGAATGTACCGAATGTGGCAGATGCTTCAAACGGAACTCTTCTCTCGTTTTGCATCACCGAACTCACACTGGAGAGAAACCTTACATGTGTAATGAGTGTGGAAAATCCTTCTCCAAGAACTACAACCTGATTGTGCACCAAAGAATCCACACAGGAGAGAAGCCCTACAAATGCAGTAAGTGTGGGAAAGCCTTCAGCGACGGGTCAGCTCTGACACAGCACCAGAGAATTCACACTGGGGAGAAGCCTTACGAATGTCTAGAATGCGGGAAAACCTTCAACCGGAATTCCTCCCTGATTTTACATCAGAGAACTCATACAGGGGAGAAGCCGTACAGATGTAACGAGTGCGGGAAGCCTTTCACGGACATCTCCCACCTCACCGTGCACCTCAGAATTCACACTGGGGAGAAGCCCTACGAGTGTGGCAAGTGTGGCAAGGCTTTCCGAGACGGCTCGTACCTCACCCAACACGAGAGGACTCACAGCGGAGAGAAGCCCTTTGAGTGTGGGGAGTGCGGGAAGTCCTTCAACCGGAACTCTCACCTCATCGTGCATCAGAAGATCCATTCTGGGGAGAAGCCCTATGAGTGTGCGGAGTGTGGGAAGACTTTCATCGAGAGCGCCTACCTCATCCGGCACCAGAGGATTCACACCGGCGAGAAGCCCTACGGCTGTGACCAGTGTCAGAAACTTTTCAGGAACATCGCCGGCCTCATCCGGCACCAGAGGACTCATACTGGCGAGAAGCCCTACGAGTGCAGTCAGTGTGGCAAAGCTTTCAGGGACAGCTCCTGTCTGACCAAGCACCAGAGAATTCACACTAAGGAGACCCCATACCAGTGTCCGGAGTGTGGAAAGTCCTTCAAGCAGAACTCGCACCTGGCGGTGCATCAGAGACTCCACAGCAGGGGGGGTCCCAGCCAGTGTCCTCAGTGTGGGAAAACATTCAGAAGGAGCTCGGCCCTCGTCCGCCATCAGAGCACACACCCTGGAGAGCAAGCCGTGGAAACGTAATGAACGCAGGCCTACTTGTCTCCTGAACGTTCTCAGAAACCTGTGTGAAGGAGGGATGTCTTCAGGGATGACTCCTCCTTGTCAATACAAAAGAGATTTTTAATTTAGTTTAAGGAAAAAAGTAAGTCCCCGCAATCCCACCCCCTGAGATTATAATCATTAATATTCTGGTGACCATTCTCTCCCCATCTCTTTATGTGTTTATGTTTTTGCATGGATAGGGTCACGTTACACACGTGGCTTTTAAATATAGAAATTTGCTTTTAAGTATTTCTCTACCCTATCCAGTGAATTGATGAATGTGAGACATTCCTTAGCCATACTATTAAGTTGATACATTAGGGGACTCCCGGAGGGAATATAAAATGCTAATAAATGTGGGAAAGGCTTCAGGGATGATCAGCCTGTACCAAGCAAGATACACTGGAGTAAAACCAGTGGATGTCTGTCAGGAAGACGCTTCCCTGGAGACAGCCAACTGCGCCCGCGTCAGAGTGTGTAAACTGCAAAGAACCTGTGAATGTGTTCAGTAACTAATCGGTACGAGGGATCGTTTAATCGGGAGTGTCTGCCTTATTGTACATAAGTGAACTCTTAACCGGAACCATGTGTAAGCGGTGAGAGCAGCTTTTGGCAGGAGCTCCTCAGTGTTCCACCTCTCAGCAACCACAGTGTTGGAGTAGATTGCCGTTTGAGTGTGTTTCTGTGTTACAGTCTTGCCAGATGCCGATGACTCATTTCAGAAGGAGCACTTACTTGGACGAGAGTGTTGCTTACGAGTGAACAGTGGCATTATCTTTCTTAAGACTGAAGCCAGCTTATACTGAGATGGAAAGGGCTGCTGTCAATAAGTGTGATACGCCGCTTTAGTTGTTATAACAAAAAGTACTGAGTTATGTTTATCTTGTTCCTTTACATTGTTGTTCACTTAGGACACTTCTGATTTGTTCCTTGCTGAACCATAATGATAAAGGTTTTGTTGCCTTATTGAAAATGCTCATGATACAGCAGGCAACAACATAAACAAGCATAAAGTAGATTTGCTATTACGATGGCCATGTGAAAATATGTGTACATGTCACTGTAGAGTGGACATTGATCATGGAGAAATAAACCTGGTTTTCCTAGTGGACTACAATCGTGTATGATTTTTTTTCTGTATTATAAATCATACATTGTTGCTGTCATAACTTGATAAGGAATAAAAAGGTGATGAATTTTGGGTTTCTTTTTTTTTTCTTTTTCTTTTTTTTTTACCAGAAAGGTCTAGATCAGGGTCATAGGGCAGCCGTAACTTAATTGGGGGGCAACCAGTCAGAAGCTTCTCATATGAGTGTCCCACAACACAGGACATAAGAATCATTTCCTTCTTTGGGACTTGGATTGTGAGGGGATGTCACTATGGAGGAGAGGGTAGGGTGGGCCTGGAAGAGGTCTGGGCTGACCTGGGAGCTTCTCTCCTGAGACAGGTGTGCTGGCCACTTAAGAGCTGCTTAAGCTGGCTGACGTGGTGTCAAAGCCCGGGCTTTGCTCTCCTGTGAATTTGGACTTGCGAAGGCCGCTGAGCTAGTTAAGGCAGAGATCATAGATGTGTGTTGCCGTAAGCTGCTAAGTTTGTGGTGATTTGTTATGGCGACAGTAGAAAACTAGCAGCCTTAAAAGAAAATTCCCTCCTGCCCTTTCCCTCTTCGTTTTGATCCGCTTGCGCTCCGTTCCTTTGGCCTGCTCCCACAGATGCCCCGGCAGGGCCACTGCCGGGTTGCCTGTTGCTGTCATGCGCATTAGGAAGGCGCTGCATTTGCAGCAGGCCGTGATCTGGAGGCATGAAAACTCAGTGCTCGGCTTCATCGCATCAGCGCCGACAGCTGCAGCTGCAGGAAGCTGATGGCCAGAGGCCCAGAGCATTGCCTGCAAGTCCTGCCTGATGCATGGCCAGTAGGGCTAGTGTAAACCGTTCAGTTCCAGACCCAGACCTTCCTCCATCTCCCGAGGGCAACTTCCCCAATACAGTCGTCAAGAACTCCCTTCGGGGAGTAATGGCCTCCCCAATATGTCTACATCCTAATCCCTTCCAAAGTGGTTGTACTATTTTGCTTTCCTACCAGCAAAAAATAATACTTTCTTTTGCTGTGCATCCTTGCCAGCACTTGGAATGCCCACTTTATTTTTATTTTAGCCATTCTGATAGGTGTCTAGAGGCTGTGAAAGTAATTTCAGCCTCTAAAGAAGCAGTAATTCCGGTAGTTTTATCATACGTAAGCTGGGCTGCAGCGGCGAGTGGCAGCAAAGATATTGGGGTTTGTTGGAGCACCCTCTCTCCTGGGGCATTGCAGATCTCATGGCATAGGGAAGGAGGACAGGTGGGTCCATGCAGATGCTCAGTTGCTGCTCAGAAGTGGCACTCCCCATGCACGCTCACCTCCTGTAGCCACAGCAAGTCCACAACCGAGCCTAACGTCGCTGGGGCAGTGAGGCATCGTCCTGGGTGAGAGGCAGCAAATATTTCCAACCGTAACAGGTTACCTCACTTGTTTTACTTCGTAATCTTTTTGGTTTGGCAATAGCGTTTCAACTGATAGGCACTGTCTCTAGGCCGGCCCCATCTTCTCCCATCTTCACCTCGCTCACTGTCCAGTGGCCTCCCTGCCGTTCTTCAAACATGCCAGGCATGCGCTCACCTCAGGGACTCTGCAGTCACTGTTCCCTCTGGGGGGGCCCTCTTCCCAATGCCTTTGGGCTCAGTTGCCTGCCTCCTGTCATGACACACATCAGCTCAGCAAGGCCTTCCCAGATTTCTCTGTTTAAAATTGCAACCGCGCCTGCCCAAAACACACTCCACCGTCTCCCCCTGCTTATGTTTCTCCAAAGCATCGACTGCCATGTGACTGATCTACAACGCGCTCTGCCTGTTTATCTCCCCCGCTGGACTGTAAACACCTCGTTCTGTTTTGGGCTGTATCACTGATGCTTAGAATCCTGCAGCAGGGACTCAAAAGAGTTACGTGGAGGCGACCCAGCACGAGTGAACAGTGGGTGGCCACACCTTGGGTGCATATATTTGTTTTCTGATTCTAAAGCAATCTTTGTTCGCTGGAAGGAAAGACTCAGAATGTACAGGAATATATGAAATTAAGAAATTGCATTCAGAATCTCACCTGGGTATCCGTCTCAAAAGCTGTGTGAGATCTGAGGTGAATTATTGAACAGCTCTGTGCCTCAGTTCCTCACTTACAGAATGCGGACAGGTCCTGCCTCATCAGGATTAAGAGAGGTGTGTGGAGTGCCTGGGACGTGATGGCTCTGTGGATTCACTGTTGCTGCTCCCCTCCTGTTACTGTGCCTTCTTTTACTGCCACTCTAGTCATTGACGATCTCGTCGATGAGTTTGTGTTGTTGCTGTTAACGGTAATATTGATGTTACTCTCCTCTGACTAGGAGGCTGAAAGAGAAGACGCCGGCCACCTTCTCAGGTTCTGCGCACTCTCAGAATCTATCAGCAGTAGTTGATAGATAGCATTGCTTCTCAGACTTGCGTCCATGATTGGCTGGTGGTCTCTTGAGGGGGCAGTGTCGAAGAGTCTAGTTGGGAGAGGACTAGAGGTCAAGAGGGCTATGATCTCCAGGGCGTGGATGATGGCAGCTGGGGTGTGTGTGCCTGACCAAAGTGGAGGCGGGGCTCCAGGCACTGTGACGCGGTCTTGGTGGGTCGGCCATTGGCATATGCGCCCCCGAGTAAGGGCATATATTGGAATGAGAAGGAAGATGCTGCCCAGTGTTCCTTCCACTGTGGTGCACATCCATCCCATGACAGTTGGAAAAGAGCCTCGTCTTGTTTGGGCTCCAAGCTCCTGGACTTGAGACGAAAAGAACTTCTGCCCCATGCCATAGCTTTTCCCACTCCGCTAAGACTCCTCCAAGGCCCTGCCCAGCAGCTGAACCAAAGCCAGATGATAACTGCTGCTCCAAGGGGAACTGAGCCACCCGTGTCTAGTCCAGAGTAGAGCTAGACTTCCCATGAGATGTCACAAGAACAGTGAGACGTGTTCCACTTGAACAAGGTTGGCCTTGTACGCCCCTTGGCCCATGTGGCCAGGAAGCAGCTCCGTAACATCTCAGACAGCCCAACCTCTGGGAGATCTGTGGGCCCTTTCTTCCCATAGGCTATCCCCTGTCTCACTGTCCCTGCTCCCCAGTATTTGTAACAGTTCCATCTTTCATCCACCAAATACCAGTGGGAGCTGCCATGTTTATTTTGATGGTACAAGAGTCATGCCTCAGCTAGACTCTTGTGAAGGAGCAGTAAGTTCTCTGTCCTCACTTCCATGGCCCTAAACGATGGCACTGGGGGCCCTGATGTGGGCACTTGCCTTAGGGGCTCAGGGATTCTGAGGAGTCAGCTGTGGCTGCTGGATGGTGAGGACAAGTCGTTTTGGGAGCTGATGCTGCCTCCCCTACTACCTTCTACGCTGGGCAGGGAGAATGAAGCAGAGAGAAAAGGGCAGAAATGGGTCGTGTGGCTGGACAGAAAGGAGTGATGGAGTCAGAAACAGGGTGGAGAGCTGTTTCCCAGCCCCCCACAGGCCAGGCGGCACCACACTGTGAGATGCACTGAGACACGGCCACTGCGTTCTCCTTTATCACCAGGGCTTCTTCAGGTATATTCTTGCTACTTGTCATTTGAGAGCGCCTTTATTATGACTGGTTTTTGTACTTTTTTTTTTGGAATAAAATATTTTTACGTTAGTTGTAAAAGCAATCCACGCATGGGGTAAAGAATTAAAAGGTAGGGGAAAAAATGAATGAAAAATAAGCCTCTTTCTCACCTGAGACCCCTCTTTGGAGACCACAGTTGATGTTTCTTGTATATCCCTTTGGAGACATTTAATGAAGGGAGGAGGAGGCTGTTTCTGGACACATGGGGTATAATATTTTGTGTTCTACCTTGATGGTTCTCTTCACCATGTGTTCTGGAGGCCATTTTGTGTGTACAAGTATGTCTTTTTAATGGCCTCAGTTGTATGGACCTGTCAACAGACATATAGATATTATAAAAAAGTGTTTCATACTATACATGCTGCAACATAACATCCTTGTTTCATTTTGCACACATGTACAGGTATGCCTTGATATCCTTGGATAAATTTGTGGGAGTGCATATGCTGGGTCAGGGTATATGCATTGAAACTTTTGCAAGACATTGTCCGATTGTCACTTGAAGAGGATGAACGATGTGTATTCTAAGCAGTAGCACCTGTTTTCCCATATTATTAACAATGTTCAGAGCTGGTAAACTTTCTTAATCCAATATATGAAATGTGACATCGTGCCTTAATTTCTGTTCAATTTATTATGAAGGAAGTTGTGCATCTTTTGATGCGATTCTAAGCCATTTCCATTTTTTCTTCCTAGATGTTAATGGCCTATTCTGTACTTAGTTCATTATTTTCTCTTGGATTGTTAAGTTTCTTCCTTGTTGATTTGTAAGAGTTCTTTATATATTAAGGACATTCAGCCATTGCCAGTCATCTGCAGATATTTTGCTAACAATTTGTATTTTGACTTTGGTTATGACATTTTTTTTTTCCTATGAAAAAAGTTTATTTTAAATGTAGCTAAATTTACAACTTTTCCATTATAGTTTCTGGGTTTTGTTTCTTATTAGGTCTGTACAAGACCTATACAATATAAGTCAGAAACCTCTCTTGCAGCAGGAAATAACATTTATAGTGCATTGATGGGTTCTGCCAATATGGAAATAGAGATTAATTTACTCAGGCTGGAGCTGGAATCTTCAGAACTTCTCTCTTTTGTCTTTGTAGCTTCGCTTTGTTTACTAGATAGGTGACACAGACCAGATTCTCAACCAGTTAGGCTTAGCCAATTCCTCGATACTTTTGTATAAAAGGATCTCTCAAAAGTGACAAATTGTAGTTTGGATTAAAATATTTCCTGGATGGAGACAAAAACAAAAAGTTAAACAAAGACTTTTAAAATCCTTCGGTTTTCTATAAGTCTTTTTATGGTTTCATTTTTTACATTTAAATCTTAAGTTCATCTGGAATTAATTTTGTTATAAGTAGTGAGGCATTGGGATCCAACTCCCCGCCCCCCCCACACTTGGATAGTCATTTGTCTCAACACCATTTATTCAAAAATTAATATTTTTTCTAATGGAATGAAATTTTATCTTTATCAGAATCCCACATTCTAATGTGTATTTTAATCTGTTTCTGGACTCTGTTCCATTGACATGTTTCTCTGTTTCTATGTCAGATGGCACTGTACTTATAAAAGGGCTTTATAGTATGTACAAGATCTCATAATACAGGTCACATCTGAGTTTATTTATAATTTTACAGAATGGTTAAACTGTGGTATATCCACACCATCAAATACTACATAGCAATGAAAAGAAACTAACTATCGATATACACAACTTAAATGGATCTCAAAGGAATTATGTCCAGTGAAAAAAGCCAATCTGAAAAGGCCACATACTCTGTGATTGATTCTATTTATATAATTCTGGGAAATGCAAAACTTTAGTCTTGGAAAACAGATCGGTGGTTGCCAAAGTTATGGGTGGGGGAGGGGGCAACAGGAGGGAGTGTTTTGTGCAGTGGGTCTATTATTTGTTCTGATTGTGTGGGTGTTTATACAAGTTAAATTTTAGGTCTGACTACCCCAAAATGTGAGTGTTGTATGTAAATAAAAGAATATAAAACTGGTTAAACATTTTTTAAAAATCAGTGTACACAAAATGACAGCCTGATAAACTTGCCGTCTAGAAAATTCTGTAATGAGAAGTAGGATCCTAGCCCTTGTCCTGCTTCTCCTGTCTGCTGGGATTCTGAGCACATTACTCACCCCAGGAGCCTCTTAAAATTCCCTCTGCTTTAGCGTTTCTTGAAGCCCCCGCATGGCTGGTCTTCGAATTCTGTCAGTTTCCTGGGTATGCGGAAACGACCTTCTTTAGCGAATCAGTGTCTCTGGGCCTCAGTGCCTTCACGTCTCTGTCTGGATGTCCCTACCTCTGGGTCTCTCCATCTCTGTCGTCTCCATGTTTCTGCTTCTCTCTCCATCTTCATTTCTAAGTGTTCTTACCTCTGTCTGTCCCAGTCTGTGGCCCTCCCCCTGTCTGAGTCTGTCTCCCACTCACTGTGTTTGTCGGCCTCTCTGTGTATCTCTCCACCTCTGGGGTTCAGGTCCCCCCCACGCCCCCGGCCCTGTCTCCATCTCTGGGTCCTCAAGCTTCTGTTACTCCCTGTCTCTGCGTCTCCTTGTCTCTCTGGGACTGTGTCTCTGCTTGTCAGGGCAGTGTTTTTTTAACCTTCTCTTGTTTACCTGGTTGCCATGGCGCGGGGGCGGGTCAGTCGCGAGCAAGGATAGCTGATTGGCTGTGGTCCAGCCCCTCGCGCCGTCGCCCCGCCCCATGCGCGGGGAGCACCCGCTGCATTCTGGGAGTTGTAGCCCGCGGCCCTCGCGTGCTGAGGAGTCCGCGGTCTTCGCGCGGAGCTCCAGGCCGCTGGGACCCGATCGGGGCGGCTGCGCCTGAGGTGGGTCTGGCCGGGCCGCAGAGCGCTGCGACCTTCCTTCCCTGAGCGGGTAGTAGTGGGCAGGCTGGAGGGCGCCTAGCAGCTGCGTTTGGGGGTGTCTGAGGGGATGACGACAGGGTCAATGGGGGCCCCTCGTGGGGGCGGGGCAGGCTGTGGTGCCCAGGTGGGCGCAGGGTGGGGGACTGAGGGTCTCCGAGTGTGAATCTGGGGAGCCAAGGGGATTGCCCAGCCGCCCTGGGGTTGGTCCCGGGGTGGGGTCCCTGTGTTCGCAGCCGGGGAGAACGTCAAGGGCCCGAGGCCAGTTGTGGAGACCTGGCCCAGCCGCCGCCTGCTGCTTTCTGCTTTTTAGCTTCCTCAGTGTTTGCCGACCATTACAGTCAAGAGATTTCACCTAAACGTCCCCAAATCTGGCTTCCCTTGAATGACGTAGCCGCCTCTCAGGATCAGCTGCGGGTGGGGAGAGGGCCGCCCAGGACTCGAACTCCATTCAGCAGCCAACTCCGCGCCCTGCTGCGCCCCGTCCGGCCAACTCTTCAGACCTGCCTGGCTCCGCAGGCGGGTTGGTCCAGGCCTGCAGGTCCCTGCCATTTCCAGAAATGGTTGCAGGCTGTCCACTGATCTCGTTCAGACTTCTCGTTGTTTTAATTTGAGGAGCAGGCCTGATACCCGGCCCTTCCATGTTAGTGGAAACTGAAGTCCCCATAATAGAGTTTTTAGTGATGAAGGAACCTTACATTTCTGGAATAAAGCCAAATCCCGTGCGATGTTACATGCATCACATGTACAGCATCGTTGGAATGAGTTTGCTAATGCCTTAAGAGTTTTACATCTTTGTGAGATTATTCTGTAATTTTTCTTTTTCCTATTTTGACTTTATTTTTGTATTTTTTCCCCGGGCTTATTGAAATATAATAGACAATTAGTTGCTCGGATTTACATTGTATAATTCAATGAGTTTTCTTCAATTATAATTGGCATAGAATAAAATATTAGTTTTAGTTGTACAGCATAGTGATTAGAGATCTATATAACTCACAAAGTGATCACCCCATTAAATCTAGTACCCTTCTTCCCCCTTACTTAGTTTTTACAACATTGTTGACTAGCCTCCTTATGCTACACTTTATATCTCCGTGATTATTTTGTATCTATCCATTTGTACTTAATCCCTTTGCCCTTTTTTGTCGTCCCCTCAACCTTCCTCCCATCTAGTAGCCCTCAAAATATTCTCTGTATCTATGAGTTCATTTCCATTTTTGTTGTTGTTGTTTATTTTGTTCTTTAGATTCCACATGTACGTGAAATTGCGCGATATTTGTCTTTCTCTATCTGACTTACTTCCATTCAGTGCAATACCCTCTAAGTCCATCAAGACAATATATTTTTCCATCCCCTTCTTTTTAGTCTGTGTCTTAATCTGAAGAGAGTCTCTTGTAGGCAGCATATGTAGGAGTCTTGTTTTCTTATCCATTCAGCCTCTCTAACTTTTGGTTAGAACATTTAATTCTTTTCCATTTGAGGTACTTGCTGATAGGAATGTAGTTATTCCCATTCTTTATTCCTGTTTTTGATACATGTGTTTTCTTCTTAAAAAAGTCCCTCCAACATTTCCTGTAATACTGGCTTGGTGTTGATAAATTCCTTCAGCTTATTTTCATCTGGGAAGCTCTTTATCCTTCGACTCTAAATGATAGCTTTGCTGGATAAAGTATTCTTGGTTGTAGATCCTGGGGTTTCATCATGTTCAGTATTTTGTGCCAAGCTCTTCTGTCCTGCATAGTTTCTTTTGAGAAACCAGCTGCCAGTCTTATGGATGCTCCCTTGTAGGTAACTAACTGCTTTTCTCTTGCTGCTTTTAAGATTCTCTCTTTGTATTTAACCTTAGGCATTTTAATTATAACCTTAGGCATTTTAATTATAACCTCTTTGGGTTCCTCTTTCTTGGGACTCTCTGAGCTTCCTGGGGTTGATGTCTGTTTCCTTCACCAGGTGAGGAAAGTTTTCCATCACAATTTTTTCAAATGGTTCTTCAACTTTTTGTTTTCCTTCAGGTACCCCTATGACACGGATATTTTTACATTTAATAGTGTCCCACAGGCTCCTTAAATTATTATTATAGTCTTGGCTACTTTTTTCTTGCCATTCTAATTGAGTGTCCTTGGCTTCCCCATCCTCTCTTTCAGTAGTTCAGTCCTCTTCATTATCCACTGTTGATTCCCTCTAACATACTCTTCATCAAAGATAATGTAATCTTCGTTTTTGACTGGTTCTCTTTTATAATTTCCATTTCCATTTTTATATTTCTTATCTTTGTTCAAGTTCTCACTGAGTTCATCTACTTTTACCCTAAGTCCATTGAGCATCTTTATAACCAGTGTTTTGAACTCTGCATCTGATAGATTGCTTGACTTCATTATTGCTGGATCTCTGTTCTGTTCTCTCATATGGTTTCTGCTTCTTTGTCTTCCCATTTTGGCTGCCTTTCTGTGTCTTTCTATGTAATAAGCAAAGCTCCTAAGTCTCCCGGTCTTATTAGCATGGCTTTGTGTACTAGGTGTCCAGTGGCAGAGTCCTGAGAGGGGTTCAACTGCAGGCCGAGTTTAGCCCCACCCCGTGCCCCTCCGGGGCCATCTGTTAAGATTCAGCAAGCAATCCACAGACGCTGTGCTTATAGTTGCCTCAAGAGGCTACACCAGAAACCATGGTCAGCTGCCACCAGCGTGAGTCTTGGAGTTTGGTCAGCAAGGAGCACTGGACTCGCCGAGGACACAATTGGATGTGGCTTGGGTAGGGCTGCAAGTTGGGGGAGGCAGAGTTTCAGGGAATCCTCTGGATGGAGCGTCTTTTGTTATCCAGTTTGATGATATCTCAGCTACGGTGGCACTGAATCTGGGAGGAGGGAGGACTCAACAGAGGAACAAAGGATACTGCCAGCACCTCTTCCCGGGAGAGAGCCTCACCTCCAGCCCTTGCTCCGACAACTCAGTGACCCCCTGTAAGTCCCTGCTGCCCCACTGAGCAGCTGACCCAGCGCTGGTGCTCAGAGCGAGCAGATCTGTCACCACGAAAGTCCACTCACGGACACGGCCCCTTTAAGAGGCATCTGCAGTTGCCGCAGTCTCTGTCCCAGTCAGCGGCTAGGGACCGGGCAGTCTTGTGTCTTCGCCCCCTCCCACCTTCTACCGTTGCAGGTTGATTTCTTATTTCTCTCCCTAGTTGTAGTACTTCTGTTCACCTAGATCCCAGGTGACTTTGGTTACTGTCTGCTCTGTGTTTCTGTCACAACTCTGATTTGGTCGCAAGAGGAATGAACAAAGCCTCTGTCATATCTGCCATTTTTTCCCCTCCCCTGATGACTTGATTTTTAAAGAAGTCCTGGTAATACCAGTCTTACAAAATGAGTTGCCACCTCCCACTTTTTATGGTAATTTTTGTCTACACAAGTACAAAACTCTAATGATATCTAACAAGCAGATTACTTGGAGTTAATTTTGTTTGCACTCTGGGCGTGGTGGGTACAGGCTGATGAGCTCAGAGGCCCCTGCTTGTTTTTCAGTGTGGGTGTCCCATGGCCTGCCTCTCACTGTGAGGGCATGTCTCTGTCCTCTACAGGTCTGGAATCTGGCCAAGAGCTCACAGCATCCTGTCGCCCCTGGTGTTTCTTCCTTGAAGCTGCAATTATGTGGATCCGCCCTCCATGATGGCACCCTATCCCTGACTGGGCACAGTCACATTTCCCAGTGTAGATTTGGAAAGATGCTGCCTTTGAAGTAGGCATCTGTCACCCCTAGGAGCTCTCCATCTCCCTCAGAACTGCTCACACCAAGATTGGCAGCTGCGGACCAGCAGGAGGACCCCTGCTGAGTTCGAGCGCTCCTGCCTGCATTTCTGGAACTTCATCCACCAGGCCTTGGCCCAGCTCCACGAGCTGTGCTGCCAGTGGCTGCAACCTAAGGCATATTCCAAGGAGCATGTGCCGGAGCTGTTCCTGAATGTCCTGCCCGGCAGTGTCCATCCCTGGATGCTGGTGCACTGTCCTGAGAGCTACAACAAGGTGGCCTCCCTAGGGCAGGACCTCTCTAAGGCCCTGGAAGAGCCAGGTGAGGAGAGCATGCCTTAGAGGAAATGGGGAGGGGACCAGCCTTGGACAGAGTGAAAGAGACGGCATAGAGCTCAGAGCCCAGCCAGTGGCTTACTTAAAAGAGTTAATTCCCTATGTATAAGAGGCACAGAGGTAGCATTCCTGAGCCGTGGGAAGTTCCTCAGTCAGCAGGGATCCAGCGCCCACCCTGCCCAGTAGTATCATCTTCAGGGTTGCCTCATGAGGTAGAAAGGCTGCTTGGGCTCCTGCCCTCACATCTGCCTTCCAGATGTAAGAAAGTGGAAGGAACTAGCCCCTTAAAAACTGAGTAAAAGTTATGGGCACATTTCTGAGCCCTCAGTGTTGGCATAAGTTGAGCGCTTGGGCTGGGTGGGCAGTCTCCATCTCATTTGAGGTCAGGGTTAGGCCTGTGGGACTGGTGGTGATGAGGCCATGGAGACTTGGGCTCAGGATCAGAAGCCTGGGTCCGTGCCTGTACCCTCTAGGTTTACTGTGTGATCGCTAGTATGAGTCTCAGCTTTTGGGCTCACTCTCCACTCGGGATGTACAGGGACACTGTCAAGTCCTCTTGTGGGAATATCATAGCTTTGAGCAGAGGGGTGTATGGGGAGAATGCTGAGCCTTCACTGTCTGCCATTTTCAAGTAGGCTGGCAAAGGCCAGCGAAGACCTGGAACCCAGTGAGACCCAGGAACTTCCTGAGACCCATGAGTGGCCAGCCAGCTCTTGGGCAGATGTGGTGGACCAGGGTCTGTGATTGGGACAGAGCAGGGGGTAGATGCTGTGCAGGAATCATGGGAGCCAGAGAAAGGCCAGGTAGTGGAGGTCTGAACTATAATTTCGACTTCTCCCTTTAGGTGACTCTGGTGAACGTGACAAGTATTATTTTAATTAAGTTTCTTTTCAGAGATCACACAAATTATAGTGCTTATCACAAATAGTGAGAAGCGTTGAGGTATAAAAAGAAAAGTAATAATATCTGCACTCTCTCTTACTCGCTCTTCCTTTCTAGTATAGGATGTTCGAAGTTCATTTTGTTTCTACTCTTGTCAACCCTGAAATCAGCCATTACTCCAGTCCCAGAGAACGGGTCTGGGGGTAGTATTGGGGGTCAAATCTGAGTGCCAGGTGTATGCATGCTACTAGGGTTCCTTCAGCTGAGATAGGGTATATAGGCACATATACAAACACATACATATGCAGAAAAAGGTATGTGTGTGCACTGGTACATACAATTAGTCTACACTCCATATTTTTGTCAATATTTCAATATTGAAAACCCTAGAAACCCCAAAATCATATTCATTAAATCCTAAAATACCTCTATTTTCGAAATCGCTTTTTCTCAAACCACTACAAAGCATACTCAAAAGATTTCAGAATTTGTTTGTTGTTTCCTTGACTATCACCCAGCCTAAGACATTGTAAAACTCACACGGATGGTTAGTGGAACATAAAACAAAAATATAGCCAGACGTTCACACTTGAAAGTCTCAGGGAAGCTGGGCAGGCACAGGCTTTAGTGTCAGGGGGTCTGTGCCGAGGGTCTCAACTCCCATCCAAAGGACAGGGACATAGACCATTGAGAGAAATACAGCAACTGGGAAGAACGAGGTGGCCCAGATGAGTTGGGAGGGCTGGAAAGCGTACAGACCATGGGATGCTGGGCCAGGACACAAGAGGTGTAAAATCTGGAGGGCAAGGAGACCCAGGTGCGCTGACAGAACGGATGGAGTTCACAGGGACAGGGAAAGGGAAATCACACATGGAAACCTGGCTAGACGGGAGTAGAGTTGCATGGGAAGAAATGCTCAAATAGCCTCAGTTATAGACTGTGTTGGGTCCCCCGCCCCAAAATCCATAGATTGAAGCCCTAACTTCCAGTGGGACTGTATGTGGAGAAAGGACCTTTATAGCAGTAAGGTTAAATGAGGTTGTAAGGGAAGGGCCCCAATCCCACAGGGGGTCCGAGAGACTGCCCCCTATGTTCAGTCTTCCGAGAGTGCTAGCCTTGAAACCAGGAAGCGGAAATTTAATGCTGGCCGTGTATACTGCAAAGTCTCTGGAAAGGGTTTCCTGAGGAAAGGTACATGGGTCAGAGATGCGAAGATATATACGCATGAACCAGCTGGCAGGTGGCAGGAGTGGTCCCTGAAGGAATCAGAAAGTCCGTTCTCTAGGCCCTGAGAAGGGCGGCACGTTGTGAGCAGGACTTTCATACTGTAGGTCCTGAAGGGCGGTAGGAACCACCGGAGGATTATGAGGCAAGAATGACCCAACTGTATTTGTATGAAAAAAACGTCCTTTCCCAGAGCATATGAGTTACTGTTACTGTGTGGCAGGAGTCAAGGGTGGCGAGTCACCATTTTAGGATTCTGGATGCCAGGGAGACTGCTCTTACTGGATTCCTAACTAGAAACCTTCGGGTTAAATTATGTAAAAATAAATGCTTAACACCAAGATGAATAAATGAAAAATGGTTCAAGAGAGGATTAAGTTTTACATTTCTCAAGGAATAAATGTTCCAAAATGTAAGGTTCCAACATGGAAGCTCATGAGATGGTGCTTACATGTCCAGTCTTCCAATACAAATCCTTTCAAATCCAGGGGATATAAGGATTAAATTACTACAAGATAATGCAGATAACCAAGTTAAAATTTGTTCATACTACAATGTTATTTTATCACATGGGATTCAGATTGTGAGACTGGTTGCCATGTACCTTAAACGATTTACACACATATAAGAAAACTTTCTAATGAGACATTTGAGTAAATAGTGATTCCATACAGATGCTGCTCTCATGTCTGGAACACTCTGCCATATTTTTTCTAAGACATATCAAGTGCCAATCTATAACTTCATAATCCCACATGTTCCCAAAAGTGTAATGAGCAATTATGATAAATTGGGATGGCACTTGGTTTGTATAAATGATAGGCATTTTTTGTGATTCTTTCTACTTTGCAACCTGTTTGGGAATCTGGTGGATCCTTGGACAGAAACTAAGTCCAAATGCACTCATTTTCCTTCTTCCGTTTTCGGTTCTGTAATAGAGTGAGTGAGCACTCAAGGCTGCGGGCCTTCAACATGGATGACCTGCACATTTCCTTACTGTTTGGACAATCTGAGGAGTGCATTTTGTGTGAAGGTTGTGTATAAATGTGTGTTCTTGCTCAAGACTATTATCGGGTCAAGTCTCTTAACAGATGAACTATGTATGGCTTGAGGCTTCCCATGTCCGAACTCGTGTGGAAGGCGTCACGCAGTATGAGTTCTCTGGTGCTTGGTCAGGGAGGAGCTGTGTGTGAAGGCCTTCCCACAGTCCCTGCACTCAAAAGGCCTCTCTCCCGTGTGGATCCTCCGGTGCTGAGTGAGGTGAGTGCTCTGCTTGAAGCATTTCCCACACTCCGGACACTCATAGGGCTTTTCTCCGGTGTGTGTCCTCTCGTGCTGGCTGAGCGATGAGCTGTGACTGAAGCATTTCCCACACTCGTTGCAGCCGTAGGGCTTTTCCTTGGTGTGGATCCTCTGGTGTTCTATGAGAAGGGAGCTCTGGCTGAAGGCTCGGCCACACTCGTGACACTCATAGGGCTTCTCCCCCGTGTGGATCCTCTGATGCTGAATGAGCGAAGCGAGCTGTCTGAAGGCTCTGCCACAATCGTGACACTCGTAGGGTTTCTCCCCGGTGTGGATGCGCTGGTGATTGTTTAGAGATGAGCTGTGGCTGAAGGCCCTGCCACAGTCATTGCACTCATAGGGTTTCTCCCCCGTGTGGATCCTCTGATGCTGGGTGAGGTGTGTGCTGTGCCGGAAGGCCTTCCCGCACTGACTGCACTCATAAGGCTTCTCTCCCGAGTGCGTCCGCTTATGGTGGCTGAGTGATGAGTTGTGGCTGAAGGTCCTGCCGCACTGCGCGCACTTGTAGGGTTTCTCGCCAGTGTGGATTCTCTGGTGTTTGGCGAGGGCCAAGCTGTTGCGGAACCTTTTTTCACATTGGTGACATTCGTAAGGTCGCTCTCCTGTGTGCGTTCGAAGGTGCTCGATGAGGGCAGAGCTGTGACTGAAGGCCTTGCCACACTCCTGACATCCGTAGGGTTTCTCTTTTGCGCGAGTCTTCGGTCGCGCTTTTGAGTCCGGATTCTCCCTCTTTCCGCGTGTTCGCCACGTGTGGGAGCCTCGTCTTTCAGGGGTCATGGGTCGAGTTGGGAGATCGGGGCTCAGACTTGAGTTTTCCCCAAGCCCATTCCTCAGCTGCTGCTCCTGAACGGATGTCTTCACAGGGGTGAAGGCCGCCAGCACGACACGGCCCTCAGGACCTTCCCCCTTAGAGCCCCACAGAGTGTCCCACAGGAACCTTCCTACCAGGACACTGCAGGGCAGTTCCTTAGGGACGTCTTGCTTTGGAGCTGACGGTTTGGTTTTGGACCCAGTTTCAAAGTCTGAAAGAAACAAAAATGGAAACGTCCCTTAATCCCAGTTCCAGGACGCAAAGTTTGTTAGCAGGTGCTTGGGTGGAAGAATAAAGCTGAGAGCTTTGAAGTTTCAAAGCACGAGAGCCTCTCACCACTGCAAACCAGGGGAAGAACAGGGGAAGAAGGGGATGCACCAAGAGAGGGGAGAGAGCGGGCGTGAGGGGCATGGATAGAGTTGGCACGGGGGGCACAGAGAATTCGAGCAGAAGACGACGCTGGGGACAGGGAGCCTTCAGGAAAACACCGCAGATGCCCAGGCTGGGAAGGAGCAGAGCGACGGCCAGGCCAGGCTAACGCAGCCTCCAAGCGCCGCGTGGGGACGGAGGAGCCGCCGTGTGGGAAGGGCCGTTCAAGTGTCGCATTGCTCAGACCCAGTCTCTTCCTGGCAGCCTGTCGCTGTCGCACCACCTCAGCCCAGATGTGAAGCAGCACAGCCGCTCCCTAACCGAACTGCTGAAATGCCTCTCGCTAGGAGCATGGGTGCAAGTGACTAGTGGGTTAGAGCACTCACGTCTGCTTTACTGTCTCCCCTACTGCGAGCCCCAACACGCAGGGACTTCTGTCTGCTTTGGTCACCACTGTACCTCACCCAGAGCAGGGTCAGCAGACACACTGAATGAGGACACACAGGCAGTCGTGCTGGTACGTCCTGCGTGACGGCCTCTCTGTCTGCCCCCGGCCCTCCGCTAAGCCATGTCCTCAGCGTGTCCCATCCCCACCTGGCCCTGGACTGGCCTAGAGATGGGAAGTTGGTCCGTTCCCATGTATGTTGCCATCTTGTGAAAAGTTAAGGGGAACAAAAGAGGTGAAGCCGGGCATGGCGGGTAGAATCGTGGCTCCAAAAAAATCCAGGTCCTACGCCCCGAACCCGGGAGGACGCTGTTACCTTTGTGCCAAGGAGTTACGGTTGCCGATCGTTTGACGTTAACTCACCGCCTGAGGTCACCCTGGCTTAGCTGGTTGCCCCATGCCACCAGGCTTCTTAAAAGTGAGAGAGAGACAGGAGGCTCAGAGTAGGGGACACGATATGTGAAGGCCTGACCGGCCGCTGCGGACGCTGAAGATGGACGCCATGAGTCCAGGAACGTGACGGCCTCTGGAGGCTAGACGATGAAAGGCCATGGATTCTCCGCGGACCCTGCGGAAGGAACGCTGCTCTGCGGACAGCCTGGGACCCGTTTTGGATCTCTGGCTTCTACAACTGTAAGATCGTTTGCGTTGCTTCAATGCACTGTGTTTGTAACAATGTGAAGTAGCAGCGGCAGGAGACTAATATACCGGGTAAAGGCTGCTCATCATTAGAGGCTGGAGAGAACCTGCGGGACCCCTCCCGCACAATGGCCGTCCCTCCTGGCCCTGGTGATCGGCCACGGCTTAAACACAGTCAGGACCTGACACTTGTGGGAATCTGCCTGCCAGAGCGACAGGACTGCCACTTGCTGAAGAGTTGCCTCCTGGTCTCAGGAGCTGGCCAAGAGGTATGAGGAGCAGAACCACCAGCCAAGCTCCAGGCACCTGGAAGAGCCCAGGCCACATCCACGGGCCGCGGATGCACGAGTCGGAAGTGATTCTCCCATTTCCGGCGCTAAGATCGGGTTGTTTGTCACGCAGCAAGACCTAGAACCAACCACCTCAGCCTTTGCGCTCGCCTCCTCTGCCTGGAACTCTGTTCTCCTGGACTGTCGCACGGCTGCACCATCCTCACGGTTCAGGCTTACGCACCCGCGTCGTCTCCTTGGAGAGGCGAGGCCTCCTCTCCCAACGCCAACCCTGCCCCCCCATTTGAGTGTCTCCCGCGCATGTGCTTCTGTTTTGTCAGCATTCATCGTCATCTGCAGTGGTCTCGCTCGTATTACTGATCGTTCAGCTAGTTACTGTGCGCCCCGTCCCTGAACACGAACGCAGATTCAGCCAAGACAGGAGCCTGGTCACACTCACAGCAGGACGGTGCCAGGGGAACGTTCCCTAAGAACGAGTAGTCAGCTTGTCCCAAGGAATCGGAGAGCAGATAGAGAGAGACACCTGGGGGAGAGTGGGCTCCTCCCCACCCTGCGCCTGTCACCTCACCTGGACACACACCGTCTGGAACGCCTTCAGCCGCCGCCCACGGCTCCGCCTCCTGCTCCAGCAGGGAGATGACAGCTGGCTTTGGGAGCCAATGTCCTGCTCAGGGGGAGACCCAGGGATGAGCATTTGTGTCCAGGACTCTTCCCCGCCCTCTGCCCACTCCACCTTCAGTCTTCCAGGTCCCAAGTCGCTGGGGACCCCGAGAGGCCGAAGTCATCGTGGTATGGGACCCAATGTATCTGCCTCGCTCTCTGTCCCTGACCCCGCCCCGCTCAGGGTTTACACGTGACCCAGGCCTGGCCCGCCAGTCGGTGCTCTGCTCTCCCCTGTCTGCTGCCAAAGCCGACCAGTGTGGATGGGGCCTGGTGGCCGAAAGGAGACAACCCAGGGGACTTTGATGGGCACCCAGGACACAGACCCTGTCTTTTCCGTTGGTCCTGGACCCTGGCAGCTCGCTTGTCACCTTTATAGGGACCCATCTGTGATTGGTGGCAGAAAGAGGTGCAGAGGGAGGTGAAGAGGATGGGGGCTCCTGACAGCTACGCAGCAAGACCCAGGTCTCGCGTAGGATTCTGCAGTTATGGGACCTCGTATGTCCCTCTAACCCCATGATGTCCTGCTTCTGGCATTTTCAGGTGGGAATTTTAACTTGCATGGAAAACATCCTAAGCGACATTTGCTAAACCAACGCAGTCTGGTCCCTGAGGCTTAAGTCATATCTGAGGTATTTGCTTTAATGGCTGGAAATACTCCAACTTTTAACTCAAAAAAATTAGAATCCATGCTGGGGGGTTGGACATGGCCTCACCTATGGAGACCAAGAGCTCAAAGGTGTCCAGCATCACATCGCTGTACAGCATCCTCTGGGCAGGGGTCAGTTGCTCCCACTCCTCCTGGGTGAAGTCCACAACCACATCCTCAAAGGTCACTTGCTCCTGAAACATCACACATGAGTGTCCTCAGCAAGGCCATGGCTGGCACTGGCTGCCTGGTAGGTGGAGCTGGTGTACAAGGACAAGGCCAAGCTTGGAGAGGGGCGTCTCATGTCTGGGGATTCGGGGTCGGTTTTTCTGTTGGGTGGAGGTGTTGTTGGAGGAAGAGAGGTGTCTTAGGATATAAAAGGACAAAACCCTACCTTCCAGCAATTTTGCTATGAAAAATTTCTATCCAGCCAAATGTATAAGAAATGCTGTCGAGGAGTCAACATAAGTGTAGTTGGCAAGAGAAGGTGTACTGGGTTCACCAGGAACCCTGCCGTGGCGCAGGTGTCTCGGGGTGGCAGTGTGTCTGCACAGGGAACATCTGGAAAACTGTCAGGGTGGATTCCTGTCTCATCTTTGTGGCCAAAATAATATCCTTACAAGTATAGGTAGAAAAGGAAGGAGACAAAGCCCTTGAAAATGATTTTTAAAAAAGAATCTTGGGATGGAGATGATCTTTCTAATCATGACACTGAAAGCAGATGCTCCCCTCCCCGGTATCAGTCATCCTTCGATGCAAAACAAATTAACCCTGAGTTACTGTCTTGAAACATCAGCCATTTATTATCTTAGTTTTGTAGGTCAGAATCCAGCACAGCATGGCTGGGTTCTCTGCTCAGGTCCCATGGGGCTAAAATCAAGGTGTCAGACTGTGTTTTATCCAGAAGCTCTGAGTAAAAATCTGCTTCTAGACCATGCCAATCGGAACTTGTACTCATGCTGGTCCCTCTGCCTGGAACATTTTTTCTGAGGGCCTTGATCTCATTCTTTCCCCTCCTGAAGGTGTTTGCTTATGGGCCACCACCTCAGGCAGGCCTCCGGTGCTGTTCTAGTCAGGACCTAGTCCCCAAGCCCATCCTCTAAGAGATTTCTGCTTGCCTTACCTGCTCCTGCACCCGTGAGGCCTGCAACGGTGCCCGGAGCAGTGTGTCTTCATCACATCTACCAAGTGAGGAAGACAGTGAGCCAGGAGATGGAACCAAACCGTGTGCTGAAGAAATGCCTGACTCCTCACATGGAGGGAGGAGCAGGGGCAGGTGGGGCAAGCCGCAAGGTCCTCGGAGATCTGGAGGACGCGAGTGGGCCGAAGGACGCTCCTGGCAGGGGGCACAGTGAGGGCAAAGGCTCTGAGGCCAGAATGATCTTGGGGAGGACCCCAGGCTGGGACTGGGGAGGCCCGACGTGCGGGTGGCAGTGTACTTACCAGCACGCCGGCATCAAGGAGCCCAGCCGTCATCCCCTCCTCCGGCCTCTTGCAGAACAGCTGGCTCTTCTGCAGCAGTGCTGGGCGAAAGGGGATGCGAGAGACTGAGCGGGCCCTGTGCCGACTACAGACCTCACGCGGCAGGTCCCCTGATTGCAGGTTTAAGAGCCCGGATGCCAGAAGCGGACCCCAGCACCCAGGCCAGACCTGACAGCGGCACACCTCAGCTTGTGTTTTCTGAGCGCCTGCTGTGTGCCCAGGGATATTGCAGGCACTACC
This sequence comes from Pteropus medius, assembly GCF_902729225.1. Taxonomy (NCBI): domain Eukaryota; kingdom Metazoa; phylum Chordata; class Mammalia; order Chiroptera; family Pteropodidae; genus Pteropus; species Pteropus medius. Next base: position 114,609 of record NW_024344198.1, on the reverse strand, counting down.
GATGAATGACCTCAAACTGTCCCCCCTCATTCCAAAGACGGGAAAACGGGGCCAGGTGGCAAGAGGCACACCGCTGAGTGCAGCTGAATTCCAGGGTGATGACGATTCGTGACTATCACAGAAAGCCAGACAGGTCTGGGGTCCCTGGGAACTGCATGGTGTGCCTCAGTCCCCCGCTCCCCATAAAAGGAGGGTGTGACCCAACATGGGTATGACCAGAATTTAAGTGTGAAAAGGGCTGACAGCGGCGCGCAGCAGCGGTATACACTTGACGGTGACTGCTGCTGGCAGGGAAGCCTCGAGTTTCAGTGAGCGTCACAGTCTAAGACACAGGCACCGCTACCTGTTCCTGGTGCCTTGTAAGCTCCTCACGGGGTATTTTCCCCCAAAGAAACTCAGGCCCAAGGTAGGATACCTTTCCCTCGTCTCTGTACCTTCCCTTCGTGACTCTGAGTGACTGTGCGCTCAGTTCTGCCCCGCCCTGTTGTGCCTCGTCTTCACTGCAGTGTCCAGGATGGGAGTGACCGCCTTCAGTGATGTGTTCATAGGTTTTTAAAAATCATCTCCCCTGTAGGTTTCAGGGGACGGAGACCATGTTGGGGGTCTATGCAGAGGCTCCTGGACCTAGGAGTGGGCCTGGCACCCAGAATATCTAAATCCCTGTTTGATGAATTAGTGAAAGAGCCTCGCATGCAGTCAGTGCTAAATAGTTTAATATAACGAGTTTTTTTTTTTTCTGTTAATATATTATGCTTTTGGTCTTCCTCATTTCACCCTTTGGGGACCAAAGGGCCCCCTAGAAGGTGAGGCTCCAAATGACTCCGTCGTGGGACCTCGGTTGTCCCCACTCTCGGAATTCCGGACGTCTCACTAAAACGGGAGGGATGCGGGTCAGGCTGGCTCCAGTCTCCGAAGTGCTGGGCCAGCTGTCCCTCCTGCTGTGCCCCCGAACTGGGAGGCTCCTACCCCTTCTGCGAAAGCCAGTGCCGCACCGGTGACCCAATACCTCTCGGATCCTGAGATCCCCTAAACCCCGCAACGCCCGCTCGGGCAGTCCCCGCTGTCTCCAAAGCGACTCTCCCCGGGCCAAAGGAGCAAAAAGGATTCCATGCACAGAAACGGGCGGGGCTAGGTTCACATAACGGCCGAGAGTCACGGAAGACCCCAGATCCCAGCCCAGGTGAGTGTCCCGCACCGCTGCCACTACCGATCTCACTCACGCGCGGGATGACGGAACAAAGCACGGAGCGCTCCGGGCCAGAGCTGCGCCTGCGCAGTCAAGCCCCGGAGTACATCTCAGAAGCCCGCGCGGTCACTTCCGGTTGCCTGGGGGTGGCCCCCTGCCGCTTGGACTGTCCCACTGCAGCAGGAAGGCTGGGGATCAGAGCGAGACCTCGTGGTTGCCTGTCAGATTCAGTCTCCTCGCTTCTACCCTTCCCCACTTACCGTTACACTGCCACAAAATGTTCCCCGACACCAGGAGCCCAGGCTCCCCAAACTACATCTCCCAGAGTGCGGCGCGCGCTCCTCCGAGCGTTTCCGTGTTCCTTCCTCATCCGCCAGCGACTGTGGCTGCTGGGCCGGGATCCCAGTCCTCCCTTACGGACTTCGCTAAGCACACCCTGAACTTGCCACCCGAAATCGCCCTCGTTGCACTCCTTCGTAGAACCTGAGTACAAATACCAGGTCCGCTCCGTGGCCAGGACTGTGCCTGCGCGAGTAGGCGCCGAACTTCAACCCCCAGGGTTTCGCGCGCACGTATCGTACTCATGTGTCCTCGCTCATCAGTTTATTCGTTATCGGATTTCGAGTTCCGACACCAGAAGAGTTCATTTTGTTCCCCTCATATTCTCTCCATGTCTGCTATATGAAGGTGTCTACTGAAGTCGCCCGCGTGTAGCCGAGGAACAGACATAAAACACAGGAAGAGAGCGTAAAAAAATAAAAAAATTAAAAAAGAGAGAGAGAGAGAGACTGAAAAGTAAATAAGGCAAAGTTCAATTGCTTCTTGGATTCCATTCCAGGATCCCGAAATGGACGGGTTTGGTTCAGGTCACATTTCTTTACCCATTCAATAACAGAAATCCCCAGCTATAGACATAACATTTAAGTATATATCTTTCTCGAATATAAAAATCATATTATGACATTATTTCACCTGATGCATTTGTAAAAGTGGAATCTTTGAAATAGGGAGTTGAATAGGTTACACTCCGTAAAGGACCACCGGACTGCCGCATGGCTTTCTGGGAGATGTAGTGCGTAGCTCTTTGAGACTGTAACCCTGGCCAGGGATCATTGGAAAACAAAAACAAACAAACGAAAAACCTCCCAGAAAGAATAGGAGGAAACATCGCCTCTGGAACCTGTCATGCTCCTTCGTGTGGACCATCCATACCACAGCACCTTCTGAGAGAAGTAGTTTGAGCCTCTGTGTTCGAGAGTGCCACCTGGTGCACAAGACCTTTGAAAACACGATTCTCTAGAACCCCCAGAATTCTCCAACCCATGCTTCCTGAACTCTGTAGAGCCACTGACCGCTCTCTTTCGGAGATTGGGTCGCCAGACCATACGGAGGCTCTAAGAATGACAGTGAGTAAAAGCTGCCTCAGTGCGGCCTAGGGGAACCTGGACTACTCCTCCCAGAGTACTTGCTCCAAGGTGACGCCCACATCGTCTCTCCCAAGTGAGGGGCACCTATACCGCGTATTCTTCTGGGAGTAGTAGTAAGAGTTTCTGTGTTCGGTCTGCCACCTGGTGGACAGGTTAGTGTAACTATGATTCCCTGTAATTCCCAGAGTTCTCAAAACCAGTGTTCCAAGAGTCTGCGTAAACGTCGACGGTGCCTTTCTGGCCGTGGGGTTGACCAACTTCTAACAGTGGCCTCTGATAATTATAGTGCTTTAAAGCTCTTAGTGCGGACTACACCAGGCCGTGGAGCCTGGACTACCACTCTCAGAAGTCCTTGCTCCCACCGGACACCGTTTTCTGGAGCCACGAACTATGTTTTGTCTTGAGAAGGGGCAATCCTAATGCAAGCTTTCTGGGATGAGCACGAGGTCCGAGGTGTCCCAGTCTGCCACTTGTGGACAAGGATATAACTAAGGTTCCCTTATAATCCCTGAATTATCATCCCCAGGTTTCCCAGACTCTGCCGAGGCGCTGACTGCGACATTCCAGAGGTCCAGAGGCCTGCCCAATAGGAGCCACTGTTAATTATGGTAACTTAAAGGGGTCTCAGTATGGCCTACGCCAGGCTGCGTCGCTTGGATACCACTCCGAGAGAAAGTCCTAGCTCCCAGGTAAGGCCGATTTTACTGGAGCCCATTACTGAGTTTCTCCGTAGGGAGGGGCATCCGAACCGCGGAGGCTCTGGGAATAGTATGAGGTTCTAGGTGTCACAGTGCACTCTCTGGAGAAGAAGGTTTGCATAACCATGATACCCTATAACTCGCCCAATTCTCATCCTCAGGGTTCCTAGACTCTAGGTAACTGCCGACTGCACCCTTCCACAAGTGGGGTGACCAATGAATGGCAGGCTCTGGGAATTGTAGTGAGTTTAAACTGGCTCACTGCAACCGAGGTCTGGCTGGGGAGCCTGGACAACAGCAGAAATTTCATGTCTCCAGCACAAGCTGGTCCCACACACGCACTTTCTTGGAAATGTAGTCTGGCTCAATAGTGAGAACCCTAGCACCACTCAGTCAACATTTTCATTTGCTGAATTCCGAAATACCACTAAAATAGTTTCAGGATTGCTTTTCTCAAAACACTACCCCCACCCCACCCACCAAAAAAAACTACTGAACAGATTTCAGGATTTCGTTGCTGTTCCCCTAACCACCAGCGTGCCCCAAACATAGAAGAGCTCACAAGTGGACTTGTTGAACAGAGAAAAAGTATAGCCAGACATTCGCACTTGTGAGTCTCAGGGAAGCTGAGCAGGCACAAGCATTAGTGGCCGGGAGTCTGTGTTAAGGGTCTCAACTCCCATTCAGACATGCAGAGACATAGACCACTAAGAGAAATGCAGCAACAGGGAAGCAGGAGGTGGCCCTAGTATCCCCAGGGGAGTCCATGGGGCTCTGTCCACAGATCATGGGGTACTGTGCAAGGACCCGAGGTATAAAATCTGGAGGGCAAGGAGACCCAGGTGGGCTGACAGAACGGGTGGGGTTCACGGGGACAGAGAAAGGGAAATCACACGTGGAAACCTGGCTAGACGGGAGTAGAGTTGCATGGGAAGAAATGCTCAAATAGCCTCAGTTATAGACTGTGTTGGGTTCCCCCGCCCACAAATCCATAGGTTGAAATCCTAGTCCCAATGGGACTATGTGTGGAGAAAGGGCCTTTGTGGCGGCAAATACCTTAAATGAGGTCGTAAGGGAAGGACCCCAATTCCACAGGGAGTTTAGAGAGAGTGCCCCTTATGTTCAGTCTTCTGAGAGTGCTAGCCCTGAAACCAGGAAGCGGAAATTTAATGCTGGCCGTGTATACTGCAAAGTCTCTGGAAAGGGTTTCCTCAGGAAAGGTACATGGGTCAGAGATGGGAGGATATATGCGCATGAACCGGCTGGCAGGTGGCAGGAGTGGTCCCTGAAGGAATCAGAAAGTCCGTTCTCTAGGCCCTGAGAAGGGCAGCACGTTGTGAGCACAGAGCAGGACCTTCATACTGTAGGTCTTGAAGGGTGGTAGGAACCACCGGAGGATTATTAGGCAAGACTGACCCAATTGTATTTGTATGAAAAAACATCCTCTCCCAGAGCGTATGAGTTACTGTTACTGTGTGGCAGTAGTCAAGGGTGGCGAGTCACCATTTTAGGGTTCTGGATGCCAGAGAGACTGCTCTTACTGGATTTAGGGTTCAGGGAAACACTAGAAATCTTCAGGTTAAATTATATAAAATCAAATGCTTAATTAATACCAGTATGAAGAATTAATGAAAAAAAATGGTTCAGGGGATTAATGTGTACATCTTTCAATGGATAAATATTCCAAAATGTAAGGTTCCAACATGAAATTGCTACTGTTCGTGAGGTGGTGGCTTACAGGAAAAAAATCTATTTTTTGTGAAATGGCAATATGTGTTTCTCGTGCCCAAGTCCTGTAAAAAAATTTAGAACAAGAACAGAAGAGCAAAACCCATCTCAATCTACAGGGCTACATGAAAGTTACATTTCCAGTCTTCCTATATAAAACTTTTCAAATCTATGGCATATGAAGATTAATTTACTACAAAATAATATACAAATTTAAAATGTTAATAACGCACTGATACTTCGTCATAGGTGATTCATATCTTGAGACCAGTTGCCATATAAACCTTGAACAAAAGATTTACATACATATCAGAAAATTTTGTAATGAGACATCTGAGTAAGCATAGTGATTCCATAAAGATGTCACTCATGTCTGGACCACTGTGCAATATTCTGTTTAGGGAATATCAAGAGTCAATGAATACCATTCATAACCCCAACAACCCCCAAGATGTGTAATAATGATAAACTGGGATTGCACTTGGGTCACATAAATGAAAGGCATTTTTTGTTTTTCTTCCTACTTTGAAAACCTGTTTGGGAATCTGGTGGATCTTTGGACAGAAACTAAGACCAAATGCACTCGTTTTCCCACTTCCTTTTTGGGTTCTGTAATGTTAGTGAGCACTCAAGGCTGTGGGCCCTCATGGATCACTTCCACATTTCCCTACTGTTTGGATGATCTGAAGAGTGTACTGTGTGTGACGGTTGTGTACAAATATGTGTGTGTTCTTGCTCATGAGTATTATTGGGTCAAGTCTCGTAACAGATGAACTATGGCTTAAGGCTTCCCATGTCCGAGCTCGTGTGGAGGGCGTCACGCAGTATGAGTTCTCTGGTGCTTGGTCAGGGAGGAGCTGTGTGTGAAGGCCTTCCCACAGTCCCTGCATTCATATGGCCTCTCTCCCGTGTGGATCCTCCGGTGCTGAGTGAGGTGAGTGCTCTGCCTGAAGCATTTCCCACACTCCGGACACTCATAGGGCTTTTCTCCGGTGTGTGTCCTCTCGTGCTGGCTGAGCGATGAGCTGTGACTGAAGCACTTCCCACACTCGTTGCAGCCGTAGGGCTTTTCCTTGGTGTGGATCCTCTGGTGTTCTATGAGAAGGGAGCTCTGGCTGAAGGCTCGGCCACACTCGTGACACTCATAGGGCTTCTCCCCCGTGTGGATCCTCTGATGCTGAATGAGAGGAGCAAGCTGGCTGAAGGCCCTGCCACACTCGTGACACTCGTAGGGCTTCTCCCCGGTGTGGATGCGCTGGTGTTTGGTTAGGGATGAGCTGTGGCTGAAGGCCCTGCCACAGTCATTGCACTCATAGGGTTTCTCCCCCGTGTGGATCCTCTGATGCTGGGTGAGGTGTGTGCTCTGCCGGAAGGCTTTCCCGCACTGACTGCACTCGTAAGGCTTCTCTCCCGTGTGCGTCCGCTCATGCTGGCTGAGTGATGAGCTGTGGCTGAAAGTTTTCCCACACTCGTTGCACCCATAGGGCTTCTCCCCTGTGTGAATCCTCCGATGCTCAGTTAGCAGTGTGCTCTGGCTGAAGGCTTTTCCACACTCATTACACTCGTAGGGCTTCTCTCCCGTGTGCGTCCTCTGATGCTGAATCAGTGGTGTGATCTGAGTGAAGGCTTTACCACACTCGTGACACTCATAGGGCTTTTCCCCTGTGTGGATTCGCTGGTGCTTCGTCAAGGATGAACTGTGGCTGAACGCCTTCCCGCACTCTCCACACTGATAGGGCTTCTCCCCGGTGTGGATGCGCAGGTGCTGGGTGAGGTGGATGCTCTGCCGGAAGGCCTTCCCACATTCACTGCACTCATATGGCTTCTCGCCCGTGTGAGTCCGCTCGTGTTGGCTGAAGGAGGATCTAAAACTAAAGGACTTCCCACAGTCACTACACTCGTAGGGCTTCTCGCCCGTGTGAGTTCTCTGATGCTGGATCAGTGGGGCAATTTGGTTGAAGGTCCTCCCACACTGCGCGCACCTGTACGGTTTCTCACCAGTGTGGATTCTCTGGTGTTTGGTGAGGGCCGAGCTGTTGCGGAAGCCTTTTCCGCAGTCGTGACATTCGTAAGGTCGCTCTCCTGTGTGCGTTCGAAGGTGCTCGATGAGGGCAGAGCTGTGACTGAAGGCCTTGCCACACTCCTGACATCCGTAGGGTTTCTCTTTTGCGCGAGTCTTCGGTCGCGCTTTTGAGTCCGGATTCTCCCTCTTTCCGCGTGTTCGCCACGTGTGGGAGCCTCGTCTTTCAGGGGTCATGGGTCGAGTTGGGAGATCGGGGCTCAGACTTGAGTTTTCCCCAAGCCCATTCCTCAGCTGCTGCTCCTGAACGGATGTCTTCACAGGGGTGAAGGCTGCCAGCCTGACACGGCCCTCAGCACCTTCCCCCTGAGAGCCCCACAGAGTGTCCCACAGGAACCTTCCTACCAGGACACTGCAGGGCAGTTCCTTAGGGACGTCTTGCTTTGGAGCTGACGGTCTGGTTTTGGACCCAGTTTCAAAGTCTGAAAGAAACAAAAATGGAAACGTCCCTTAATCCCAGTTCCAGGACACAAAGTTTGTTAGCAGGTGCTTGGGTGGAAGAATAAAGCTGAGAGCTTTGAAGTTTCAGAGCACGAGAGCCTCTCACTACTGCAAACCAGGGGAAGAACAGGGGAAGAAGGGGATGCACCAAGAGAGGGGAGAGAGCGGGCGTGAGTGGCATGGATAGAGTTGGCACGGGGGGCACAGAGAATTCGAGCAGAAGACGACGCTGGGGACAGGGAGCCTTCAGGAAAACACCGCAGATGCCCAGGCTGGGAAGGAGCAGAGCGACGGCCAGGCCAGGCTAACGCAGCCTCCAAGCGCCGCGTGGTGACGGAGGAGCCGCCGCGTGGGAAGGGCCGTTTGGGCGTCGCATTGCTCAGACCCAGTCTCTTCCTGGCAGCCTGTCGCTGTCGCACCACCTCACCTCAGCCCAGATGTGAAGCAGCACCTAACCGAACTGCTAAAATGCCTCTCGCTAGGACCATGGGTGCAAGTGACTAGTGGGTTAGAGCACTCACGTCTGCTTTACTGTCTCCCCTACTGGGAGCCCCAACACGCAGGGACTTCTGTCTGCTTTGGTCACCACTGTACCTCACCCAGAGCAGGGTCAGCAGACACACTGAATGAGGACACACAGGCAGTCGTGCTGGTACGTCCTGCGGGACGGCCTCTCTGTCTGTCCCTGGCCCTCCGCGAAGCCACGTCCTCAGCGTGTAACATCCCCACCCGGCCCTGGACTGGCCTAGAGATGGGAAGTTGGTCCGTTCCCTGTATGTTGCCATCTCGTGAAAAGTTAAGTGGAACAAAAAAAGAGGTGAAGCCGGGCACGGCGGGTAGAATTGTGGCTCCAAAAAAATCCAGGTCCTACGCCCTGAACCCGTGAGGACACTGTTACCTTTGTGCCAAGGAGTTACGGTTGCCGATCGTTTGACGTTAGCTCACCGCCTGAGGTCACCCTGGCTTAGCTGGTGGCCCCATGCCACCAGGCTTCTTAAAAGTGAGAGAGAGGCAGGAGGCTCAGAGTCGGGGACACGGTATGTGAAGGCCTGACCGGCCGCTGCGGACGCTGAAGATGGACGCCATGAGTCCAGGAACGTGACGGCCTCTGGAGGCTACACGATGAAAGGACATGGATTCTCCCCGGACCCTGCGGAAGGAACGCTGCTCTGCGGACAGCCTGGGACCCGTTTTGGATCTCTGGCTTCTACAACTGTAAGATCGTTTGCGTTGCTTCAATGCACTGTGTTTGTAACAATGTGAAGTAGCAGCGGCAGGAGACTAATATACCGGGTAAAGGCTGCTCATCATTAGAGGCCGGAGAGAACCTGCGGGACCCCTCCCGCACAATGGCCGTCCCTCCTGGCCCTGGTGATCGGCCACGGCTTAAACGCAGTCAGGACCTGACACTTGTGGGAATCTGCCTGCCAGAGCGACAGGACTGCCACTTGCTGCAGAGTTGCCTCCTGGTCTCAGGAGCTGGCCAAGAGGTATGAGGAGCAGAACCACCAGCCAGGCTCCAGGCACCTGGAAGAGCCCAGGCCACATCCACGGGCCGCGGATGCACGAGTCGGAAGTGATTCTCCCATTTCCGGCGCTAAGATCGGGCTGTTTGTCACGCAGCAAGACCTGGCACCAACCACCTCAGCCTTTGCGCTCGCCTCCTCTGCCTGGAACTCTGTTCTCCTGGACTGTCGCACGGCTGCACCATCCTCACGGTTCAGGCTTCCGCACCTGCGTCGTCTCCTTGGAGAGGCGAGGCCTCCTCTCCCAACGCCAACCCTGCCCCCCCATTCGAGTGTCTCCCGTGCACGTGCTTCTGTTTTGTCAGCATTCATCGTCACCTGCAGTGGTCTCGCTCGCATTACTGATCGTTCAGCTAGTTACTGTGTGGCCCGTCCCTGAACACGAACGCAGATTCAGCCAAGACAGGAGCCTGGTCACACTCACAGCAGGACGGTGCCAGGGGAACGTTCCCTAAGAACGAGTAGTCAGCTTGTCCCAAGGAATCGGAGAGCAGATAGAGAGAGACACCCGGGGGAGAGTGGGCTCCTCCCCACCCTGCACCTGTCAGCTCACCTGGACACACACCGTCGGGAACTCCGTCGGCCGCCGCCCACGGCTCCGCCTCCTGCTCCAGCAGGGAGATGACAGCTGGCTTTGGGAGCCAATGTCCTGCTCAGGGGGAGACCCGGGGAGTGAGCATTTGTGTCCAGGACTCTTCCCCGCCCTCTGCCCACTCCACCTTCAGTCTTCCAGGTCCCAAGTCGCTGGGGACCCCGAGAGGCCGAAGTCATCGTGGTATGGGACCCAGCGTATCTGCCTCACTCTCAGTCCCTGACCCCGCCCCGCTCAGGGTTTACACGTGACCCAGGCCTGGCCGGCCAGTCGGCGCTCTGCTCGCCCCTGTCTGCTGCCAACGCCGACCAGTGTGGATGGGGCCTGGTGGCCGAAAGGAGACCCTGTCTTTTCTGTTGGTCCTGGACCCTGGCAGCTCGCTTGTCACCTTTATAGGGTCCCGTCTGTGATTGGTGGCAGAAAGAGGTACAGAGGGAGGTGAGGAGGGTGGGGGCTCCTGACCGCTACGCAGCAAGACCAAGGTCTAGTGTAGGACTCTGCAGATATGGGACCGCGTATGTCCCTCTAACCCCATGATGTCCTGCTTCTGGCATTTTCACGTGGGAATTTTAACTGGAAAACATGGAAAACATCCTAAGCGACATTTTCTAAACCAAAGCAGTCTGGTCCCTGAGGCCCAAGTCATATCTGAGGTATTTGCTCTAACAGCTGGACATACTCCAACTTTTAACTCAAGAAAATTAGAATCCATGCTGGGGGCTTGGTCGTTTCCTCACCTACAGAGATCAGAAGCCCGAAGGTGTCTAGCATCACATCCCGGTATAGCGACCTCTGGGCGGGCTCCAGCTGCCCCCACTCCTCCTGGGTGAAGTCCACGACCACGTCCTCAAAGGTCACTTGCTCCTGAAACATCACACATGACTGTCCTCAGCCGGCTGAAGAGGGGTTGGTGAATGACGACAAAGCCACGCTGGGTGGCAGGATTCTCTCAGGTATGGTTGGCCCGACGAGCACGTGGCAGCGTACTCACCGGGGTCCCAGCCTCAAGGAGCCCAGCCGTCATCCCCTCCTCTGGCCTCTTGCAGAACAGCTGGCTCTTCTGCAGCAGTGCTGGGCGAAAGGGGATGTGAGAGACTGAGCGGGCCCTGTGCCGACTACAGACCCCACGCGGCAGGTCCCCTGATTGCAGGTAGAAGAGCCCGGGTGCCAGAAGCGAACCCCAGCACCCAGGCCAGACCTGACAGCGGCAGACCTCAGCTTGCGTTTTCTGAGCGCCTGCTGTGTGCCCAGGGATATTCCAGGCGCTACCGATGAATGACCTCAAACTGTCCCCCCTCATTCCAAAGACGGGAAAACAGGACTAGGGTGGCAAGAGGCACACCGCTGAGTGCAGCTGAATTCCAGGGTGATGACGATTCGTGACTATCACAGAAAGCCAGACAGGTCTGGGGTCCCTGGGAACTGCGTGGTGTGCCTCAGTCCCCCACTCCCCATAAGAGTAGGGTGTAACCCAACATGGGTATGGCCGGAATTTAAGTGTGAAAAGGGCTGACAGCGGCGCGCAGCAGCGTTATACACTTGACGGTGACTGCTGCCGGCAGGGAAGCCTCGAGTTTCAGTGAGCGTCACAGTCTAAGACACAGGTACCGCTACCTGTTCCTGGTGCCTTGTAAGCTCGTCACGGGGTATTTTCCCCCAAAGTAACTCAGGCACAAGATAGGATACCTTTCCCTCGTCTCTGTACCTTCCCTTTGTGACTCTGAGTGACTGTGCGCTCAGTTCTGCCCTGCCCTGTTGTGCCTCGTCTTCACTGCAGTGTCCTGGATGGGAGAGACCGCCTTCAGTGATGTGTTCATAGGTTTTTAAAAATCATCTCCCCTGTAGGTTTCAGGGGACGGAGACCATGTTGGGGGTCTATGCAGAGGCCCCTGGACCTAAGACAGGGCCTGGCACCCAGAACATCTAAATCTCTGTGATACTAATTAGTAAAGGAACCTGGACGGTGCCAGGCATGCAGTCAGAGATCAATAAGCGTTCAATATAACGAGTCTGATTTCTCCGTCCCAGGCGACTGAGATTAATATTTTGTGCCTCTCAGGAAGGTGAGGTTCCAGATGAGACCTTGGTCATCACCAAACTTGGACCCCAACGTCCCACTAAAGCAGAAGAGGTATGCAGGTTAGGCTGGCTCCAGTCTCTGAAAGGCCCGGTCGACTGCCTCTCCGACTGTGACCATACCCAAAAAGGAGACTGTGACCCCTCTCCCAAAGCGAGGGTCGAACAGCTGCCTCAACCTCTCCTCTCGAAACCTTGGACTCCGAGAACCGGGTCCCGCCCACTCCGCTGGCACCCAGTTTCCAGAAGCGACTCTCCCCGAGCCTAAACAGCAAAAGAGACTCCGCACAGACACGTGCAGCTTGGTACCACGGCCGAGACCCCAGGGAAGATCCCGGATACCGCCTGGGTTGGCCTCCCTCGCCCCAGACACCCCAGATATCACTTACCCACGGGACGATCGGACAAAGGCGGCGCCGCCACTGCCTGGGAATGCGCCTGCGCCCACAGTCGCCGAACTACATTTCCCAGAGGGCGGCGCGCTCACTGACGGTTATTCCGGGGGGTTGCCACACCGCACCACTCGGCACTGTCGATCCGCAGCAGGAGGGAACGGAATCCCGCGGAGTCGAGTCTCACCCCCGCCGACCCTTCCCCATTGATCGTCAGACCGCGGCACAAATGCCACGGCTGCCATCGGCCCGGCCGCGTCTGACTACATCTCCCAGAGGGCGGAGCGCGACCTTCCGATTGTTAACCGCTTTCCTCCCGCACCCGACTGGGACCGAGGCTGCCGGGCTGCGATCGGGGTTCGGTCTCGCAGACTTCCCCGGCCACACCGGAAGCCTCCCACGTCGCACGCCTTCGTGAAACCTCAAGACGTGGCGACGTCCATCCTCGTCCCCCCACCGCCGGGTTTGCGCGGGCGCTAGTGGGCCCCCACTGTAGCTCCCTGACGTTCACGCGGGGTTTTCTTGCGCAGCTCCCAGGACAGCATCGCCGGTCAATTTTTGTCGTTCGTTCTTGTCCCCGCATCCATACTTATGTACCCGTAATAAGTATTCGCTTTCCACCCCCAACATGGGGCGCCTGCCGACGTCACCCCCACCTAGCCGAGAAACAGACAAAACCAAGAAGAGGGGAGGCAGAGGGCTGAGGGCAGCGTTTGATTACTCCCTGGATTTCATTTTCAGAGTCAGAAAAAAGGACGAGACTGCGTCAGCCGGGAAACACTTCATTAACCATTCGATAAAAACAGCCAAGCATGGACATAACATTGAAATATGTGCCTTTGTCACATATGAAAAGCACATCGTGACATTTATTTTTATTCGAAAAAGTGTATTTGTGAGGGTGGGGCTGTTTCTAATCTGCCGCTGAAGAGGGTAAGTCCGTAGAGCTCGACTGCACTGCCGCATGGCTTTCTGGGTACTGTAGTCCCTAGCTCTTTGAGAATGCAGAAAGGCCCGTGACAACGGACTACAACTCCCGGAAGGCACGGTTTCTAGCTAAGTATCTGGAGCCGCCCACTGCGTCCATACATCCTGAGGGTCTCTTTTACCGCGGTGCCTTCCGGGAGAAGTAGTTCGAGGCTCAAGGTGTCCTCGTGCGCCGCCTGGTGGACATGGTTGGCTCAACCACGATTCTCTAACCAGAATTCTCCAAGCAATGCTTCCCGGACGGTAGCTTATCGGGAAGTTTTGAGAATAAGGTGTCAGTGCCGCCTAGGCCTGGCCAGGGACGCCTAATTTCTGGAGCCGCCCAGTGCAACCGTTTGTTGAGCGTGGCACCAGTAACTAGGAGTAAGTATGAGGTTCTAGGTTGTAGGTGTTCCACCTCGCCACCTGGTGGCCAAGGCTGGTGTAACCGTTATTCCCCTAAATCCCAGAATTCTCATCCTCAGTTTTCGCCGACTCTGCGCAGCCACATTCGGCGCCCTTTTTGAGGTCCTGGCGTTCGCCCAGCGGTAGGCTCTGGTCATCATACTGAGAAAACGGTCTCTCGGTGCGGCCTATGTGTGGCAGGGGAGTTTGGACTACACGTCCCGGAATGCCCGTTGCCGCACAGGGCCTGTAGAGAACGACGTGAGGATAACCAGCGCCGCTCCGGCTTCTGGGAAATGTAGTCTGGCTTTCCTTGATACTTGTGTCTGTAGTGGACGGTCTGAGGCTCTGGCCGCATGACTACGACTCCCAGAAGGCACGGTTTCTAGCTAAGTATCTGGAGCCGCCCACTGCGTCCGTACATCCTGGCCGATCTCTTTACCGCGGTGCCTTCTGGGAGGGGTAGTTCGAGGCTCAAGGTGTCCTCGTGCGCCGCCTGGTGGACGTTGTTGGCTCAACCATGATTCTCTAATATAACCAAAATTCTCCAACCAATGCTTCCCGGACGGTAGCTTATCGGGAAGTTTTGGGAATTACAGTGAGAATAAGGTGTCAGTGCCGCCTAGGCCTGGCCAGGGACGCCTAATTTCTGGAGCCGCCCAGTGCAACCGTTTGTTGAGCGTGGCACCAGTAACTAGGAGTAAGTATGAGGTTCTAGGTTCTAGGTGTTCCACCTCGCCACCTGGTGGCCAAGGCTGGTGTAACCGTTATCCCCTAAATCTGGCTTTCTTTAATACTTGTGCCTGGTGGACGGTCTGAGGCTCGGGCCGCATGACTACAACTCCCAGAATCCCAATCGCGGCTTCGTTCGGACTCTGCGGCGCCCTCAGCTGCGCACTCCCATTGGTCAGTTCCGCTTCCCTCCCGACGGCTCGGTCTCGTCGTGGTCCCGTACTTTCCAAACGTTCTCTCGTCCTCCGTTGGGTCAAGTCCCCTGCCCCAGATATGTCTCCCGGGGTCGTCCGCGTCTCTGCCTGTACCCGTCCCGCCGCGAAGTCGAGAGCGGACGGATGTCAGGGTCTGAGGGAGAGAGTCCCCGCGCGGTGGATGCTGCGGCGAGGCTGACCGCGGACCTCCGTACACACCCCCCGCCCCATACCCCCCGCCTCTGACTCTGGGGACCCCTGAGTCGGACGGGACGTTGGCCTCGCGGCTCCTGGTAGCCCGACCCCCGGTGAGTGGCAGCGTCCCCTCGCTCCTGACGGGAGGGTCGCTGCGGAGTTCGCGTGTCTTTCTCACGGCTGGATCGGAGTGACCCTCCAGCCTGTGACTTTTGTCCCGCATTTTCGCCCCTCTTTCCTCTTAAGGTCCTCTCAGCGCAGCATTCTGGCCAAGTAGGGAAACGAGATAGAAAACCGGATGAGTCCTGCCGTCCTTCAGTTTACCGACAAAGCCCTATAACCACTCAAGATCCAGTCCCCAAATCTCCAGCCTCAGGCGTCTTCAGCTGACGCACATCTGAAGAACCATCCGGTCTTTCAATCATTTGGAATAATTTGTCTCAAAGAGGAAACATCTCTCAATGACTTTATGAAGCCAGCGTAACCGTGTCCCCAAACCCTGTACACTTATTCCGAACTCGGGCTCCTCAACAGACCCCAGAAAGTAGGAACTGCTTCTTAAAACTGCTGTGAGGATTGAGTGAGCTTCCAGTAGGTAGAATGCTTGCTTAGCACAGCACCGGCCTGCAGAACCCTTGCAAATGTTAACGTTATCAGCAGATAGTAATATTATCATCCTTCTATCAAAAGGACTACATTTTCATCTTGTGGAAGGTCTCGAGTCTATTAAGACATGGGAGAGATTCTCGGGCGGTAAACATTTAAGAGTCCCTGGGCTCCCCTCTGAAATGGCCGACCGCTGGGGCCCCCAGGAAGGCTCCAGTGTCTCTCTCAGCAGCCAGACCCTTTCAGGACATCTCTCTGTGCACCTGGGCCCATCCTCACATTCTCACGCCCCCCTCTCCCTGTTCTGGGAGCTTTGCAGAAAAAACCTGAGCCAGCAAATGTGTGGGTGACATTTCAGGAGCAGGTGATCTTCCATGATGTCGTGGACTTCTCCCAGGATTAGTAGGGGCAGCTGGGCCCCACCCAAAGGGCCCTGTACAAGGGGGTGATGCTGGAGACCTGGCACCTGGTCACCGTGGGTGAAGCTGTGCCCTGTGTTGAGATCCATCTGCCCGGGTTTGACCTGCCTGGGAGCGTAGGGGTCACTGAACCCTAGGATGGAAGGTTTCTCCTCTTCCCCACTCTCACATCCTGGTCTCTCATGTGAACAGGGCCTTGGATCCCCAAGGCCAAAATAGTTGCCCAGCTAGAATTTGGAGGGTGGACAGAGGGCTCTCCCAAGATTGTAGCCCAGGTGAGATGGGAAGGAGCTCCTTCCAGTCAGTCTATGCGTTCCTTCATATCTACCATTGCTTTTAATTTCCATGACCTTTTGCATTTCCATAATTCCATCTGGGATCATTTTCCTCTTGCCTGAACGCTCCCTTTGTCATTTCTTCTACAGGGACAAAGTTCCCCCACTTGTGATTGCCTGAAAACGCCTTCATTTCCTCTTTGTTTTGGAAAGATACTTTTGGCAGAGAATTTTAGGTTGGCAGTTTATTTTAGCACTTTAGAGACACCATGCTATTGTCTTCCGGACCCCATGGTTTCTGTTGAGAAGTCAGTGCTCCAACTTATTATTGTTACTTTGAAGACAATGGGTCTTTTTTTTTTTAATTAAAATTTTTGGGGTGACATTGGTTAATAAATTCAAATAGATTTCAAATGTACAATTCAATAATATGTCATATTTATATTGCATTGTGTGTGTGTGTTCACCAGCCATAAATTTCCTTCCGTCAGCAAATACCTGACGCTCCCATATCTCTACCTACGTTCTCCCTCCCCCTTCCCTCTGATAACCAGTAATCCACTCTTCGTGTCCATGGGTCTATTTGTCATCTTTGTTACTTTCCGTTTTATATCCCGCCCCACATGTGAGTGAAGTCATATGGTTCTCAACTTTTTCTGTCTGATTTAGCATGGTAATCTCAAGATCCATCCATGTTGTCACTTTTTTTTCCAACAATACTTTTTTAAATGTACAAATTTTACATGTACAGTTGAAAATTTTTGACAAAAAATGTATTCATCTATGTAAACATCATCCAGATTGAGCTTGCGGACATTTTCATTCCTCCCAAAGTTCCTTTGTTACCTCTTTACATTTAATGAAGGTAATTACTCTTCAGATTTTTTTCCACCATAGATTACTTTTGTCTCTTCCAGAACTAAATATAAAAAGAATCGTACATTATTTTTTTCGTATAAAGCTTATTCCAAGATTTTTGAGATTCATCCGTGATATTGTATGCATTATTGGTTTGTTCCTTTTTACTGCTTAGTAGTATTCCATTTTTTGAATGGACCACAGTTTATCCATTCTCTTGTTGATGAACATTTGAGTTGTTTCTAGTTTGGGGCTATTATGAATAATGCTGCTACGAACATTCTTTTACAATGCTTTTTGTGGGTCTGTTTTTGTTACTTTTGGGTAAATATCTAGGAGTAGAATAGGTGGCTCATAGATTAACAACAAAATTAATAACAAATTTTATTATTTTTTTCTTTTCTTTCTTTTTTTTTAATGTCCTAAGATATCTGTGACTGTACCAACATTACAAAGATATTCAGTTTTTTTTCTGGTACTTTCATCGTTTTTGTGTTTACATGAAGACTTATGATTCACTTTGAATTAATTTTTATGTAAGTGTGATGTAGTAATCAAGGCATTTATTTTTTCTTATGTTTATCCAGTCGCTCCAGCACTATTGAATGAAGGACTTTCCTCTCCTCCACTGTATTATTCTGAAGCCTTTGTTAAAAATCAGTTGAATGTATGCATGTGGATCTGTTTCTCTACTTTCTTCTCTTTAATTGATCCATTTTTCTAGCCCTTTGCCAATATGATATGTCTTAATTGTACTTTCACAGTAAATCTTGAAGTAGAGTAGTGAAAGTCAACCTCTAATTTTATTGTTTGTAATTGTCTTGGCTATTCCACGTTTTTGCTACTTTAATATAAATTTCGGAGTTAGATTGTCAATTGGAAATTATCAAGCTTTTTAATTCCACAAGATTCCTACTTGAGTTGTTTTTGTTTTTGCCTTAAATCTGTAGGTCAGTTTGGGAAGAATTTACATCCTAACATGCTGAACCATCAAATTTTGTGATCATGTCATATTTATTTAGGTGTTTTGACTCTTCTCAGCAATATTTTGCACTTTTTAAGTGTACGACTTGCACATTTTAAATTAATTCCTAGGCATTTGATATTTTATATGCTAATGGAAATACTATTGTTCCTTAATTTCATTTTGTAAATATATGTTGCTAGTGTGTATAATTTATTTTGAAATTGACCTTCTATACTATGAACTTGCTAAAATCACTTACTTGTTCTAGTTTGTCAGTTTCCTTGGATTTCTTACACAATCATGTCATCTGCAAATAAAGATAGCTTTATTTTTTCCTTTCTAGTCTTTATGCTTTTCTTTTTTTAATGATTTTTTACTTTTTGGTTATAGGTGACATACAGTATTATATTAGTTTCAGGTATCCAATGTAGTGATTAGGCATTTATGTAACTTACAAAGTGATCACCACAATAAATCTAGTATTCACTGACACCATTCATAGTTATGACAATATTATTGACTATATTCCCTATGCTGTACTTTATATCCCCATGACTTTTTTTTTGGGGGGGGTGTGGTGAGGCAACCCTTGCTTGACTTCACAGATTGCAAGGACCTTGTCAGCTTACAATCCCTTATTTTGTAATATTTTTATTCTTTTTTATGCCTACAGCACCTGGTCTTCCTAGGTGGTCTCCTATCCAAGTACTAACCAGGCCCGACCCTGCTTAGCTTCCGAGATCAGACGGGATAGGGTGCGTTCAGGGTGGCATGGCCGTAGACCCCCATAACTATTTTGTAACTACCAATTTTTACTTTTTAATCCCTCCATCTTTTTCATCCATTCCTGACCCCCCTCCCATATGCTTTTCTTTCTTAATGCTGTTATACTGGCTAAGACCTCTACTATGTTAAAAAAAAATTGAGATGTAATTAACATACAGTGAGCTGTGCTGTTCTTAATGGTACAACAGGAGAATAAAGTTTTACAACTGCATATTTGTGTGACCCAGTACATTTCCTTTATGTTCCTTTCCAGTTAGACTCCCCATTGTTCTGATATCTGTCACCACAGATTATCTAGTGCAGTATTGAATAAAAGTGTTGAGAGAGTTGACATACTTGCCTCACTCCTGACATTAGGGGATAGCATTCAGTATTTCACCATTAAATATGATCCGATGCTGTTTATCAGATTGAGGAAGTTTTATTCCTGAATTGCTGTTTGTATCATGAATGGGTGCTATAATTTATCAAATGCTCTGTCTGTTGAGATAATCGTATTTTTTCCATCCCTTTTCATTGGTTTCTGCTCTTTATTATTTCCTTCCCTTGTTTTGGTTTAATTTGCTTTCCTTTCTTCTGGCTCCTTGAGGTAAAAGCTTAAGTCATTAATTTTAATCTCTTCTAATGTTTGCATTTATAGCTACACCTTTTCCCTTAAGTCTTTAACTGCATCCTGCACATTTTCACATGTAGTATTTAGCACTGAAACTACAAAGTGTGTTGTAAGTATTTGTTTTGAACTGAACAGTAATGAAAATATAGAAATTCTTCGATTTGGGAAGTACATTGTTCAATTTCCAAATATGAGATTTCTGTTATTGGTGTCTGGGTTAATTCTACTGTGGTCAAAGAACATTCTCTGTATGAATTGTCCTTCCTATTAAATTTATTGAGAAATGTGTTTGTGACACAGCATATGGTTTTTTGTTTTTTTGTTTTTTTTTTGGTTAATGGGTATTCTGTTCTTGGGCACAGTGTTCAGTATATGTCAATTTAGTTGCTTAATTGTGTTGCACACCCTTTATTTTTATGGATTTTCTAGACCGGTTGTTCTGTTAGCTATTTTTTTTTTTTAAATCAATTTTTGCTTCATGTAATTTGAAGCTGTTTCTGGGCTTAATGACGTGTCAAATTTTCTCGTCTTCCTGTTGAACTTACCCTTTTATCACTGGGAAATATCCTTTTTTCCCCCTTCTGGTAATACCACTTGTCTCGTAGTTTACTTTGCTTGATCTTAATATAGCCAATGGCTTCCTGGTATCTACTGTACTGCATTATATGTCTTTTTCTTTATTTTTACTTTCCACTTATCTGTTGAAATGTTACAACGGGTCTATCAAAAACAACATTCAGTTGGATTTTGTTTGTAATTTATTTCGGCAATCTTATTCTTAAATATGTTTAGTAAATATGTATTTAGTATGTAATTGCTGACACGTTTGGGTTTTTGTCTACCACCTTGTTATTCTCTATTTATCTCATTTGGTCTTTGTACCTTTGTTTTTCCATTCTTCTTTCTTTTGGATTAATTTGGTATCATTTATTATTATATTTCATCTTTTTTCCTTCTTAGCTTTATATCTTTGTAATGTTCTATAATCTTATGTCTTATTTGCTCTGAGGTTAACAATACAAATCTTTAACTTTTCATAATCTGCCCGGAGTTAGTATTGTGCCACTTAATGAACAATATAAGAACTTCTATCGATGGAATTGCCATTTGCCCTCTTGTCAAATATTTTATTTGCACATATTATATAAACTCCATTATGTATTGTTGTTATTCTTGCTTTATACAGTCAACAGGATCTAGAAGGAACTTAAAAGGAATTTTGTACAATATTTTCCCCAAATTATTCAGTCTTTCGGTTGCTCTTAATTCCACAGATTCTACCTTTGATCATTTCCATGGAGTCTGAAAAACACACTGTAGCCTGAGGAGCTTTCGAATGAAATCTGTCACATTTTAAAGTTCTGGCTTTTTTTGGAACCTCTTCTGTCATTCTGGGCTGGATGAGGCTGCCACCTGTGTTTCAATTCTCTCTGAAAGGCAGTTCATGATCTGTTCTTATGAGAGCACAGAGGATATACAGAGAATAACTTCATGAGATTATACTGATGGTTCTATTGCTAGGTCTCTGGATATGCTGCTTTATTGTTATTGTTGATGTTGTTATTATTATTATTATTATTATTATTAATTTTTTTCTTAGGGGAGGCAACCATTGGTTGACCTCACAGATTGCAAGGCCCTTGTCAGCTTACAATCCCTTATTTTTTTATTTTTAATTTTTATTTTTATGTTTAATTTTATTATTTTTTAAATTTTTTTTACACCTACAGCACCTGGTCTTCCTAGACGGTCTCCCATCCAAGTACTAACCAGGCCCGACCCTACTTAGCTTCTGAATTCAGACGGGATCAGGCTTGTTCAGGGTAGCATGGCCATAGATACCCACACTGCCTGTGACCATTTACCATTTTTTGATGTTCTTTTTTGGTAAGTCTTTTAATACGTGCTCAACAAAAAAGTTAACATTTTAAAGAAGAGAATTTAGTTCTCATGTATATCTTTTCTCCAGAGACTGTCACTTAGAATGGCTTTACTAGCTGTATTTATCATAACATTAAAGTATGCAATAAAATGCTAACAAATATGATGTCAGATGTCAAAATCATAACATTTTCTCTGCAGGTTGTTGATGTTGCACAGGCAACATCTATTAGGATGAGATCTACATTATCACCATATCTGGCTTCTCTAGTCTCAGTTCAGATTACTTAACTCAGTAAATACTTAACTGTATTCTGGGTCGCCTATGTCTAAAAGATGTGACATGCCAAATTTCAATGCTTTACAGACACCAGTATCCAAGGTATTACTGATATTGTGATCTTTCTTGTACTGACTAGGTTCTAGCTTACTTAACATCACATATATAAACAAATTCTCCTCAGGGTTAGACTTCATTACATTTGAGGTTGCATTTGAGAAAGGCATTTACATTAATTGATGCTGTTTATACACATGGTGAGTCTCAAATCATCATTTGTTGATTTTATATATTAACTCTGAGCGTTACCTTATTCTAGAGCTTTGAGGTTGTCTTACTGTCACTGTAGAGTATTTGCAACAAAAATTGCCTACAGACAAAAAAAATTAACACTAATAGTTGTTGATTTGTGAGCTGGAAGAATTTTTGGAAAGATAATAAAATTTAAAAGTTAATATTATAAATTTTGGACTTTTGGGATAGAATATTTGCCAGGAAATATATGTACCTGCCTATACTCATGCTGTTATGGTTGGTGCTGTTTTGAAGGATGATGGTCATTGGGGAGAAGCTTCTAGTTAGACATATAATTCTTTGAAATCCAGGTTATGCAGACAGTTGATAGAAGCCAGCAGTAATAAGGAATATAGTCCAAATACAGCAGTAGAGGTAGAGGGTCAAAGGTTAAAAGACATAACAGCAACTCATGGCTTTTGCACCAGTTAGTTAAACAATCTTCGGTTCTAGTACCTGCTCTGGTATTCAGTTTCACCATCGGGATGATATTAATTACCCTTTCGATTCTAATGTTTTATTATTTCATATGACTGCAGAGTGGTGGGAATATATTACTCTGTGTAAAAAGAAAGAAAAAAGCATGCTGTAGTATTACTTGTGGTGCATCAGAAGGCGAAAAATTCTCTCCACTTCTTTTGCTTTTTGCTCAAATGTCTTTAGTCTTACTTTTGGAAGGATTTTCTTCCTAGATGTAGAATTTTAGGTTCTTCCTTTCAATTTTAAAGGTACTAGTCTCGTTTTCTCACTTCCATTCTTTCTTGTGGAAAATTAGCTGTTTTCCTTCTAGTTGCTCCATGGGTGTGATCTATTCTTTTCCTGTGATCACCTTGGAGATTTTTGCTTTGTAGTCATCCCTAAGTATCCACAAGGGATTGGTTCCAGAACTACCACCCTGCCCCGTGGATACCGAAATCTGGGGATGTTCAAGTCCCTTAATAAAATGATGTAGACAGCATACAGATGGCCCTCCATGTCCATGAATGCAGAGCTGTGGACACTGTGTTTGGTGTTCAACAGATTGATTATGATGTCATAGGTGAGGTCTTCTTCGAAGTGATTCTACCTGAAGTTTGCTGAGCTTCTTGGAGCTATAGGATGTTGCCTTTAATCAGCTGTAGGAGAGCTTTCTGCCATACTCTCTTTAGATATTTCTTCTGCTGTATTCTATCTCCTACATCTCTCATAGAACTCTAGCTACACGATAGTTCATTTGTCAGGTGTCGTTTTACTTTTTCTCATAATATGTATCATCATAAAGTTTCCACTTACCTGTCTTTGAATTCACAGATCCTTTCTTCTACTGTGTCCAGTCTACTATTAAGCCCATTTGCGGTTTACTTCAGATATTGTATTTTTATTTAATTCTTGAATTTTCATTTGATTCTTTTTGTAGTTTTTCCTTTAAAGTCTATATCATGTTTATAATAGTTATTTTAAAATCTTTTCCTGCTACTTCTAATGTTTGGTATGTCTGTTTCTGTTGACATTTTTTTCCTTGATTACGAGTCATTTTCCTGATTCTTTACGTGTCTAGTCTTTTTTTGTATACTGGACACTGCAGATGATATATTGTAGAGACTATGTATTGTTATCTCCCACCAAGGGGTGTGTTTTGTTCTGGTTGGCAGTTAAATTACCGCAAATCACCCTAATCCTGATGAGGCTTGGATTTATTATGGAAGAGTTTCTTTAGTTTTGCTTCACTCCTTGGATCTGAGTATTAAAGAAGAGTTGCTGTCCTGAATATTTTACCTTTGGGAATGCCTATTTATTCTGTGATATTTCTCCTAATGGTGCCCAATCTGTTTTGCTGATCACTCTTTGTTGATCATTCTTGTGGATCCCTTTTGCTCTGTGTGTACATTTTGTTGATTTTCTTCTCAAAGTCCCATCTCTTCCCTTAGTTGATCTTTAAAAATGTTTATTCATGTCACGCACATCTTGTTGCTTTTGTCTTATCACTCCCTAGGAGTTTTTTCCAAGCACGTAAACTGTTTCTCATTCCCTTCCGGAATGGAAGAACAGACCTAAAAACCAAGAGTCAGCATCTACAGTGGCCATTTCTGGTGAGGACTTAGCCAGCAACATGAACCTGGCAAGATCCACAAGGAGTGATTCCTGGAGTTCGATGATTCCTGGAGCAGATGATTGGGACTCAGAGGATGAATCGGAAAAGGAGAAGCAGCACAATGGTTGCGTTGGGCCAGTGGAATACGAACAAGGGCCAGTAGTAACCCAGGATAGGAAATGGGAAAACGCCGAAGTCGTGGGAAAACGCAGCTTCAATTCAGACTTGTTTCATTATAGAGATTTCTTATCAAAGGACATTTCCTCCAAACTGACTCAGAATTCCAAAGCTTACAAGCATAATTTTGTTTTGAAAAATCACCAGAAAATCTCGGTAGGAAAGAAACCTTATGAAGGCAATCCATGTGGAGTAGCCTTGGAAAAACTGTATAAACTGAGTGAGCACAATAAAGATACCAAATGAAGCGTATATCTTTCTATGCATGAGATCATTAATATGGGAGAGATTTTACGGATGTCAAGAAAGTGGGGGTATTTTTATCCATAGCTCGCACCTCTCTCAGGTCATGAGAACTCATAGCAGGGAGAAGCCCTGTGACTATAATGATGTGGGAAAGCCTTTAAGAAGCTTTCATCTCTTGCTCACCATCTGAGACATCACAGTAGAGCCAACGCCTATGAATGTAATGAATGTAATGAATGTGGGGAGTCTTTCTGGCAGAGCCTTCGCCTCATTTTGCACCAGAGAATTCACACTGGTGAGAAATCTTATGAATCTAATAAACGTGGAAAATCATTTAGCCGAATTCCCACCTTAATGTACATCAGAGAACTCATACTGGAGAGAAACCCTACACATGCGATGAATGTGGAAAATCCTTCAGCTGAAGGCCTAATCATAATATGCATAAGAGAAAATGTACCAGAGAAAATCCTTACAACTCCAGCAAATACGGCAAAGCATTTAGTGACTGCTCAATATATACACAGTGTGAAAGGATGCACACTGGAGAGAAACTGCACAAATGTAATGAATGCGGAAGAGCCTTCAGCCACAGTTCACATGAGAGTCCATACTGGTGAGAAACCATATACATAATGAATGTGGGAAAACTTTCAGTTTTTATTTATCCTTAAGAGAACACACACTTGGGGAGAAACCATATAAATGTCATCAGTGTGAGAAATCTTTCAATCAAGATTCTAACTTTATTGGCGACCAAAGAGCTCATACCGGAGGTAAAAAAATACTACACATTTCATTTTAGTATATAAAAGTGATACAAATACATTTAGTCTTTGACAATTTGACCCAATCTCAGAGAATAGCCGAGCCTGGGTGGCATTTGATACCTAGGGAAATTGCCATTGAGAAATAATTAGTAAGATCAAAATTCCCTTCAATAATGCTAGTTAATAAGGTTAACCAGTGTGGGAAAGGCCGTTGCTGAGAAGTCAAAATAGGTTTACGATATTTGATTAAATGACTGAGTGTACTATTCTGGAAAGCCAGAATGCCATTACTTCCTTTTCCCCCAATGCTAGAAAGTGAGGCTGCTTCTAATTTTCTTCAGGAAGTCACTACAAATCGTAATTATGAACACTATGCAGAAACATGGAAAACACCTATAACAGGTAGTGAAAGGTGCAGAATTGTCGCTGTATTACTCTATGTGTGCATTTTGACAAAGGTTTAAAAGGAAATGCAGAAATGAGCATAGCTAATAAGAGTGATGGAATACTGTCTTTTACATTTGTCTAAAAATTGCTATAATTTTACAATAAATAAAAAGATGAGAAAGAATTAGATCGAATGTCAGTCTGAAGCATTAGAGAAATAGGTGTACTAGGGTAGCAAAAACAAGAAGAAATGGAAATAAATTCAGTGACCACGAGAAGTTAGGAAAAGAAATTCTTCCTAATGAAAGCAGAAAGAAGGATGTAATAAAGATAAAAGCAGAATATATGGTAAAAGATGACTCTGAGAAAAAACTATAAATTGCAAACTAACATCATTAAGAAAAATGACATACAGATTTGCAACATTGGGGATGAAAACAGAAATAAACATAGGAAAAATGATATGAAAAGGTTTGTACATTTTTGTGTACACTTGAAAACTTAGATGAAAAAGCTAATTTTCTAGGAAAATATAATCCTGGTAAACAAATGGACCGAAGAAAACACAGAAACCTAAATAGACTAAACATTTCACATTAAATTGAAAAAGTTCTCAGAAAATTACTCCACGATAAACTTTTAAACCCAAGCCATTTTATCAGTGAATGATTTCCACCTTCAAGAAACAGAAAACCCTTTGATATACAACTATTTCGGAACGTGCAGAAACCTGAACATTTACTTCTTTTGTGACACCAGTCTGTCAAAGCTCAGAGGAAGAAACTTCAAGGCCAATATCTCTCAGGAACATTAGTGTAAAAGTTCCAGATCAGATAATGCCGGTGCAGACTTGCAGCTAGTACTCCAGGAATCGGGGTTCTTCATATTAGGAATTATATAACTATATCGTTTCATTTTAATCAACTGGTGGAGAAAAATCAGGAAAATATATAACTATTGTTCCATTTTAATCAACTGGTGGAGGAAAATCAGTCTCAATGACTAATGAGAAAGCAGCTGATAAAATTGAATATTTACTGATTATTTCAAGAATATAGACCTGGTAACAGGAAAAAAATATTTTTATAATATGATCTGAGGCTTAATGGCGACATTAACCCGAGGTTGGCAAACTACGGCCCACAGGCCAAATCCAGCCCATGTGTTTCAGTAGTTTTAACACAGCACATACCCACTCATTTCTGTATTGTCTATAGCTGCTTAATAATAGCTGCTAGAAGGGATTGTGTGGCCTGAAGAAACAAGGTGTTTACCAGGAGAGCTTTGCCAATTCTCAGTCTAGAGCCATCTCCATTCCATTCGGGGAGGACCAAGTCAAGGTTACTCTCTAGTCCTCATGTACGAGCAAGCAATTCACCAAAGAAGTACAAATGGACAGAAAGTGCATGAAAAAGTATGAACTCCTCAATAACCAAAGAGATGCAAATAAAAAGATAAAACTATATACTTGAGCACCTGTTATGAGGCAGGCGGTATCCCGCTCTACATAACCTCATTTAATACAGAAATCCTAGTGAGGAAAGTTCTGTTATTTCCATTTTACAGGTGTATTTTACAGGTGTAGTGAGGAAAGTTCTGTTATTTCCATCTTACAGAAAATGCAGTCCAAAGATTGGCAAAGATTGGAAAGGACTATGTTGGGCGTAGGCAAAAATAGTGGGGAAATGGACCTTATGATTCAGAACCATGGATGGTTATATGGGTGCACGCTCCTTGCAGGGTGATCAGGGTGGAAGTCTCAAATGGAAAGCGTGCTTATGAGCTGATTCAGCGATCTCACCTTTGCAATTTACTCGTGGAAATCACTGCCCAAGTATGAAAGCATGCGGATATAGGGCCTTTCTTACACTGTGCTTTGTAACGGCAAAACAGTCACCAATAGCAGCATGTTTAAGTGTGATGCAGAAATTAAATGGCATATTGTGGGGAAACAAAATTAGGTTCATAACAATATACATGATCCTAACTCTCTGAAATTATGTCTCCCACGGGAACCATGTGGAATAATGTCACCCACACGTGAACACTGATTATCTGTGAGCGGTGAGATTTTAAGCAATATTTGCTCTTTGCATTTTCCTAAACGATTTTAATTCTTTACAATAAATTTGTATCCTTTGAATTAAAAAACTACATAGCAGTGAAAATTAATGAAATAGGGCTTCACATATCAACAAGGATAACTCTTTCAATAACAAATACATGGAGCAAAAACTGCAAGTTGCAGACGACATCTTACAGTCTTGATAGCATTTATATAAATGCAACACATGCAAAGTAAATAATGCTTTGTATTCTCAAATACACACGTAAAGTTACGGGAAACACGTGGAGTGTCCCATTTCTCATTCAGGATGGTGGCTGCCTCTGGAGAAGGGAGGTTTCTACTGGAGAGGGGAAGACAGGGTTTTCAGCTGCATGGGCAATTTTCTTTCGCTTTGGAATGCATTCACAGGGGTTCACTGATTTCCTTATAATGTCATGTTTTAGACATTTTTCTTTAAGGAAAAGTGATCAGACCTGTAACATTAAATTCCAAGGACGTGAGAGATGCAGGCTGAATGCCGAGCCAGCGGCAGAGGCACCTGGAAGAGCTGTGGCGGGGGAGCTTCCTGCCACACGGCCACCGACAGTGGAGCAGCGTGTTGACTTTATGCGGGCACTCAGAATCCCCCAGTGTTGAACTCCTGGGCACTTAGCCGGTGAAGATGAGTTAATGCTAAGATTGGAGAGTACAAGGTAACTTCGAGTCTAGCTTATTGTGCTAGTTATTTTACTCTTGGTGACTCTACATCCTAGCTCATAAAATGCCTTACCTGTCCCAAGTAGAGTGCCCTGGATCTCTCCCACCCCTCCCCACCCCACCCCCGCTCCCTTTACCTTTCATTCGCATCTGCCTATAAGGAAATGGAGCCAACTGGAGCGCTCCACGTGGCACGGGCTGACCACTCTGCCTCTCTCAGACGAAGGACGTGTGTGGGCAGAACCTAAATTCTCCTACTACTCCGGCCTCTTCCCTCTCAGAAACCTCACTGGCAGCTCAGACGCAGACCAGACCCCCTTAATAGGGGCATCCAAGATGGCTGCGCAGCCAGGCCTTTGCCACCTCACAGCACAGAGAACGGTACCGACCAGCACGCTGGGGGAAGTAGTGGGAGTGGGCGCGGGTCAGAGAGAAGCAGCATCGGCAGCCCGTTCTCCACCCACAAGAGCAGCTCTGAGTTGAGAGGCCTCTTCTGTGCCCCACCTTGTTCTCGGCACTGCAGGCTGAACTGCAGCGCAGGACGCAGAGCCTTGAATCTACTGCCCGTTGGCTCTACTTTTAAAATACCCCCACGTCTGCAGTCTGACCACTGCTCACCGCCACTCCGATCCACACTGCCATCATCCCATTTCGATCACTGCGTTGGCTTCTTGGGTCACTGTGGTCCTTCCCTCGCCCTTCTTGTCTCTTCGCCACACAGAAACCAGAGTGATCCTTTGATGAGGCCAGAGCCCATCACTGCCCTGTCATGGCCCGTCCTCACCTCCCCCATTTCACTCAAAGCCAGAGCCATCACAGTGCCCCTGAGGCTGTCTGCACTCCAGCCTCCACTGGCACTCTGCCCACCGTACTGTTGCAAAGAAGGTGCCAGGGCAGCTCTGGGAGAGAGTCACTCCCAACGCAGGTGGGAAGGAGGCTCCGAGGGCCCCAAAGGGGTGTCAATGGTTTCTACCCCTGGGAATTCCAGGGTCAGCTAGGGCTAGCTGTTGTTGGGGAGTCCTCCACATGCAGGATGGAGTCTTTTCCTCCTCCCTGCCTATGCTCTGGAATAGTGGCCTTGACTGACAGCGGCCAAGACAGAGGTTTTGTTCACCTTGTTCCCTGCTCTGTTCCTCAGCGCCGCTCAATAAATGTTGACTCAAGGAAGAATCACGAAGAATGTCATTGAAAACTTACATTCCCATAAAGCCTTGCTATCTGGAGAGCTCTGGGGAACAATTCCTGATGTTCTAAGCAGTAGGGCCTCATATGCCAGGGTAAGTTCAAAATGAGATTCCCCATCTGCAAAAGGGTATAGTATACGAAGAGCCACTTCCTCACAATCTTGTCGACGTGGAACATCCAAACCTGTAAAGATTTTTCTGAGTTTATTTGAACCCAAACTGACAATTGTTGCAAAGCAAAAATCTGAAATGCTCCAGAAAATGAGTGTCACAGATTTTTATTCATTTGAAATTAAGGAGGGGATGGAAAGTAGATTGGATGGAATGAGAGAAAGCAAGGTGAGGATTGCATGACAGGGTAGAGAACGAGATTATGAGCTCTCCGGATGGCAGTAACCCTTGTTTCAAAGGTGTGTTAACTCAGATGCACAGCACCAAGGGACACGGCTGGTTTAGGGCCAAAATAAGACTTTTACTAAAGTTATAGGCCTGGGGTCTAGCTACCCGCTATGACCTGCCCAATTGGGAATTTATGGCCTGATCACCGTTACTTTCCCCAGAAACCCGTTTTCATTCACACTTAGAAATATTAAACTAAAGGATCCCTCAAAAGTGCTCAGACTTAATCAAGTTCCTATTGCTAAGTGCGCTGCCATTTCACAGATGGGCAGATTGAAGCTCCCGGGTTGGGACTTGTACATTCCCCTCCAAATTGGGCGGTGGCGGCGGTGGAAGGTGGCCTGGGGCCGGACACTACCGCTTTCCCCACCCGGGCCTGGGTCACTAGCAGCCCAGGTTAAGTCCCTGGCACCTGGGAGGCGACTCCGGGCGCCGCTTCCGCCCAAGCCGGAAGTGCGCCTCCCGGAACTACAAGTCCCAGCAGCCCCGGCGGCGCGTCCGGGTCTATGCCGGGGGAGCGGCCGCCATTGTCCGCGGCCGAGGTGAAGCGGTCGTCCTGGCGGTGGGGGCCCGAGGTTCGGGAGAACGGGCGGGAGCAGCGGCGCCTGCCACCGCGGCTGGCGCGGCGCCTGGGCAGGTCCGTCGCCCGCCCTTCAGCGCCAGCTTCGCTTTCCCGGCCCCCTCGGCTCGCCGACCCTGCGCCCCCGGGCTCGCGGCCGCGCGCAGCCGGGCTGGGCGGGCCCCCTGGCGCCGGGTCGCGGCCGCCGGACCAGCGCGCCTTTGTCCCCCAGGCCGCGGGCGGCCGGGCCGAATCCCGAGCGGAACCTGGGCCGAACGCCCCAGCGAGGTCGCCTGCGGAGAGCGGCGGGAGCCGCCGGCTGCGGACCAGGTGAGGGGCCGCTCGCGGCGCGCGCCCTGCGCATCGCGGCCGCGTCGCGCGCGGTGCGGGGCGGGAGGCCGGGGAGCGGGCGGCGGGGACGCCGTGGGGCCGTGCACGGGGAGTGCCCGCACCGCCTTCCCCGGCGGGCGCTTCTTGTTCGTGCCCGTTCCCATCGCGGGCTGTGAAGGACGTCAGGCGGGCGGGGGACAGCCCCGCATTTCTTTAAAGATGCAGCGTCCGCGGGACGTTGTCAAGTTGCAGGCGGCGGTGCGGGGCTTTGTCCGCTCTCCCGGGAACGCGCCCCGCGCCGCCAGTCGGCGGCTCCCTCGGGGAGGTCGCGGGACTCGCACAAAGGCCCGGAGCCTAGGCGGTTGGGGCTTTGGTCTCCAGACCGGGGGACATTCAGGTGGAGTTTTTTTTCCTTTCTCGAGATAAAATTTACGTCTATAAATTTTATAAAATTGTACATTGAGAAAGTTGTACGGTACACACTGCCTATTTCATCGCCCCCCGGAGAAACTCCCGTTAAGCAGTCACCCCACTGCTCCCGTCCCCCAGCTCCAGGGAGCCGCTTATCTGCGAGGGTTACAGGTAGATTTTACAATCATTTTTGTCAAACCCACAGAACCTCCACGTTGCGGCTGGCTGTCGCCTGGAGCCTTTGACAGATTGCCACCCTCGCGTCTCGGATGGTGCTCTTTTTTTTTCAGCTTATTCAAATCACCCTTCGTTTCTCTGCAGGAATTCTGTTATGTTTTTGACGGGAACTCTGTCTTACGATGCTGCTGCCTGGGAGTCCTTTGTTGCTTCTGCGGATGGGTTCTCTTTGTTTCCGCCGGATCCTCTGTAAGAAAGGACCACTTTCGTGTTTTTCTCTTTTGTTTCTAGGTTGGTGTTGCAGTTACATTCCTTATTTCACCCGAATCCAGTGGTCCTGCCAGGCGCCTAGTCCGTCAGTTAATCCTGTGGGATGGCTGCCATCAACCCGTGGGCCTCCTGGGGTGAGTCCAAACCTGGTTTCTTCCGTGCCTTCCCAGTGACTTGCTGCATCCAGCAAGGTTAGAGCAGGGGAGGAGCGGGCGAGGGCCTCGGGGGATCGGAGGGTGTCTGTTTGGTACAGAATTAGAACCGAGTGGAAATGAAAAAAAAAAAAACCTTGGTTGTTGGTGAAACGGGAAACTTGGTACAAAGTGACTGTAATTTTTTCATATTTTATAGTCATCCGAGATATTTCATTAGTTCTGAGATTTTCCGGTTATTTGTGGGGTTTCACAGCCATGCAGACGGTGGAAGTTTCTTTTCCGCTCCAGTGTTGTGATTGTTAGTTCTTGTTCTTCACTTACGTAGCGTTGGTCTCTATTTTAAGAGCAACGTTAAATAGTAGCGTGACGTTATTGGTGTGTTTTACCGCTAAGGGAGGTTTCAGGTATCACTAAAGACGGCAAAGAAGTATCTTTTTTACTACTTATATTTTTGAAAAGTTAGGTAAAAGTTAACCATTTTATCAGATAATCTCTTCAGCCTTTAAGAGGTTCTATTCTTAATTGTTCTCTGCGTTTCGGGTATAAATCTGCTTATCGTGTTGGAACTTTTCCCAGACCCCTGAGCTCTGTTGTTGGAAGTTTGTTGTAACCTTGTCAGTGAGAAAGGTCTCCTTTTCCATTGCGTGGCCTTTAGTCACTAGGATTGGTGTCACAGTGCTTTTCATTTCCTCGTTCTAACCTGATCTTTTGGTGCAGGTGTCCTTACGGACCAGTCCTGGGGGATGGCAGCTGTTGACCCATGGGCCTCCTGGGGTGGTGAGTCAAGAACCTGTATCCCCATTGGCCTTACTGGCTGCCATGTTGTGGCCTCTCCCAGCAGTGACCTGCCGTGGTCAGGGATCCGACCTGGGGAGCCAGGTGGGCATTAGGGGAGGGGATTCTGGTCTAGACCTGTCTGTGCAGAGCTGGAACAAGGAGGGCTCAGACACTCTGCAGAGGGATAAGTTGATAGTGACATCTCCAGGACAGGGCGCATGAGAACGAATGTGGTAACTTACTGTTCAGGGCCAGAAAAGCTGTGAACGGACAGAGTCTGAGAGACGGTGCCTCCGAGGAAGCGGGGCGGGCAGGGCTCACGTATTTCAGCACGTTCCCCATCTTCTCAGCTATGAGATGAGGAGGTGCGTCTCTTCCCTTGCCTAAGGGGTGGCAGGACTGGCTCTGCCTGCGCCCGCAGCGGGGAGGGACTCGACTGGGCGCGCTGCTGGCAGGGAGAGTTGCCTCTAGGACTTTGCCTTCCTCCCCCAGCTCTGTGTCCTCAGGACTCTGCCTGGCATGCGGACGAGACCCCGGAGGAGGGGAGGCGGGCCGCCGTGCTCCCAGCAGCCCGGGTCCAGGTGAGGTGGGGCTTCTGCTTTTTCCCAGTGGGCTGCCCTGTTCCCTGAGGTGTCCAGGTTGTCCCCAGCCATCCCGGTCCATGTGCTCTCACAGTTTACAGCAGCAACTTTGGGTAGAGATGGAGTCACTCCGAAGTATGTCACTCCGGGCACAGACGGGGAGAGTTCAGTTTTCCATGGCACGGAGCCTCACTGTTAAGCAGCCCGTTCACAGTCCTGAGCCCCGGCTGTGCTGTGGGTTGCTTGACGGATGAGGGACAAGCCCCTCGGTTGGCAGCCCACTCCCTTTCGCCCTCCCACCTCCGCACATGTAGTCAGTGCCTGATTCAGGTCGCGCTGGTCGGTGAGTGCTGTGCGTGCCGAGGGGAGCAAGGCCGAGCTTGAACCCTCTTCCTGAGGAGCTCCGAGGGGGCCCCCTCAGCTGCGGAGGCCTCACGGCCAGCGTGGTGCGGGACACAAGGAGCCTGGGCCGCTTAGGGAGCCCTGGAGCCCTGGGGGAGCAGAGCCCAGCTAATACCTTGGTAGGTGGCACAGTCTGCACAGAGGTCCTGGGGATGGAGCAGCCAGGGCCTTTGGGCCGCGGGGAGGGAGGCTGCCCAGGCGACAGAACGTACCTGAGCCAGGGGGCAGAGGAGTCACGTCACCAGAGTACGAGGTCCGGTGAGCAGGGCTCTGGGTGAAGACCGGGCCCCAGTCAGGTTTTGGGCGGGAGAGGCCAGGCCGAGCCCCGCGGCTCGAAGGCAGCTGCAGGCCCGGGCTCCATCCTCTGAGAACCAGGAGCCTCAGAAGGGCTGGAGCCAGAGGCGGCCGGATTGGCTGGATTCACGATGTGGCCGGAAAGATGTCCCAGGCTGGGGCGGCAGGGGAGGAGCCGTGGGGAGCAGGTCCACACTTCAGGCTGCATTCTGACAAGGCCTGGGGGTGAGGTCTGAGGGGTGTTAGGGAGTCAAAGCACAGAGACCTCGTGACTTTGTAAGGGCACAAGGGTGATTGCCAAGAGAAAAAAGCACAGTCGATGATGTCGGAGAGGTGTCATCTCCCCCCCCTCGTCCTGCCCACTAGGGGCAGCCACTTAAGAAAAAAAAATTTTATAATAGCTTTATTAAAATATTCATATACACGAAGTTTAATCTTTTAAAATACACAATTCAGTGGTTCGTAGTATGTTGACAGAACTGCGCCACCATCACTACTGTCTAGTTCTAGAACATTTTCGTTACCCCAGGAAGAAACCTCGTACCCATTAATAGTCACTCTCTGCCCCCGCCGCCCCCTCACACACACCCAGGCCCTGGCAACCAGTAATCTACTTCTCTATGTATTTACCTATATGGAGCATTATATATAAAGGGAATCATACAACCTGTGGCCTTTCGTGTCTGGTTTCTATCACTTAGCATTTTCAAGGGTCATCATTGTTGTAGCATGTATCAGTATTGTATTTCTTTTTATGACTCAGGTGGTCGTTTTTAACCTATTGTTTGTTACGGTTAACCTCCATATTTCTATTATTTATTTTTCATTATTTTTTTTTAAATTTTTATTTTTTTAGGCAAGGCAACCCTTGGTTGACCCCACAGATTGCAAGGATCTTGTCAGTTTACTATCCCTTATTTTTTATTTTTTACGCCTACAGCACCAGGTCTTCCTAGGTGGTCTCCCATCCAAGTACTAACCAGGCCTGACCCTGCTTAGCTTCCGAGATCAGACGGGATCGGGCTTGTTCAGGGTGGCATGGTCGTAGCCCATATTTCTAAATGAGAGGTTTTTATCTTAATTCATCAACTATACATTTATTCTATTGATTCTCTGCTATGAAAGACAAAGAAAAATAGCTGCATTCCTATATTTATGTCTTTTGCTTCTAAGTTAAAGTAACAAGTCAACTGAATATAAGATACGGTGATATAAAAATGTTAATAACGTCTCTATTAAATTTATGCTTCCCCTCAAATTAAAAAAATTAATGAACCCTCCCACAGTTAAAGGTGACTGGTGAAGTGCACCGTGAGTGTGCCACCCCTGCCCGGCAGCGCCGCTGTCCCGGGAGGCAGAAAGGCCTGGACCGCACGATGCAGGGTTGTGTGGTGTCAGAACACGACTCTGGTGTTCGCTGCCGTGCTAACGGACATTTTTAAGTCCTGTACCAGCATCGGCAGTGAAGCGAGGCTAGGCTGAAGGATGCCCTGAATCAGTCTCTTGGGAACAGCATTTACTTGTAATGAGACGCTGTGAAGAAGCCCTAACAACCACTGTGCTGCACTCTGCTGTTAATTTAGGTGAGGGTTTCTGAGAGTTGATAGATTTAACGCTGAGAAAATGAAACGGAGAATTAAAATAAAAACACCCTCCAATGTCTGAAGAGTTGTGATTTCTGAGAACATGCTCCTGGCCCCTCCCCACACTCACTGGATTCTTCCTGCAGAAAGACTTGAATTGTGCGTTTTGTATAAGCAAGTCTTCAGGAACACAAACGAGAGCCCCATGCCCCTCTCTTGTTCCCTCCAAATTAAATATTTACTGAAATAAAGCATTCACCTGGTGAAAACATCAAGTGCTCCCATCCCGTGTTACCGGAATAGTCTGTTCTTGGAAACATGTTGGATAGTGAAGTTTCAGCTAACAGGAGCCCAGATCCCATCACTTCGAAGACTAGGGGCAATAATAATAATAATGTCCCAGGCTGTCTAAAACCCCAGCCAGCCTCCCCAGATATGGAAACTCCCAAACTCCATCTCCGTCCACCGACAATTTCTGCACGATAAATGTTCTGCACGTAAAACTGTAATACTCTGCATTCATCCTTGGTGTAGTGTGCATAGTCTAGTTAAATTTTTCTTCTCTACAAAGAGCTTGCACTAAAATACTAATAAATTAGAAATTCTGAAGATTCCAAAGAGGCCGTCTGAATTTCCCCAGGTTCCAAGAAGGGGGCGCAGTCAGAACATTCGGGTGATGGGAGCAGCCCTGTGAGCGCCCCGCGGGCACATAGCCGAGCCCCAGCTCAGCACCCTCCGCCGCCTCCCCTACCCCCACCCCCGCTTAGCCACGTGGCACAAAGCAGCACGAGCAGGAATGTGTCTGGGGCGGGGGACATCTCTGCAGGTCATCCTAGTACATGTTGGAAAGTGCGAGGTCAGGTGAGGTTTACCTGTGGAATGAGGGGCTCGCTCCTTCCGGGGCGGGCACCCTGTCCTGCCCCCTCACCCGAAGTGTCAGTAATGGTGAAACCTGCAGTTCCTCCCCCGTCCCAGGAGCGTCCCTCTTGTCTCCAGGGCCGACGGGACTGGTGGCCTGTCTTCCGCTGCCTCCCTGTCACGTCCAGCCTTGGTTTTGCATGTTTTGCATCCCTGAGGCCTCCGTGAGCTGTGGACCCCGACTCTGGGGCATGTTCAGTGGGGGTCTCTCCCCATCACATTCTCTTCCCACCCCCAGAACTCTGTTCGCAGCTAATCCGTTTTCATCCTCATACATAGATGATCCACCATGTGGACGTAACACCGGTAATAACGCTCTTTAAAACCTTTTCTCCGTGCAGCTTGCTTTGCACACTCAAGGTCAACTTTGCGGTCCCTCCACATGATAGATGACAGGTTCATTCCCCTGCCACATCCGAGGACGGACTCTGTCCCTCCCTTCCGTGGCTGGGCTTCTGAGTCCGCCGTCCCCCCAGCGAGCTGTGCAGCTGTGGTGTCAGTTCGTGCCCACATGCAGCGTTTATCTAGGAACGCCCCTAGAATCGGCACGTTCCGAGTTTGGGGCGGGGGCGGTGTTTTCAACACGACTAGTGCTGCCCTTTGGCCGCCTCTGAAGAACCAAAGCCACTTCTCACTGCGCCGAGAGGAGGGGCTCATCGCCCTGCGTCTTTGCTGCCACTCGACACTATCTGACTTTTTGCTTCAAGACCAAAATGGAATGTGACATTTTCATTTTATTCCTTGATTGCTAGTGAGCTTGACTGTCTTTTCATGTCATTGTTGGCCATCCGTGTTTCCTTCTCTCCATCTCTGTCCCGTCCCCAGATTTCTGCAGGCTGTGACTTGCCGATGTGTAGGCATCTTACATGCATTCTGGGTCTCGATTCTTTGCTGCAGATAAATCACCCTCTCCCAGTCGGTAGCTTGTCTTAACTTTGCGCTGTGTTTTATTAGTCACGTGTTTTCAGGTGTATTTTTGTCAGATGTATCTGTCTTGGTTTCCGGCTAGTGTTTTTGTGTCTCTTCTAAAGAAGTCCTGTATTTAAAATAATTCCCTCCTGTCCTTTTCCTTTACCTTCTCTTCTGGGGGTCCACTGTCAGATGGTGGGCGTCCTGAACTGTGTGTCTCTGGTCTCCTTACGTTCCGCGTCCTCTTTTTTTGGTGGGGGTGGGCGGGGAGCCTGGCCATCCTGCTTTCGGCAGCACAGGGCTCCCGGGGCCTTCTGTTACACGGTGGGCCTGCCGAGCAGTCGCTGCGTCTTCTGTCTCTCCTTTGTGTTCTCAATTCTCTCCCGTTCTCTCGGAGAGCCTCTTTTGTGTCATCCTGTCCTGTTTTATACCGAAATCCCTCCAATCCGAGGATTGGAATTAGAGCTCAGTGATGGTTAGATGTGGCTGCAGCGTGAATTCTGCGTCTGCTTGGCCGCCGGGTTGGGCCATCCAGGGAAGAGCTGTGAGGCTGCATTCGAGAGTCAGGTCTGGTTCGGATGGGCCTTCCGCCCTCCCTGTCTCTGGCTAGGGCTGGATCACCAGGTCGGTTCTGCTTCCGGTTTCCTGGGCACACAGCTGGCTGGCAGGCCGTGGACTCCTCTCCCGTCTGCACGTTGGGCCGCGGAGGTCGCCGCTGTGGCGGTGCCCTCACCCGGGCAGCCTGAGAACCCCCACACTCAGCCTGAGGTGGGTTTGGGGAGTTTTGCCCATGTGTCGGTGCAGGGCTGCTGGGGGCGGTGCTCACACGGTGGCCGGCTGGCGGGGACGTGGGGCACGCGCACAGCTGTCCCGGACACAGACCTTCCCATTTGTTTTCGGCCTGTGCCCCTGCCCTTGCTGTGCTGGTTAAGGTCAGAGCCCAGCGCCTCCTGGGTCCCACTGCCCCTGCAGCCCCTGCGACGTGTGGCACCGGCGCGCCTCTGCTGTTTCCAGGGCTGCCTGTCGTCTGTCCTCCAGGGTGTGGACCGCCATGCGTCGATGGCTGGGATTTCTTTTACTTTCTTAAAAAGCCGCTCTCCCCCCGACCCCACCTTTTAATCTAGGAGGTTTTATTTTATTTTTATTTATTTTGTTAATCTAGGAGATTTTAAAACCCCAGGATAGACCCTGAACCCTGTGTTAGTTTCCTGTTGCTGCTGTAACAGAGTCCTGTGCACTTGACAGCTTAGAACAGCGTGAACTTGCTCTGGTCCTGGAGCTTCAGGCTGAACGGCCTGCAGGGCTGGGTCCTGGAGGCTCCAGGGAGGAGCTGCTCCTGCATTCACCTTCGGCGCCACCTGCAACGCTTGGCTGGAGGCTTCTTCCTCCATCTTCACAGGGTGTCACTCTGACCCGCGCTCCCAATGCCACCGCTTCTCCGGCCCTGAGCCTCCTGCCTGCCTCTTTTATGTATACAAACCCTTGTTACGTTGAGCCCACATGGGTAATCTCTCTAACTCAATACACTTAGTTTAAGCATATCTCTGCAAAGTCCCTTTTGTCAAGTTAAGGTGAAAGTCCCAGGTTCTGGAGATTGGGACGTGGGGGGCGTATTGGGAGCATTATCCAGCTGACCACAGACACCCACGTTCACCAGCTTCGCCAGGTGTCAGCTTTCAGCTTTCTGCCTTTCTTTCCATCTGTTCCAACACACAGCCTTTTGTTTTGTTTTGTTTTTAACGCCCGCAGCACCCGGTCTTTCTAGGTGGTCTCCCATCCAGGTACTAACCAGGCCTGACCCTCTTCAGCTTCTGAGATCAGACAAGATCGGGCGTGTTCAGGGTGGCGTGGCCCTAAACCACACAGCTTTTTATAAAAAAAAATAAATGGAGTGTTTTCAAGCACATCTCAGATATGTTGTTTTAGCTGTAAACAATTCCTAGTGTACATCTAAGAGAGAACTACTTTTATCTTCTTTTAGAAGGATCATGAAACCTTTATCACCACCGACAAAATGAACAGCGTTCCTTAGCTATACTCAGTTGACCTTCAGTTTTCCCCACTTGTCCCCCAGCATCTTTTTACAGTTCCTTTGTTCGAGTCAGAGTCCAAGCAAGGACCACACGTGCATGTGCTTTGTATGCCTCAGACAAGAGGTCACGTGTCTCGGTTTGCCTGCTTTTGCCTTCGTGGTGTCACCGGATGAGCTCCTGCGGCCCTTCGCCTCCTATAAGCTGGCGGTTGGGCTAGCGGCTGGATTGGGTTCAGGTTCCGTAATTTTGGCAAGAGTACTTCACAGGAGGTGCTGGGTCCTTCCTCCTGTGTGATGTCAGTGGGCTCAAGGTGTGTGGTTGTCCCATTTTGAGATGATAGAATGGATCGACGGGAGCTGGGGGTTGGCAGGAGACCGGCCCCTCCGTTACCATGTTCCCATCTGCCTTTGCCGTGGTCGTGTAGGCGCCGGAGATCTGCCGATGTCCGCTACCTTATGAGGGTTGGCGGATCCCTAACGATTTCATTCCATCTGTGACTGTTGAATGTGGTTCTTCCGTTCCTTTTAGATGTGGGTCAGGGGGAGTTGCACCGGGGCCCTGGGAGGGTCGGGAGGTGAACCTGGGGCTCAGTGCAGCAGCTTGGCGGCGGCCAGAGTGTGCGCTTGGACCTTGGTTGGTGCAGGTGAACATCAAAGCCAGCTAAGGAGCTTCAGTAGCATAAAGAACACGTTCCCCTCCCCGATCCCCCAGTGCCATCGCTCCGAAAGTGGCCTGATGCTCTGCTGTCTGCCCTTGTCTACCTGATGTTACATTTGAGTGAAAAGTCTCCATTACCCCCAACCGTAGAAGCGGCAGCCATCAAACAGGCCCGGGCAGCTCTGTGAGAGGAAAACCAGGCTACACTGGCACTGATAAGCCTGGGGTGGCGGTGGGTTTCACGGGAGTGGGGAGTCGTGGTCAGTGGTTTAAAGTGCTTTTCGGAGGAGGGGACTCATGGAGCAGGATCAGTTTGTGAAGCCGGTTGCCGAGAGCAGGTGTGTGTGGGGGATGGCAGTTCAGGACAGAGACCCAGCGTTGGGGCCAGCCCCGGTCAGAGGTGATAGGCTCAGTTTGCAACCGTGACTCGCAGGGACAGAAAGGGGTGTGTGGGGACGGGGAGGAGTGCCGGGCAGCCGTGAGTGGGTAGAGGGTCCCAGGGCCTCAGGGCGGGAGCGCAGGGCCCATGCGGTCCCGGCGGCCAGACAGCTGCTTTCTGGTTGGAGGGGAGGACTGCAGAGCACGGAGAGGCCAGGAAGGGCACCTGGAAAGGAGCCCGGGCTGCAGTGACTGCCACGCAGCTCCCCTGGCGATGCACAGCCTCGGCCCTGCCGGTAGCCAGGGCCCCCGCCGGCTCTCGCAGGAGCTGTCCGGGATGCGCCTGTGCAAAGGTCCGGCTTGGACTGTAATTCGTTGTCCCCGCGGGTGTCCTGGTCAGTAAATACTCCTGATTGTTTTTCCTAAGAACATCAGTTTGGACTTTTTAAAACTCAGAGTGCTGTCAACAGCAGCTGTGACTGATTCTCCCTGGCTCAGTCTGTGCCACTTAGCTCCGGCCCTTGGAACGGAGATGACCTGGCAGTGGAAAATTCCCTCCTGCGGCCAGAAAGGCGGCCTGTGAATGCTCAACTCGCACTTCCAGTCCTGGCCCCGAGGCCTCTGGTCTGGGACCAGAGCTCGTAACATGCGTGCGCCTCGTCCTGACCTCACGAGTGTCTCCATCTCCAGAGGAGAGGGGCATTGCCCTGGCGGGGATCCTGTCCCCACTGGGCAGTGTCACTGGGATTGGGCGGGAGTCTTAGAGGAGACTAGCTCACCTCGTCATTGAGCCCAGAGATCTAGTCCCCTCGAGGACATCCCAGTGGCCCCCAGTGAGACCTGACCCCTATCCAGGGCTGGCTTTCTGCGTCTTGTCCCCTCCCCAGGGCTGCCAGCCTCACCTCATCCCCAGGGGACGCTGGTGGGTGTGGCCCCAGGCTGAGAGGGAATGTGCGTGCTCTTTCAGGAGCCCGTGACCTTCCGGGACGTGGCTGTGGACTTCACGCAGGAGGAGTGGGGGCAGCTGGGCCCCGCCCAGAGGACGCTGTACCGGGACGTGATGCTGGAGACCTTCGGGCACCTGCTGTCTGTGGGTAAGGCGGGTGCCGCCCCCGGGAATGAGGCCGTTTCCATGGCCATGCCCGCCGTCCTCTGTTCAGAGCTCACGGGGCCTCGGCAGGGCTGGGGTGGTCTCGAGCCCAGCGCTGCCAGCGTGAAATGCCCAGTGCTCGTGACATGGCTCGGGCCGCGCTCACGCTGCCCGAGGGATGGGGCGGGGCGGGGCGGCCAGGGACGCTGTCAGGGCGACAGGCCGGTCTCCTCCCGTGCAGGGAAGCACACCGCCAAGCCCGAGGTCATCTCCCTGTTGGAGCAAGGGGAAGAGCCATGGCTGATGGAGCACGCGCCTCCTCAGCGCATCTGTCCAGGTGAGAGCGGCCCCCGGCGGGAGCGAGGGGCCTTCCCCCCAGCCCGCCTCGTTTGCGAATGGGCCGGGGCCACCGGGAGTCACCCTGCTCAGACACACATTTCCAACACAAGGGTCGTCCCTTGTGTTGACCTTTTTGCTGCTGTTGAGTCAGAGCAAATGTGCCTCCCTGCTTGACGAGGTGAGTCCTGCAGGCCGCGCTGTCCCCGCCATCCGCTCTCCTGACGCCTCGTGTTCTCCGCTGCGCCCTTCCCTCAGACCCGTGTTTGAACTCGTCCTTACGTCCTGCTTAACCACATTTGTAGCCTGTAGCCACAGGCTCTTTAAAAAAAGAAGGAAATAGATTTTTTTTATGTAGGTAATGTATTCACATGGTTGAAAACCAGAAAGCTGTACGACACAGGTAAGCTGAAGAAGCCTCGTTAGTGCGCTCCCTGCTTACACACACACACACACACACACGCGCGCACACACACGTTGGCAACCATTTATTTTACTGTAAATCTTTGAATTCTTTTATTAGTGGTTGCTCTGCAGATTATAAGTAACATCTTAATTTATAGTAATGTAGTTTGGATGAGTATCAGTTTAATTTTGATGGTATTCAGAAACTTTGCTTCTATGTAGCTCTTTCCTCCCTCCCCCTTTTATGCTGCTATTTTCACAAATTATGCATTGTGCGTTCCTCACCACATATTTATAAATCGCTTTATATCGTTGTCTTTTAAATAAGATAGAAAAAAAGGAGTTAGAAACAAAAATGCGTTCACGGTCCCGTATCTACCTGTGTGATTATCTTTCTGGGTGTTCTGTTGCGTTATTGTGTAGTGTACTTTCATTTCATCCTGAAGGACTCCCTTTCGCATTTCTTCTAGGGCAGGTTTGCTAGCTGCAAACTCTCCCAGGTTTTGTTTATCTGGGAATGTCTCGATTTCTCCATTTTTGAAGGATCGTTTCGCCAGCTGCAGAATTCGTGGTAGACAGTTTTTCTTTCTGGCCTCGGTGGTATCCGATGAGAAATCTGCCGTTAGTCGTTTTCCGACGACTCCCAATCTGTGACGAGTTGCTTCCCTCTTGCTCCTTTGAGGATTCTTGCTTTGACTTTGGCTTTTGGCAGTGTCATTGCGATGTGTCTGCATGTGGCCTTCTAGGGTCCCACAATATGTTAAGGTCTCTCCTTGGCTTTTCCTTCATCTTTTTGATTTGTGTATTGTTCGCCCCAACCGTTCCCCGTCGTCTCAGACAGTAGTGGCTTTGAGACATCGCCTGAGAACGTTCGACAGATGCCTGCTCCCTAGGAGCCTTTAGCGCTGTGCGGGTTCCCGGCAGGCCTTTCGCGTGGGGTCCTCCAGAGGACCGCCAGACGGGTCAGGCGGTGACTGGTTTGGGGAACGAGGCTTTGGAAAAGCTCCAATTTGTTCTGCTCCCTCTAGTCCCAGAAACACGGGCTGTGATTTCCCAAGGCGACCGCTGAGTCAGGGAGCTAGAGATAGGACTAGGGTACGTGAAAATGACACAAAGCTCACGATTATTGTTGCGGTTCAGCCGTTTTTCTCGAAGGAACTGTCCTTGGGTTGTTGCAAGGCTTTGGTCAACTCACAGAATTCTGAAGAAATGGACTCTGCCAGTTTCCGACAGTTTTGGTTGCTTTCATGGAGGGGCGAAATTTCCGAGGTCCTCGTTTTGCCCCTTTCGCTGACACCCTGTCCCAGGTGATCACTCCCGGTATTGCCGCTCTGTGTTCCCAGGGTGACTGCAGCTACAGGCACGTAGGGATACGTAGTTAGGCGTCACCTCTCCAGATCTAGAATAAGACACACACTGTTCTGTGTCTTGCTGTTTTTCATTTAACAGCGCACCGCGCCGCTTCTGCTGTCCTCCTGCGGGGGGCGTCTTCCCATCTGCCGCAGGGAGTGGGCGTCTGCGGAGTCTCACGAGCTGCCCCTCATTCAGATCTGAAGCCTTCTAAACCTTCTGCCTCTCCTGCCCTCAGTGCTGACCGTTCTTTTTAAAAAAAATAAAAAAAACCTACAGCGCCTGCTCTTCCTTGGCGGTCTCCCATCCAAGTACTAACCAGGCCCGACCCTGCTTAGCTTCCGGGATCAGGTGTGTTCAGGGTGGCACGGCCATAGTTGTTCTTGTTGTTGTTGTTTTTGAGTCACCATCCCAAGCCCTGTGGTTCCACCACCTCCGTCCTTACACTTCCACCATTTTGCGAATCCTCTCAGCCAGCCCCTTGGTCTCAGTACAGCCAGGAATCCCATCTCCTGCTTCTAGATTATGCTGTCCGTCTTCCTGACGCGCATCCCTGGTACTAGCCTTCGGCGAGTCCCTTACGCTGGAAATGGACAGGTCACCCCGACCTCCCGCTCTTTCCTCTCCAAGAAGTAGTCTCTCTTCTGACTCCTGAGATTTTCGTCCTCTGCC
Source organism: Pteropus medius (assembly GCF_902729225.1). NCBI lineage: Eukaryota > Metazoa > Chordata > Mammalia > Chiroptera > Pteropodidae > Pteropus > Pteropus medius. Next base: position 70,707 of record NW_024344198.1, on the reverse strand, counting down.
ATGTCAGCTGTGTCATTAAGCTTCCACCCCCTTCGCCCTCGGGTCTCTTCCTCATGAAATTGCAGCTCGAGTTGATGAGGACCTTCCTCCTGGTCATTAGGCACGGCAGGTGTTGTATCTGGGTTTGTGGCCCCGAAGCCTTCCATCATGCGGTCGGTAAACCACAGTGATTCGAGCTGTCTTTTCAGTAACTGAGCAGATCACGACCTTCCAGTTTTTTCTGTTATCTTTCTCGTTTCCTGACCGGTTCCAGCAGCTGAGTCGGCTGGCTCCTCAGTGTCTTGCTCACGAGTGAGTCACACGCGCAGCTCAGCGCATGCCGTACGCTGAGCCGGCCTCTCGGCGTGCCCAGGGCCGCAGACTCGCAGCGCTTCCCTGTGCGCGGTTCGCAGCTGATCGGTGAGGCCCGTCACCCCACAGATCCTAACCGGGTGGAGGAGACTGCACTTCCTTGTCGTCTCTCTGGTTCTGGACCCCCCGGCCACACTGCTGGGCGTCCCGTTGGTCAGTGAGTTGGGCAGCTGCCCTTTTCAGGAGTTCCTCCCGGAGAGATTCAAAAGCTGTGTGAAGATTATTTCCTAACTTCTGGGAGCTAAGCTTGAAAGTGGTAAAAATGCCGGTTCTTGAGCAGAGTAGAGCCGCTCCCATGATGGACCGGGGTGATGAAAGGGGGAGATGGTTTGCGGTGAGGAGAGAAGAGGGAAACCCTAGAGAAAGAATGTGGGGTCTGGGTGCCGTGTACCTGCAGCTTGAGACCCCGCGGGAGGCTGAACGATGCCCCTCCCCGCAGCAAGACATGTCCGTGTCCTGTGCCTGTGGATGTGGTACCTCATGTGGCAAAGGGGCTTTTCAGGTGTGACTACATTAAGCTTGAGATGGAGATTATCTCGGATCATCTGGGTGGGCCCCTGGTAAGTTCGTGGTGCTTGTAAGAGTGAAGTGGGGGTGTCACATACAGCGAGGAGATGCGATTGACGGAAGCAGAGGCTGGAGGAAGGACCCACGAGCCAAAGAACGCAGGTGGCTCCTAAAAGTAGGAAAAGGCGAGGACATGGATTCTCACCTGGAGCTTCAGAAGAGAAGCTACTTTGATTTTTAGCCCAATGAAAGCCATTTCGGATTTTAACTTCCAGACTATAAGATCACGAGTTTGAGTCATTTTAAGCCACTACCTGACGTGCGTGGTAGTTTGTTGCAGCAGCCGGAGGAAACTAATGCAGACCCTTCAGTTGCTGGGGGACTGATACTAAGCAGTGGTGTCAGGCGGCTTCATTGACTGAATTTCCCGGACATTTCGCTGGATTCTCAATCTCATTTAATCACCAGAAAAGTCCTCTAAGAAGAGCGGCAGTACCGGTATTTAAATACAGATTATCAGACTATAACTTGTGTATCTGTCTCGTCACAGTATTCTGCCTTTCAGGTCTGTCTCTCGTGTCGCTGATCCACAAATGATTCTGTAGTCATTGGAATTGTAACTTTAGGAGTGTCCTTAAAGCATGCGATTTTTGCCTTTCGAATTTTGTGTTATTGACTGAACTCTGTGGAGTAGGAAGTAATGCGATAGTGTATTAACACAGAAACTTCCTGCTTGAAGCATCTGTTGGTGATACTTTCTCTTAATGCCACCCCCTCCTATTTTGGCAGGTGTCAAAATAGGGCAGCAGCCAGGGCATTATAAGACATAAATGAATTAAGACACTTAATAATTTAAACATTAATCGCTGAGGACCTGATTGCTCATTAATCTTTTGTTAGGCCAGTCATTTCTTATTTTTTCACCTTAATAGTATTCACTGCGTCCTTTCGTCAAGGACCCCTCAGCCGATCCCCAGGTTCACTGATTCACTAGAAGGACCCACAGGATCAAAAGTCACTATCCTCAGGGTACTGCTTTGTAACGGCGAAAGGATACCAAGCGACATCAGCAGAGGGAAAAGACTCGAGGTGCTAAGTCTGGAGAAAACCAAGTGCAGGCTTTCAGTAGTCCTCTACCAGTGCAGTTGCAAAGGACACACTTAATTCCTTCAGCGTCAAGTTGTGACAATATGTGTGAAGTGTCATCTGCTAAGGGAAGCTTGCCAGAGCCTAGGAGTCCAGGGTATTTTTGTGGTTTGGTTACTTATGCACACATGACTAGCTGTAATCATGAAAGGAAAACAGATGTCAACTGTAAATGACATCGTTTATACAAATATCTGGAGAAATTGGTACGTGTGCTTCAGGACCTCAAGCATGCAAAACGTTCTTAGATCATTAGGACATTCTTAAGACGTCAGTTCCTAGGAGTTGGCCGAAGGCCAGTACTGCAACAGGCTCTCTTGGGAATGTGTGGTTTGAGCAGCTCAGGCCTCTAGGGTCACTTCCTTCCTGCGTACCCCCGTTCTTCTCCTCTTCGTGGGCAAACACTCCTTAATGGATTTTGTTAGTATTCAGCACACTTTTGTTCACTTTTCACTACTCTCTTCTTTCCTATTATGATCTTTCTTTTCCTTACAAGTCTGTTTGGTTTGTTTGTATTTTAGGTGAGGTAACCCTTGGTTGACCTCACAGACTGCAAGGACCTTGTCAGCTTACAATCCCTTTTTTAAAATTTTTTACGCTTACAAGCACCTGGTCTTCCTAGGTGGTCTCCCATCCAAGTACTAACCAGGCCCGACCCTCCTTAGCTTCCGAGATCAGATGAGGTCGGGCTTGTTCGGGGTGGCATGGCCGTAGTACAAGTCTATTTGAATACAAGTTCACACTTGCCTGTCAATATCATAGACAAAAAAAATCTCACCTTTTCTACTTTATTCTTAGAAGTTGAAGTTCTTTCTCTGTGCTCTCACAGCTCTTCTCTGTTTATTTCAGAAATGATGAAAAATCTCGAAAACAAAGCGTTAATCCCAACACAGAGCATCTTTGAGGAAGAACAGTCCCGCAGCATGAAGTTGGAACGATACGTGTGGGATGATCCTTGGTTCTCCAGGTTAGAGATTTTGGGATGTAAAGACCAAGTAGAAATGTACCACATGAATCAGAGTACAGCCATGAGGCAGATGGTCTTCATGCAAAAGCAAGTACTGTCTCAAAGAGGCACTGAGTTCTGTGAACTTGGGGCAGACTGTAGCCAGAGCTTAAACTTTGTTCCATCTCAGAGAGTTTCTCAAATTGAACGTTTCTATAAGCCTAATACAGATGCTGAAAGTTGGAGATGTAACTCAGCCATAATGTATGCAGATAAGATTACCTGTGACAATAACGATTATGACAAAGCCTTCTACCAGTCCATGCAGCCTATTCACCCTGCCAGGGTGCATACGGGAGATAATCTTTTCAAATGTACTGATGCTGTTAAATCTTTCAATCACGTACTACAGTTTGGCGATCATAAGGAAATGCATACAGGAGGACAACTCTATGAATATAAGGAATGCCATCAAATCTTTAACCAGAGCCCATCTTTTAATGAATATCCAAGACCTCATATTGGCGAAAACCAGTATGGTTACAAAGAATATGAGAATATCTTCTACTTCTCGTCCTTTATGGAGCATCAAAAAATTGGTACTGTAGAGAAAGCTTATAAATACAATGAATGGGAGAAAGTCTTTGGGTATGACTCATTCCTCACTCAACATACGAGCACTTACACTGCAGAGAAACCCTATGAATACAATGAATGTGGGACATCTTTCATCTGGAGCTCTTACCTTATCCAACATAAGAAAACTCACACCGGAGAGAAACCCTATGAATGTGATAAATGTGGAAAAGTTTTTAGGAATCGTTCAGCCCTTACGAAACATGAACGGACTCACACTGGAATAAAACCCTACGAATGTAATAAATGTGGAAAAGCCTTCAGCTGGAATTCTCATCTTATTGTGCACACGAGAATTCATACAGGAGAGAAACCTTACGTATGTAACGAATGTGGGAAGTCTTTCAACTGGAACTCCCATCTTATTGGACATCAGAGAACTCATACTGGAGAGAAACCTTTTGAATGTACAGAGTGTGGGAAATCTTTCAGCTGGAGCTCCCATCTTATTGCTCACATGAGAATGCATACTGGAGAGAAGCCCTTTAAATGTGATGAATGTGAAAAAGCTTTTAGGGATTACTCAGCCCTTAGTAAACATGAAAGAACTCACTCTGGAGCAAAACCATATAAATGTACCGAATGTGGAAAATCCTTCAGCTGGAGCTCCCACCTCATTGCCCATCAGAGAACTCACACGGGAGAGAAACCCTATAACTGTCAGGAGTGCGGCAAAGCATTCAGAGAACGCTCAGCCCTCACCAAACATGAAATTATTCATTCTGGAATTAAGCCCTATGAATGTAATAAATGTGGAAAATCCTGCAGCCAGATGGCTCATCTTGTTAGACATCAAAGGACTCACACTGGAGAAAAGCCCTATGAATGCAATAAATGTGGTAAATCCTTCAGCCAGAGCTGTCACCTCGTTGCTCATCGGAGAATTCACACGGGTGAGAAGCCGTATAAGTGTAATCAGTGTGAAAGATCCTTTAACTGTAGCTCTCACCTTATTGCACACCGGAGAACTCACACCGGAGAGAAACCGTATAGATGTAACGAATGTGGGAAAGCGTTCAATGAGAGTTCTTCTCTTATTGTACATCTGCGAAACCACACTGGAGAAAAACCCTACAAATGTAACCATTGTGAGAAGGCTTTCTGTAAGAATTCTTCTCTTATCATTCATCAGAGAATGCACAGCGGAGAGAAACGCTTTATATGCAACGACTGTGGAAAAGCCTATAGTGGTCACTCAGCGCTGCTTCAACACCGGAGGAGTCACGGCGAAGAGAAACTCTGTGAATTGAACTGACGAGAGATTTTCTTTTATTGTACATTTGATAACACATTGAGAAAACCCTACAAGTATAATTAAGAGGAGAAATTTTGTAAGAGTTCAGTGAGACTTCTCCCCTTATTACTCGATAGAAAATATCTTCTTGGAAGAAACCTTTGAGTGAAAAGCATAGAGGAAAGCTTAGCAGTTATGTAGCCGTTATTTAACCTCAGATAATTACAGTAAAAAAAAAAAAAAAATCCTCCAAACTCCTCTCCTGGTCCACCAGGAATCTTAACTTGAGGAACTTGAGTGTGGGAAGTGAGACATTTTTTCATAAGAGATCTCCGCTGTTCATGGATCAGAGTGCACTGTTGTGGGGAAAACTTTATGCTAGGAAAAGGGTTTCAGATGGAAATAACACTGTTTTGCCTCAAGCTGGAGTATTAGATGTGAAGCTTTACAATAACATTTTGTGAATAATTGTGGAGATAGAGGTTTTGCTATTATAAAGGGGAGGTCTGGGTGCCCTTTAGGGACTAGAATGTGTAATACTAAATCTGAATTTAAGAAAAAAATAGTACTGAATGAGATATTTACTGTTGATCACGATTAACCTTAGAAAAGATTAGTAAATGAAATCGCCGATGGTGGGAAGGTTGTTACCCAGAAGTATGAGACCGATGTTGTTGGAACAAATGGTGATGCTTAATAACCCCATGTGTCGGTGCCCGTGGTTTATCCATTACTGCATTTTTGGACATTAGTTTGTAATTCGTTTTAGGCAGGAGGCGTTGTAAGTTGTCATTATGGACACTATGTCAATACATATAATCTGAATGAATAAGAAGGACACAGAGTCGTATATACATATTCACTATAACACCTAGAAAAAAATGTGTGTGGATAAGGACTGAAAGATCCAGGGAGAAATTAACCCAGTTAATTTTTTAAAAAATTTAAGGTTTTACAAACACAGCACTTACCATGTGCTAGGCTTCATTTTAAATGCTTTTTTCAGATATTAACTTGTTCAGTCCCTTTATTTCTATGAGATAGGTACTATTATTATGCCAGTTTTACAGATGGAGAAATTGAGGCAGAGATGTTTAGAAACCTACCTAAGGACACATAACCAACAAGGAGTGGCACTGAGATTGTTTGGCTGCAGAGTTCATGTTTTTAACCACTATGTTATATTGTCTCTCCAGCGATTTGCTTCCCCTAATGTTTTGGGTTTTTATTTTGTTCAGTGTTTCTATAGTAGATATTTGATAATAAAAACCAAGAAATTCCTAAACGGTGAGAAATAAAAATTATCTGGCTCTCAGTCCTGAAGGATTTCTGGTACCATGAGAAATAAGCTCCCTCCGGAATATGAGGTCTGGATAGGACATTCAGGAGGACTGCATTTTCTGGGACCTGGGTACCCTAGAATGTCACCACCCATGACCCTGAGGCTACAGCAGAACGGGGGCGGGAGGACACACTGGAGGTTCGGGCAAGTCAGAAATGCGCCTCGGTGGGTTTAGAATGCGCTCCTGGGGCAAAGAGCGAGAGACAGCACTACAGAGACACCGCCGCCATTGCTCACGGGCTTTCTGGAATTCCTGTTTCTGTTGGTCTTCTCCAGATGAAAAGGTTGGTGGATCCCAGGGAGGATTCGGAAGGGAAGGGTGCTCACTAATCCCCATGGAGTGCTCTCTGCTCACGGGAGGAAAGAGGGCTTGGGTGAAATCTCCCCAGTTCACAAATAATTCCTGTATTTCCCTAATGTAGGGCCAACAGTCCTTCCTGGATAGGCTTGAAGGGACTGGTTAGACATTCAGAGTATGAGAGCTTCGCCTAGGCCCAGGACTCACTGCTGGTTGAGAAACTGGCTCCCATTGTCACGGATGCCGTGTTCATCTGCCTGCTGTTGCTGATGCTCACATAGGTATGTGATATCTGATTCCTCACCTTTCAGGGCTTAATGCAGAGTGGTCACCCAATAAATGTTGCAGGAGTAAATGAAAAGAATTGAATGGATTTCCCATGTGACTCGTGTGAAGATCCTTGGAAAGAATAGCGTTAACAATATTATCTTTGTGAGAAGCAGCACCTAACGTATCAGGAGTCATACTGCCAGTATGTGGGTATTCTGTCCTGATACCCAAAGTTGTACACTCGGAGTGAATCCGATTCCCTGGGTTAGGGACTCCAAAGGGTTTCATAAGGCATACACAACGTCCATAAGCGTCTGGCTGGTTTTTCTATAACTGTATTGCCAAGATTGTTATCTTTTAAAAGTGAGCCTCGCGTCATGCTCACTCTCGGCAGGTGACTTTGCTTCCTATGTCCCCGAGAGAATACGAGCAATCAGCAGGGGCCTCTGTGACATCTCTCCACCACCTCCACCACCTTCCAGAGTTGGTGCCTCCATTCTAGAAAACGAAATGCCTCGAGTTGTCTTCTTGCTGTCTCCACTTTTTTGCAGTCTTTCTTGACCCACTCTAAATAGAGATCGCTGCCAGGTGGCCTCCAGGTTGCTGTATCCAATGGTCGACTCTGTTTTCTTCTTCCTTGACGTCATCAGCAGCATCTTGGATAATGGACCCTTTCCTTCTTGAAACGTTGAGCTGGCTCTCAGGACGTCCTTCATGGCCTTCAGGCCCCCTTGGCTGTTTCTTCCCCACCTCCCTTACCTCGCACTGTCGGGGTGCCCATTTCCTGTCTGCTCACACCCCCGATCTCCTCCAATCTGGAGGCATTAAACACCACTTGGATGCTGACAACTTTAAAGGCACAGCTCATCATTTGATAAACTTTGAAAAATGCCTGCACCCTTGTTAGCACCACTGCAATCAAAATCGAGAATATTTTTGCTTCTCCAGAAAGTGCCTTCATGTCTCAGTGCAGTTAATCCCTCCATACCCTACCACGCCCCGGGCATCCATCGATCTGCTTTGTCGATACATGTTAAAATAGCCTCTTGGAGTTTTACATAAATACAGTCACGCAGTGTTCTATTCTTACACCAACTTTGGGGTCCGGATGCTTTTGCTCAACACAGTGTTTTGGAGGCTCACTGCTATAGTAGCGTGTATCAGTCGTTGCTTTTTTTTTTTTTTTTTTTTTTGGCTGAGTAGCGTTCTGTTGCATGGATGTGCCACATTAATTATCCTGCTCCTCTGTAAATGGACATTGAGCTGTTTCCTGTATTTTGGGGAAGAACCTAGGAGTGGAACAGCTGAATTGTTGGCTAAGAATGTGTTTAACTTCATAAGACACTGTCTGTGGGCCTTTGCTGCTGACGTCTTTAATCTGTTTTACATTCTGGAAATTTATCTCATATTTTAAAAACATTTTATCTTTTCCATTTAAAATGTTTCTCTTTTCAGGACTCCTGTTATTCGGATGCTAGCATGCCTGTGTCTGTCACTCACGTCTGTCAGCTTGTCTTTTATGTTCTCTGATTCCTTTTGTTTGGACATGGCTTCCGTTTGCCCTTCCGCTTGGCTCATTTGTTGCTCAGCCGTCTGTCCGTGTTGCTGTGTATTTTCTCTATTGTATCTTCATTTCAACAGTTGTTTTTCAGACCTAATGCTTCTACTCGGTTCTTTTTTATGTGTTGTTATTCTCGTTTCCTGTTGCTAATACCATACCTTATCCCTTTACGTGTATTTAATAGACGAATATAAAATGTTGGCCTATTAGTTCTAATATATCTGCTTCTGATGGACTCTGTAATCCAGTGTGTGGTTCTTCTTTTGAAACAGTTTTGCTCAGAAAATTGCTTTTTACCTGAGCACGGTTCCCTTGGGTCACGGGCTACTCCATTAATCGTTATGCATACATGCGACAGGATGGGATCCTGGTCCCTGGAAGACCCACCAAGTTCAGGGTCGGGGAATGGGTCCTGGGATGAGGAGGCCGAGGCATCGTTAAGCCAGGCAGTGGCCCCTGGGCATGCGGATGCCCGGTGCCGAGACACAGGCCTGCGGGATGGCAGTCTCCTCCTGCCCCAAACTACTCGGCAAAGGCTGCTGTCCCGCCTTGCTGTCCTCCCCATGACGCCGGGACCAGAGGTTTGGTGACTGCAGCTGTGGGGTCACAGTCTGTTCCCAAGGCAAAGGCAGGGGAGGAGTGAGAGTGAGGCCTGGAAGTTCCTTCTTTATTTTACTCACGTAGCTGAGCTGTGCTGTCTCCTGCCCCCCGCACAGTTTAGATCAGGAACCGGCCCGGGTCTTCCTCAGAGATCCCGGCGCTCCCTGATTTTTTGCCTGTTCCCTCGTGCCTGGGTTTATCTCAGGTGGCTATGGGTGCGCTGTCTCCTAGGAGCCGGAATCGGACGTCAGTTGTGAACTTTCTGAGTGGATCGTACAGAGGTGCTGGGGCCCACATCCCATTATGCCTCCCCTCATTCTCTCTGCTTCTCTGTGGGAGCAGCACACGGCACGGGCCGGTCCAAGGCCAAGAGGATCTGTTTAAAATGCAGGTCCCCCCAGTCTTGATTCCCTTGCCCTGCTCTACTTTCGTATATTAAGTATCCACGTCAGGCACATTGTATATTCAACTCGGTTATTATGTTATTACCTCTGTCGCCTTTCGCATTTTTACTAGACACAAGGTCTGGGAGGGCAGAGATTCCGCTTGTCCGGTGTTATGTCCACAAGACCCAGAACAGTGCCTGGCACACGGTTCTCAACGTAGACGGAGCCGTGAGCGAGGGCCATCGGGGTTTTGGATATAGGTATGTGCTGCTTAACGATAGCGACACGTTCCGAGCACCGCGTGGGCGACTTCGCTGTCGCGTGAACATCATAACGCACTTACACAAATCTAGACAGTATGTGTAAACTGCACACCCAGTGCACACCGAGGCTCCGTGGTATAGCCCACTGCTCCTGGGCTCCAAGCCTGTACAGATGGCGCTGCACAAAATAACACGAGATTGTCAAGCACGAGACAAAAGCGATACAGTCCAGACGCAAACACAAGATGTTTGAGGCTGCTGCCCATGTGACGCAGCGCGCTATTTCACAGCAAAGTGTTTTTTGTTTGTTTTTTTGTTTTTTATGTAAGAATACACTCTAAAATAATGAAAAAAATATAATATGGTGACCAGAGACACCAGCGACAGGGTTGACATTACCATTATCAAACCTTATGTAATACGCATAATTGTAGCCGCTGTACCTTCAGATGACGTCAGTGCGAGACGTTCATTTACACCAGCACCTCCACCAACACGTAATGCGTCGTGCGACGTTAGGACAGCTGCGAGGTCACTAGGCCGTAGGAATGTTCCGGTTCCGTTATAATCCCGTCGGACCACCGTGGGACACGCAGCGTGTCGTTAACTGAAACGTTATCTGGCGCGTGACTGACGGGGAGCGAGGCTCCGAGCCAGGAGCTGCCTGGGTGCTCCGCTCGCCCCGTTTAGTGACCAGTGTTGTTCTTGTCCGGTCAATAAACTGTGTGGACTGGGAGGTGATGAGCTCATTGTTCTGGAGCTTAGTGTAGACCGGACGGGGACTGCCGTGTGGCCACTGCTGCCCCTGGGGGTCCTCCGGTGCCTGGGCACTGCCAGGGGGTGCAGCCATCCAGGTGGGGGCCAGAGAGGTCTTCCACGGTTAACGTTACATGTAAGTGCATGTGAGCAGGTCATTTAAGGTCATGACCTAAATGGCTTGGTTACAGTTGTCTGAACTCCAGACGCCTCCGTCTCCCGTACTCACGGGACCGAGGCACTTGGGAGTGAGTTGAGTGTGTACTCGCCCCTGAGCGCATAAGTCACCGGTGCTGGGAACGGTGGACGGAGGGGCTCGCTCAGAAAGCAGCGGAGGACAGTGATGACCCAGAGGTGATGCCATTGGGCAGTGACTTCATGTCATGGCTGCAGCTTGGGAACACGTGCAAATGCAGAACAGAAGCAAGTGCATTTTGACGTGAATAAGCAGGTTTGAGTCACCACGAGAGGGAGCGAGGGCACTTGGCTGGTTCGCTCGTGTGCTCGTTCGCGCACGCGTTCGGCACACCACCCCAGAGGGATCCGCAGATGCCCTCAGGAGCCACGGTCCCATGGGCGACACGTTAGGGACACTGGCGAAAACAGGTCAGGGTGTCAGGGCCACACGGCAGGACAGCAGTGGTGGGAGCACCCTCGGAGGGTCCTCCCGGGAGGCGAAGCCGCTGTCCTCTCTGTCTCGGCCAGCAAGCACCAGCCTTTCAGAGCAAGGGGAAGAAAACGCGCGCTCACCTGTCAGTTCGGAACGTGAGACTCGAGGTTTTGTTCAACACGAGGTGAGCGCTGTTGTGCATCGTGGACACACTGTGACCGAGGCCGCGAGGACGGGCCGAGCCTAGGCAGGACAGGGGGAGGTGGGGATGACAGTGAGGGCCGGGGCCTGGGGCCAAAAACAGACGGAAGAGGAAACGCATGGGGCCGGGAGATGGAGACACAGAGCAAACTGTGCCTCCCCGCCCCGGGAGCCCTGCCGGGCACACCCCTCTCTCTGTCCTGCTCCCCATTGGCCCACTCGGTTCCGTGAAGGAACCCCAAGTGGCAGCCTGCGCTGACCTCACACTGGTGGCTCCAGGTCAGAACCCAAACATTCTGGAGGGAGCAGTGCTTCTTCGTTCCCAGTGTAAACAGGGCAGATGTTGGGCTCTAGCTGAATATTTCCTTTTATCCAGAGGATAAAAGACTTAACAATTTTGGAGTGATGGATAAGGTTCAAAGGTTTCTCACCTTTCTATTTTTGTTTTTAATGGAATGCCCACTTGGTTTATGCTCACCTTACGCAGGTGAGTTCAAACCCAGCTGGACAAACAGCAGGCTTCATGGGGAGCATCAACCATTGTTCTTACTTGTTTCAGGAGAAGTAAAAAGGGAGGGTAATTCCATTTCACTACTACAAATTTTCTTTTTAAGGCTATAAGCAGTCACAGGACACAAATGTCACCAAACAGCCCACAGCGTCCTCTAAGAAAACTCAGGTACCTCATTTTCAAGCGGTCTCCCCGCTCCCCCGCGGTAAGTGCTCTGGATGCACGGTCAGTGGGAGAGAACTGTGGTCTGGGGTTCCATTGGCTGTGTCCCTTAGGAGCCTGGCCCCTAACTGCTGTGATTAGGTGAACCCTGCTTGGAAATGAAGTTGTATGTTCTTCACTCTCTGTAAGCGGCGCCCTCTTTGGAATTGCGCTTCTCTTTGATCTTAACTGGCGCACGCAAAAAGCTGGCCCACCGGACGCACTGAGTATGTCTGTGTGAGTTCAACTGCGATTTGCTGTGCTCGCTTTCACGATAGGGCGGCCGAGTCCCGGGGCAGATCCTCTGTAAGTGTAAAGTGCTCTTTACAAGCAACTGCCTTCTACACTTTGCATTTTGAGCCCCACGGGGAACTGTGTCTCAGAGCAGAGGAACTGACCTTGACATCTGTAAAGTCAGGTAGCAGCACATTGTTTACATTTGTGGTGCTTATAAACAATCTCGATTCCGTACAAGGGAAATGACATCTGCATGATATAATAGCATCTGGTTTGTGTCAGAGGAGAGGCTACTGCTGTCGGGCTCTCCCTGGCACTTGGCTTCCTGGCCTTGTGATGGAAACACAGCCCCCTTCAACTCTGCGCTGAGTCACTCCAGGTCCTCAACCCCGGGGGGTGGGGGGGAGGCAGAGGAGTGGGGGGCACGTGCCAGCTCGCGTGACTGCAAAAGCAGACAAGAAACCAAATGCATCATGTTCTTAATGGTCCATATTCACAAAAGGAAACGCTGGAAGGAAACAGAACACCATGCTTTTACAAACTAAGCCACATATTTCTACTAGGCGTTAGAATAAATTTATGAACAACAGTTACCATCTTAACTCTTGGAAACTGTTAGACCCCCTCCTCTGATACCAAATTACTTCCTAATTTTCCTAAATTTATCTTAAACCTCTCTCTTCTCTCTGATCCTCTTCAAAGGCCATCTACTTCGGAGACCTACGAAGTTTCTGAGGCTTAATGGTAAGTCAGAGGACCTGGGAGGGGGCGTGGGAAACGTGGACATTCCCACAGTTGTGCGGCGCGTTGCGCTAGAGGGCGCCACTAAATCATCACTAACCTCTACGGCCCCAGCTGGACGGTGGGGTTAGCAATGGCGATCAGGAAATACGGAAAATAAAAACGTGGTTAATATGAGCATCCATCCGGCACACAGTATTAATCTTCCTAAAGCTCAGCTATGAATTGTTCACTTGCCAGTTCACCTCCACCACCAAAGACCAGAGACTGAGTTGTTGCCGCGACAGTACCAGGGGGCCTGAGTTCTGGTCATTACTTTGTCACCAACTTGTTTTGTGAGCCTGCACTAGACTTCGCTGAGACCTCTGCCTTGCCTGAGCTTTAGGCCCCAAGTGTGGGTTCTGATTCAGAGGTAGAGGACAGAATTGTCTGGCTGGTCAGATCACTAGAGGACTCCAGTTTTCACATGTAGCCCTTAGCTCTCGGTTATGTGGGAAGATGCCTACCCAACTCATAGGGAAAAATACATGTTGAAAATTCATCCTAATTCCAGTTTTCAGCTGTCATGTTGAAAGTGGGCACACTTTTCTAACAAATCCTACAGGCAAAGGAGCTGGGAAATACAGTCTCCTGTTGTGCTCTTGGTCAGGAAAGAGCACAGCTTTTACTGGTGGCACTTGGCAGTTCTTCTGAAAAGGATGTGTTGACTTTTTGGCCCAGTGTTGAAACATACCTGGGATTTGTTGCCCTCAGGTGTGGTAAGACACACAGGCATGGAAACGACTTACGCTGTCGCTAAGGCTGCCTTCGTCTAAGTCTGCGCGGACCTTCCCTTTGCCAAACCCAGTGGCCATTTCCACGACTCATTGTTTTCGAACCATCTGGAACCCACATTCTTTTTTCTCCCCTACTATGAAAATCTGAAAACATGCAGAAGAGTTGAATGGTAGAGCGCACAGCCGTATCCCCCACACCGACGGTCCATGTTGAAGCCGTTCGCGGTGCTTGCGTTTTCGCAGTTGGGGCGTTTTCGTCATGCCAGGCTGACTTTCCACTGCGCCGTGAAGCTCAGGGCATTTTCAGCCCAGTCGCCAAACTCTTCATCCTTTACCAGTGAAGGGACAGAAAGTGAGGCAAGGGCAACCGAGGGACATGGAATAGTCAGTCACTCAGTTGGTCACACTTTAATGTTGGGTAACTATGGCGTATATCTGAAACATACTATATTGTGTGCTAGTTACATTTGAAACAAAAATCTTAAAAAAAAGTGTCAGATTATACAAGTAACCGAGTCATGTACTTACTTGCTAATTGTACTTTTGTTCCGTTTGTACAGACAAATCTGTTTTTTGTTTGTTTGTTTTTTACTTCAGATGCTGGGAAAGGAAATACACCCGAGCCCACAAAGAGCAAGCAGGATCTTAAAGCACATTCAACAGAGCTGACCACCAACACCTGGGATGCAGGTGGGTGGGACCGCACCCCGAGTTCCCCGTAACGTCCTGTCATTATACACGACACAGCCAGAGATCATCAGGACAGCACTTGAGCTGTAACGCTAAGGCCGCCCCCCCCCGACAGCTACAGAGACAGCAGGTGCTACTGTACTGAGTCAGGGACCCCACATCTCGACAGAAAAAAAGGGAGGGCGTCAGCCAAGAACAGGAGGCAGATAAAAAAGGGGAGTCAGCGATTATGTGGGAATTCAAAATTTATTTGATCTCATGGTCTGTGCAATCCCACTTCTGTATTTTTAAAATCGAGAATGGTATTTCTTAATGGTATTTCTCATTTTCTCTCCCATACCCCTTGGAATAACCATATGATTCACAAATGTATTTAGTAACCGCCAGGCACTGCTAACATGGAATTCTGTGAGAACGTCTTTCTTTCCATTTTCAGCACTGATTCTGCACCGGCCTGCTCTTGTTCTCGTAATTATAATCGCATGTACAGCCTTAAGCATCGCCCTGATCTGTGGGCTCGCGATTTTTTATATGATATAGTAAGTATATCATATGGCTATGTGACATTACCACCCTTAAGTAAGACACAAATTAACTGGGTTATTAGTGATGATAATGATGATGATAATGACAATTGTTATAATCACTAAATTATTATAATTATTATACATTTTCAGATGAATGTTTTTCAGAATATGGACTGTACTCATGTTGGGTCATGATATAAATGGAAAAAAAAGAAAATAGAAAATAAAAGAAACAGGACAATACAATGTAGAGGAATAATAGAAAGTATTACATAATAGAAAGTATTACAGGTATTAAATTAAACTTGTCAGACGTGGATACATGGTCGTGAAGTAAAACGTATTTCTTACTGTGGATCATGGTCAGAAATGTTCGAAAGCCAGTGTCTGAGGTGATGGTAGCGTCCTGAGGCGTGTGTGTTAAAGTGAGCTTGCTCACTGGGAGGAATCTTGACAGCACGGAGCAGAAGAGAGTGACCTCTCTCTTTTTCACTAAATCCGTGTTATTATTAAAGTAGTCTGGGTTAATGGTAGCATTTGGGGAAGATACTTCATCTCATTAGCACAAATAAAGCTCGCGTTCAAGCTCTTTCAAGTGATGTGATCATCTTGAAATTAAGATTAGACAAAAGTGAGCTGCACGGGGACAGCACGCCCCTCTGCCCAAACTAGCATACTGATTCCCGCTCTAGGACTCAGGCCCAGGGTTCCGTTACGTCCCATCAGAAACAGCTTGAATATACACTAAATTATTTGCTCTATTAGAATTCCGTATGAACATGAGAAACATAGCACCCTCGTGGGTTATTCTTTAAGGTCGGCATTTTAGGACCACCTCGAAGTATTCAAAGAAAGGCAAAATGAGATTGAAGGTAAATTTGAAGAAATTTTGCTAATGAGAGAGTGTAACCAGCATATTTGGTTCTAGGTTATCAAATGTGGCAATCTCCTTCGACTCAATTTATGTAACTGCAATTTCGGTTTATTTCATTAGTATAAACAAAGATGTTAACACATAGAAGGATTTCTAACATAACTCACTAAAATGTATCCTCCTGGACTTTCAGCACCCCATTCAGTTGCTGGGCTAACGTCAGCTCTTACAGCTTTTACATTTGTGTTACAGCCAGTGCCACACCAAGCTGTTTTAGAGCCTGAGGCAAAAGGAAAACACACGCCTCAGGGTACATGTTTTCATATAACTTTTAGTGGTTAATTTTTCCCAGAAGTAGACTTGGAAAAGAATCTCGGTGAGTTTGCTTTCATTTAAACCAGGAAAGTAAAATTAAAATTAACTTTAATGTTTTGGAAAAGAACCTTTTAAAAATACATAAAAACGTGCAGGGACTCACCTTTTTCCTTTTGACTGGCAGCACTGTCGGATCCTGTTTTCATTTAAAATTTGGATATTTGATTTAGCGTGGATGTCCCCCATTCACTTTATGTTTTGAAAATATTGAGTTAAAATGTTTATTATCATTACCGAGTTTTTTGGCACCCCCTTAAATTTTACATCTGAAGGGAGCACCTCACTCTCCTTATCAAAATCCTGGTCCCGACTTCTTGGTGATCTTTTACGATGTTTATGATTGAGCCTTTTCTTCCTGCTGCACAGCGTGCTTCTGGAATATTCCCTCAGCACCCTTTCCCTCTTCACAGCCCCTTAGGACACAAAAGCTGATCCTAAAATTCTTTTTTATTACATGAATCAACCAGAATTGGGAGGAGGGTAGGTATTTTAGGAAGAAGTAAACACTCTATCACCCATTTCCACATTAAACAGAAATAACTGTTCGATGAACCACATCCAGGTTGGACTTAGGGTGAGGGAAGCAAGGCGCCACCTCAGGTGCAAAATTTCAAGGGGTGTCAAAAAAAAAAACAAAACCCAGTAATCAAGATAAATCACATTTCAGTGCAATATTTTTTGAAAATCTAAATTAATGCCTTGCAGAATCCACAGTGAACAAAATATCAACATTTTAAATACAGGATTAGTGATGGTAGTGGGCCAAGCTATACCGGAGGCTGAGCGGAAGGAAAAATCTGTAATACCTAAACTGTCTTTATTTAAAATGTCGATATTGTATTCATCGTGGATTTCTTGGTACTAATTTTTCTTTTGTAAGATGTCGCATTAAGATATTTATCTTAAGGAGTTTTTCAATTAAAAAATTAATTTTTTAAAAAGTCACAATTAAGACATGATAATGTGTCATGGAAATTGCTCTCCTGAATTCATCTGTATTACTCTCCAGTCGGTTGGTACGGGCTGAAGAAAGACAACAACTTGCGTTGCTTTATAAAAATGTCAGGATACCATTATTAGAAGATGAAGAAGAGAGCTCCGAGGACGAGGGCGAAGACGAGTCCAGTTATCTGCTTCCAGAGAGTGAGAAGGAGCTGGAAAAGTTCATTCATTCAGGTAGAGAATCAACCTGTTTATTGTGTCAGATCCAAAGTCACACGAAAGCTGAGCTGGTTTGGTTTTCAAAGGCAAAGCTAAGTGAGAGTTAATGGAGTTTGAGGTCAGAAAGAGGAATATTTACAGCCACAGCTACAGAAATGAACTGTTCTCATCAAATTACAGAGTGATGAGAACAGTTCATTTCTGGAGTGTGTGGGTTGCTTGGTTCCTTTTGCAGCGAAATTCCAAGAATAGATAACAGCGTTCAGGAAACGAACCTTTTCCCGAACAAGACGTTTCCCATCAGCACACTTGTTAATGTGGCATTATTCTTGAGTTTAGGACACAGACAAGCAGAGGTCCCGCCTGCGCTATGTGCTTCATTGTCATGTATGGATCCAGGCCCACAAAACGGAGGTCACTACCCCCAAGTCAAAGACCCCTGTCAGAGCGATGCCCGCTGTGCCTGCACCCTTGTGAGGAAAGGGCAGCGTACGTGCTCATGGAAACCTGATTTTGTAGAAGTTCTGACATTCTCGAGTACTCGCAAAAATATGTGGAGAGTGCAGTGTCGGATTCGATGCTACTAACCATCCCTGCGTGGACCTCCCCTCCGACAATCCCAGACGTAGAAAATTGATGCTCCCTGACGGATGGCCCTCGTTGACCCTTAGAAAAGATTTTTTTCAATGTCTTTTTTTTCTACATTCTTCCTCCCACAACCCCCCACGTTGGACATTTCTGAAGCTTGAATAGAGAAAGTGGGAAAATAATTTTAAAATTCAGCTTTCACCATCCTTGTCAGGCAAATAACATTCATTATGTCCTGAAAATTCCACTGTTTGCACCTTTTATTTTTCCATACTTTTTTCCCTCACCTCTTTTGTCTCCATTTCTCTTCCTCATTTATTTGTCTCACGATAACATTATGTCTACATTTTAGTTATTCGATCGAAAAGAAGAAAACACAGTAAAAAGATGAGATTGAAGAACGAGCAAAAGTTTGTCAAGGACATGAAAATACGGAATGTTCTGCGCATAGACAGCAAGTGAAGGAGCCGCAGGATGCGCTTCCCAGTGAGGAGAACACAGTGGCCAGGAGGACAGGCTGAGGACAGGAGCGTGACTCATTCTCTGAGAACTCTGTACAAGAGCACTCTAAGAAAACGAGGTGTATTTAACAGAAAATAAATTCATATGATATAGCCATTCTTGCTTCTTAGCTCTCATAGTTCATGAATAATCGTGACTTGATTGGAAAGAGAAAAATCCAACTTTGTAAGTATGAAAGAGAAATTGCCAGGGTTTTCTTTTCTTGCTTCCAACCAAGTCATTTCCTTGGGCAGTCTCCCAGATCCCACTAGGGAGCCTCTTGAATTCAATGGAACTTTCCCAGCGATATTATCAGTCGCAGTAGCTTGTCTCCATTTACACACGAGGAGACTGAAAATATCAACTTAGTACCAAAGAAAGGAGGGGAAAAATCCATTCCATGGTTTACAATTCTTAGAGTGATTCCATCCCAGGGTTTGGAATCAGGTAAGGGCCCGGGAAGTGGGGAAGCCCAGCACAAGCACACCTGCATGCCTCTGGACTCCATCGAGGTCTGTGGCTAGGCCATTCGGTCATTGCCAGACAGCATGGTACATATTCCAGTGTTGGTTTTGCTGGACTCCGTATCATATATTGGATGCTAGCGTGGAGAGGCCACGCTGCTTTTTAATCAAGTATCAAGTAAACAAGGAAGGGCAAGAGCATGAATTTTCATGGGCAGATGTGTCTTAGCAAACCACCTTGGTAAGCTGAACTCTAAGGCGTCACCCAAGATTCCTGCCCTTTGGTGTACAAAGCTACATATTCCCCTTTCCTTGAGTGCAGGCCTGCAAATGTGACGGATGTCACTCCCTTGATTAGGCAAAGGTGAGAGGATAGTTGCTCTTTGTTATGTTATATAAGACTGTCTTAGTAACTAGAGAGCCATGTCTCCTAGTGTTTAGGGACTGGTTCCATGCAGCGCAAGATGTGCATTAACCAACCCAGCATGAGGGCTTCAGGCCTTCTCAGATATTTCCTGGGCACGCATCAACCCTGACTTTGTGTGTGCATGTATCTGTGTGTGTGTGTGTGTGTCTGTGTTCGTGTGTGTTTTCCCCAGTTCTGCAGTTTACACAAAGTGACTAATAAATTGTGCTAAATAGCTCGATTTTACTGAGGGGGTACAGAACAATAGTCATAAATATAAAAAATGGCAAAACAAAACGAAAAGCTTTCAAAATTTGCCAATTCAGGAATCTCCAAATTATTCTTGGTGCATCATGGGTTTTTCTTTTTCAAAAATGTACATATTGGCGGTTAGCACATCTGTTTTACACGCAGAAGGTCCTGGGTTCACACTCCAGTGGAGCCACAGTCCATGGTCTGCGGCCATGCCACCCTGAACAAGCCTGATGTCTGATCTCGGAAGCTAAGCAAGGTTGGACCTGCTTCGTACTTGGATGGGAGACCACCTAGGAAGACCAGGTGCTGTAGGCATTAATAATAATAATAATAATAATTGCATATTGTGTGATTGTGTGTTTTTTCTGAAGGTGAGATCTTCAATTTTTTCACCATCCAGTGATACTTCCCCAGAGACATTTCTGGCACCATCTTTGAATTACTACATAGTCATTATTAATAGCTTTCTAAAATTTTTATTTTGAGATATAATTGACATATAACATTAGTTTCAGTTGTTACAACATAACAATTCAATATTCGTATACATTGTGAATTGATCACCACAGTGTCTAGTTAACATCTGTCACCTTACATAGTTGTAAAAATCAATAGCCTTCTATGATTTGCATTTTACAAGCGTTTTTCTGAGATATCAATTCCTCATGCTCTTGCCTCTGTCATCACTTCCCAGCAATGAGCTGAGATCAGGCAGGTAAGATACCCCACGTTCCTCTACCAGTGGGCTCATTTTCTGACCAAATAACTATGGATTATGTGCATTTGGATCTGCAAGCTTTGGGGAGCATCTGAAAGAATATGTTTAGCCTCTGAGAACTTCATGGATTCTGACATAAAATGTCTCCAAACACTTGGGTAATCAGTTGCAGACAATACATCCCCAAAAGTTGAGTATGACCCCCTTAAGAAGGAGCCAAGCCCCTCCTCCGTTTTGGGACCCAGGCTTGCCATTTCCGAGCGTACCCCGCGACGGAGCGTGACATGTCCACTGAACGTCTGGTGGCCGCTCCCCGGCGCCGCGGCTGGATCTGGGAACTACATTACCCAGAATGCTCCGAGGCGGCGGCGGCGGCGCGACCAATAAAGGCTCAGAAAAGTTTCCGCGTGAGGAAACTAACTTCGCGCGGGACTTCCGGCGTCGTCCTCGTGGTGGGCGATTTGTCTTCTCTCCGGATCGGCTGCCCTGGTCGGAGGCTCCGGATCACTGTGTCGGGGTCGAGGTGCCGGGGCCGTAAGGCGCGACAGGAGTAATGGTCCCCGCCTCTCAGACACGGATCTGAGACTCGGCGAAGCGTCCGGGCGACCCGCTCCAGGGCGGGGACGGGGATCGCGGTGCCCGGCGCCCCCTTCGCTCCCGACCCGCTCCGCCCGCAGATTTCGTTGGCGGCGGCCACGCCGAGGGTCCCCGCTCGGGTGAGCTGCGCGTTTCCCGGGCCTCACAGTCCTCCGAGACCCAAACCCTGAAGCCCCGCGTGCGGGCGCCGCTCCCGTTCTGCTGCCCGGGACGGTGAGGCGCTGGCGGGCGACGTGCGGGGTGACGGGCTGTGGGAGAAGGTCACAGGCCGAGGGACCGGCCGTGTGAAGACGCGGGGGGTGGGGGGGACGGTCGAGCCAGGAGGTCCCGGGAAGAGTTGACATAAGAGGTCCGTCCTTCCTCTGCGGGGACAGTGAGTGTGAGGCGGAGTGACACCTGGAGTAGCAGTCTGGGGTTGTCCCTTATTGTGAGAACTGCAGAAGCCCTGGAGAGTTTTGAACAAAAAGCCCCCACTATGTCCATTAGGGTTTTAAAACGTTCCCAAAGGCTGTTCAAAGGAAGAACAGATGAGAGGGGAGCGATGAGTTCATTGAGTCGCTGGAGGTTGACTGTTTATTCACGGTCACAGTGCTGGTAAGAGTCGCCACTGAACGTTGAAGCCCAGAAGTTAGACAGCCAGCCTGACCGAAGGCACCTGGCTCCAGAGCCAGGGGAGGAGGGTACAGGGAGGCATGAGCGCCAGGGACCCACTCGATCCTCTAAGGCTTGCCTCTCCCCGCAGGTTCCCATGTCTGTGGAAGTGCTTATGGAACCCAGACAGGTAAGTGGAGCTGTCCCTGTCCCTTACTAATCCCAGCGCCACTCCCATATTCTGTGGGTTGTGCTTTCCTGGGACCCCAAGCCCAGGGTCCTGAGTCCATGTTTTAGGCTGTGTATAGATTCTTCCATTACTGACAACCAATGTAAAATATTGTAATTATTGTAATTATTTGTAACAATTTACAAATAAAGAAAAAAAGAAAAAAGAGCGCTAGATTTTCAAACGTTGTCAGTGAGGGAGTGAAAGAGAGGAATCAGTGGGACCCCCGGATTTTTGGGTTAGCAGCTGTAGTGATGAAAGCTGCATTAACAGAGATGAGCAAGTTGGTCATAGGTATAATGTTTACTAGGATATCAGGAGCTTTGTTTTGACCATGTTAAGAGTCAGATGTTTCAGAGACCGCTGAGTAGAAGCCTCAGATGGACAGCCGGACACACAAATTGAGACACCTGAGGAAGGATTCAGATTGGGTGTATCTAAAACGTAGCGACTGTGAAGACCAAGGCGAGTGAGCGGTGGGTCACATTTAGGAGAAGTAAACTTCAGGTTATGGTTGTGAAACTATTAGCAGATGTTGATCTTTAGCAAATACCCATATGGTTCTCCTGTGAATTGGGTTTATTTGGGAAAAATAAAATTGCAATTCAGGACGTTCAAGCTATGGTAGACCCACAGGCAAGTTCAGATTAAAAAGGAGAGGAATGTTCTTTTACAGAGGCAGGGGCAGTTCAGGGGGGCTTTTGTAAACATGCATTGCAGGAAACTGGGAGTTCGATTTATAGTGGTTTTTCATTGGTCATTGGTTAAGTGGTTCCCCAGTGAGGAAAAGGCCCTCCTCCTTCCTGCTGGGGTAGTGGAGTAGGCAGCTGCTAGTTGGAGGTGGAAAATACATCTTCCTGGTTGACGTTCTCCACGAGTGGTAAGACATAAGAGCGCCGCCATCGCCACGTTACATGAGGTTTCTGTTGATTAATTTTCACGGCTGCGAGGAAGGGGAGGATGGGGGCTCAAGGACTGGGCGTTCTGCGTGGATACCTGGGTGATGATCTTGGGCTTCATAACCACGGATAAGGGAGGTAAGTGACCGCGCAGGTAGTCGGCAGGTGGCCAAGGCTTACAAGGGAAGAGCTGACATAAGATGGATGCAGAGCTCTAATTAAGGCGCGAGGCACTCAGGCTGAAATTGATGCTTGTTCACCACTTGAAGGACTCATCATGATTTCGTGAGGACTCTGGTGAAGCCTGGGGTGTTTTCATTCAGCCGGGTAGCTAGGGTTGGGGGTGTATTCAGTCACGTGAGAGACTCATGGGACGGGAGGAGGATCGGTGTGGCTGGGCTTTGAATGAGGGTTGGGTGGACGGAGGAAGCTGCGCTTACTGGGAGCACAGCAAATGCCGCGAACGTAGCGTGGGACCTTGGGTGTCTGAGATCTGCACATGGGGAAGGGGGGCCGTTCCTCTTCCCTCTTCTGCTGCTTCTGGTTGGCCAGATAGTCAAATCAGCAAGAGACAGATTACAAGAGGAGGTCAGACTGACTTTCTTGCACGTGGGAAGTCCACATACATGACAGTTTCAGAGACAGAACGGGAAAATATGAGACGTTCTGAGCTAGTGACGGAGTGAGGCGCCTCGGGGCTCAGAAGGTCACTGCAGGAGAACACCTGCTCAGTAATTAGTAGTTTGTCTTGCCATACAGGTAAGTCAAGAAGGGTGGTCTCTAAACATCCCTTATGGGCAGGGCTCCTATAGTTAAGGGGGTGGGGACAGAAGTTTCTCTTGAGCCCACAGGGTCTCAGTTGCCTTTAGGTCGACATAATTTGCTCATTCTGAAGCCCCATACACGTGTGGCGCTCTGTGGCCAAGTCTGACTCAAGAAACGTAGCGAGACCACCACAGGATGATTTGGGGCTGCTCTCGCTAATGGGAATCATGGAACTCTGTGGTGACATTGGATCCTGTTTGAATGTGGCAGGTCTACGCTGGATGCTCTCTTCCAAGTTGCGTGGTTAAGTCCTAAAATTCAGGCCAATCCGTGTGCTGCCTCAGTATGCGGTGAAACCAGGACACCCTCAGTTGGCCCTGGTGCCCGCTCCCTTCCACACTCTGCTCTCAGATAAAGTCTTCTGGCCTCACAGCTGTCTTTATCGCGGGGAGCAGGCGCAGTGCTTGCTCATCGCTTTGAGTGGGTTTTAGTTCCCTAGGGGCCTGTAGAGTTAAATAAGTCAGCCACATGCTCCTGCAGGAATTGGGACATCCTGCCTTCTCAGTCCTGTAAAGACTGCCCCTGGTAGTTCACTCTTTCTAGAGTGCAGCCTTTATGTCATCTCGTGTGTCGTGTGGTGTCCTCCTCTCCCAGAATATATGAGATTAGTAATCGTCTGCTGATTGCATCTGTCCAGCGTCAGGTGTTAGGAGTTTGGCCACCCAGCTAGGGTGGGGATCACCCTCAGCAGTGGGGTTAGAGGGGGTAATTGACATAGAAGTGTGTCGGGCATGGATGATCATGGCCATGGGCACGTGGCTGTGGGATCTGGAGATATGAGATGTGCATTATCGAGAGTGATGCGTAGCTGGACGGGGAGCACGTCTGATGGTCTGGTGCACTGCACTGAGAATTCCACGGCCGTGGCTCTGCCAGGGGAATCGCCTGTGGAGGGGTAGGTCCTCCTACGCTAGTCCCACAGCTTAGGTAGCTGTTTGTCCATCCGCCTTTGGCTGCCGATGGCTTTACCGTTATCAGCGGGCCCACGAAGAGACAGTAGCACCAGTAATTCCGTGGCCTGGTTTTTCCTCTGAGTTGGGGAGCCTAGGAGAAGGATGGGCGCACAGCAGATGTTGGAGGGGAAGGGATGTACTGCGGCTCCTCAGAGAGAGGCTGTTTGTGGTTTTATCTGTCCCCATCATGCCAGGGCAGTGTGACCTTTGAGGACGTGGCCGTGTACTTCTCCTGGGAGGAATGGGATCTCCTTGATGAGGCTCAGAGACGCCTGCACCAGGATGTGATGCTGGAGAACTGGGCACTTATAACCTCCTTGGGTAAGGTCTTCAGACTCACCCCTGTGCCGTGAGCTAGGCTCTGCCCTTCCCTTTGTCCCAGGAGCAGGTCTATCCTCACATGGGACCCCGGGCACCGCTCCCTCCCCTCGTCCCCCGGGTAGGCGCCGTGGTTGGCTGGGCTGAGGTGTGTGTGCTGTCCTCTCCCTCCTCGAGCAGCCCCAGCACCTTCCCAGCCGTTACCCAGGGAAGGTCTTGGGCAGAGACGTTGCAGTCACCCTAACGGACCCCTCTTCGCCTGCCCTCACCCAGGCCAGGTAGCTTTGTCCAGACGTAAGGCACCTGAGGACCCCAGGTCTACTTTTTTTTCTCTCGCTGACATTTCCTCACCCCTGCCTGGGCTGAGAATGGCCACCACTGAATTGGTCACCACTCACGTAGATCATGGTCTGTTCTTACAAAAGTCTCCTCTGAAATTCTCTTTAGAACATTTAGGGTTTTATTCCTGTTGGCTGTCATGCGCTGAGTTGTTCTTGGCCAGTGCCGTCTGTCTTTCTGTGACTGCTTACATCATCCAGGTCCCGTATATTTGACCATCTCGATGGGGGAGGGAAGAGGCCCTCAGTGGTCCACTGGCTGGATATGAATCCAGCCTCAGAAAGATGGGCTTAGTAGAAGCCTGGTCCTGAGTGGCACCTTGGGGGAGGGCATGATGTCAGCGCTGTTCAAATCATACCAGAAACCTGTTCTGTTTGACTAGTATTTTCGTACTAAAGCTTGGGACCACACACTATTTCTACATTTTCTTTCCCATTCTTGATACTTACTTGTCACCTCTATGCTTTGTCACTTCTGCACCTACCTTTAGCCCCTTACCTCTCTGGACTCTATGTCTCACCCATTTTTCTCAGTGCTCCATGTGCAGCCATCTTCAATATTGGCTTACGTGACTTGGATTCTGAAGCGTTTACCCATTCCTCACCAATAGCTGCTCTGTCGCAGTTTTATTTTGGGTGGCCTGGATATAGCCTTTTACATAGCACTCTTGTCACCAGCAAACAAAGTCCTGCTGAAAGTTGTTTGGCGAGGAGCAAGTCGTGTCCTTCATCTCGTGAGGCCTCCCCAGTACCGCTAAACAGCCCCATCGTCAACCTGAAGCCAGTTCCTGTTCCTGCAGATAACCCGTGGACTCGCTCCTGGGTGCGTCAGACACACACTAAGTGTGTCAGACACACGGCTGCCCCCTCCCACCAGAGTCAGCATGCATGTCACCAGTGTGTCTTGCTTTCAGGTGGTCGCCATGAAGCGGAGTATCAGGAGGCTCTTTCTGAGCAGACACTTTCCATACAAAGAGTGTCACACGTCAGGACTGCCCGTGCCAGTCTGACTCCCAAGAAGGCCTGGCCCTGTGAAATGTGTGGTTCGATCTTCAGTGACGTCTTGCATGTGGCTGGGCACCAGGGAACACGTGACAAGCAGAATCTGCACGGGTATGAGACGTGCGGGAAACAATTCTATGACAGCACAGAGCTTCACGAGAAGCAGCGCTCCGGAGGGAGACTTTTCAGAAGCAACGGGGACAGAGCCTGGTTCGTGAAGAACTGTACGTGCCACGTGTCAGGGAAGACACTTTTCTTTGGGGAGGTTGGGAAGGACTTCTTGACCAGCTCTGGATTTTTCCAGCAACAGAGCACGTACAGCAGGGAGCAGTCAAACAGCGGAGCCAAGTACATGGCCGCCTTGCAGAAGGGAGCAGCTCACCTGTTCTCAGCAACTCTCGACAGCTGGGGCGGGTGGGCGAACTCCTTCGGCCGCAAACATCCGCTTATTCAGCACCAGGCAGTCCTCACTACGGAAGGATGTTTTAAGTCCAAGGTACATGGAAAATCATGTAGCAAAAGCTGCAGCCTCAGGCATCAGAGTGTTCACACTGGAGAAGATATTTTTGGATCTGGGGAATGTGGGATATTATTTAACAAGTCCCATGACATTGAACGCTGGAGAGGAAACACCAAGGAAAGGCCTTACGAATGTACAGAGTGTGGGAAATCATTTACCCGAAACTCCCACCTCGTTACACATAAGCGAGTTCACACTGGCGAAAGACCTTATGAGTGTGGTGAATGTGGGAAGTCTTTTAGGTACAAGTCCAACCTCACTGTACACCAGAGAATTCACAATAAACAAAAGCCTTACGAGTGTGGCGAGTGTGGCATATCCTTTAGCCAAAACGTCAGCCTCATTTTCCACCAGAGAGTTCACACCGGAGAAAGCCCTCATCAGTACAGCGAATGTGGAAAATTCTTCAAGCAAAGCTCTAACATCAGTTTACGTCGAAAAGTTCACACTAGACAAAGTCCTATTGAGTGCAGCGAATGTGGAAAAACCTTTAGCTGCAAATCTAACCTCACTAAGCACCTGAGAGTTCACACTGGAGAAAAGCCTTATGAATGTGGGCAGTGTGGAAAGTCCTTTAGCCAAAGCTCGAGTCTCACTCAACACCAGAGAGTTCACACTGGAAAAAGGCCTTATAAGTGCAGCGAATGTGGGAAATCCTTTGCCGCAAACTCCAATTTTATTAAACACAGGAGAGTTCACACTGGACGAAGACCTTACGTATGTAGTGAATGTGGAAAGCCATTTCGCCAGATCTCTGCCTTCCATTATCATCAGAGAGTTCACACTGGAGAAAGGCCCTATGAGTGCATTGAATGTGGGAAATCCTTTGCTGCAAACCTCAGCCTCATTAACCATAGGAGAGTTCACACTAGAGAAAGGCTTTATAAGTGAAGCAAATGTGAGAAATGCTTCAGCTAAAGCTCTGTGTTCCTTCGCCATCGATAGTTCACACCGCGCCAAGAACTAATCAGTGCAGTGAATGAAAACTCCTTTGTTCTAAATCCAGACTTATTGACCTGATGAATGTAGTGAACATTGGACATCCTTTAGCTACAACTCCAGTGTACTAAAACAATGCGATGTTCACACTGGACAGCGGCCTTATTTCAATGGGGAATGTGTGAAATTCTGTAGCCAGAACTGGTCTCAAGACACATCAGAGTTCACACTGAAGAAAGGCCTTTAGCTTTATCATTGGAAACCACAAAGGTCACATGGAAACAACAGGTTAGATGTGTAAGAAATGTGTTATTTCTATGGTATAACACTAGGGTGATCCCTTGTGAGTGTGCCATCTGCTTGAATTGAACCTCATACATCTGAACACCCACATAAATTCCAGGTATGCGGGAACTGCCTTGCACTTTTGAAATGCCCGGGGCCATTGCCAGATTTCTGTCACTGCCAGTTCTGTAGCAGAAGCCTTCTCACCTCTACCACTTGGCTGCTGCCCACAGTGTGCGTCACTCACCCACCTCATTGCGCCCAGGGAAGGAAACCTCACCATCTCCGTTCACAGGAAGGATTTTTGGGAAGCCTGAGCACTCATTTCTTCTTTTCTGGTAAGTTAGGCCATGGACATGGCCCATTTTTGGCTCAGGACTCTGCCGATGACTTGCAAAGATGGATGACCTTATTCAGGAATACCGTTGGTCTCATGTGGCTAATGTGGAGTGTTTCATCCTCTAGTCGTGAGTCTGAGACCAGCCTACCTCATCGTACTGGTTCGTGTGACAATGAAGGCAGGCCGCATTGTTCGTGCTCATTGAATCCTGGAACTCTTGATGTGGTGGTTGGAAAACAAGTGCTTTCTGCTAACATGAGGACATGAGCACTTTTTGTTGGCATCCCAAACTTTGCCTCAGAGGGAACGATGTGATGGCTCAGAGAATGTAGCTGTCTCTGCAGTTTTGGCCTAGTTTCCATTGCTGCCCAAGCCTCATTTGTAACCCAAATGCCATGTTTTGTGGGTTCAGAGGTCAGCCTGTGGAGGGGACAGTTGTGGCAACTTCTGTTACTTCACCAGCAACATGAAATTGTTCTCTCGTTCATAGTGGGTGTTGCATCGTGCTCAGTACTAATGAGGAAGTCTGTTTCCAGGGTCCTCAGAGGGGCCATGGGCCCTGGTGTCCCTAATTCCCTAGGGTAGTGTGACTGGTTGTAAGATTATGGGGTGACTCATACTTGTTACCGAAACACTGGATTTCTGGGAAGTGGAGGAAGGAGACCATAGAAAATTAGTTGGCCTGCCCCTCTTTTAAAGGGGCGTCCACAGTGTTCAGCCACTACGGCTGTGAGGATGAGCAGGCTCAGGAATTCTCGCATCCTCTAGAGCTGTGTGTGTGTAGCTGAGTGGCCCTGCCAGAAAATAAAGATGTCGTGGATTCCCATGGCCGCTGGGCTTTTCAGCTCAAGACCATTACTGCACAGGCAGATCTTTGAGGAGGAGGAAGAATGCTTCGTCCAGCTCTGGCTTTGTGACCAGCCTGCATTCCTGTCGAATCAGGCGGAACAGTCTTTATGGCTTGCCACTGTTTGCTGCCAGCGAGGCGAGACGCCTGTGCCAGGCGTGAGGAAGGAGATGGTGGTGTCAGTACTGTGTCGCCAGACTTGATTTCCCAAAAACAGAATTCTAGGTTGCTCTTTTGAACCACGTTTTAAAGCATCAAGAAGGTATAAACCATGTGCAATAACTGGAATATATTTAAATTGTTCAACTTAGGAAATTTGGACATTCGTATAAACTCGTGAATGCTTTATCACAGTCATGATCATGAGTTTATGCATCACCCAGATTTACGTCCTGCCCTCCAGTCAGCCATTGATTCACTTTCCTTCACAGGAGAGTTTACGTTTTCTAGAATGTCATATGATTGAAGTCATAAAGTGTTTATTTTTCCTCCTGGGTACCTTCATGCAGCATATTTATTTGAGATTCATTAATGATGATTTTGTGAGTAGTTTGTGCTTTTCATATTGTTGAAAAGTATGATGAACTACTGTTTGTTTACTCGTTCATCTGCCTGTGGACATTTGTTTCCAGTTTTTGGCTATTGCAAATAAACTACATAGATTTTAAAGCAGTTCTTCATATGTCTTTATTTCATTGGTCTTGTGTTAGTATCTTGGGTTTCAGTGCCTGAACCCCAGATAGATGAATATACAACTTTTCAATAAGGGTCACGGTCTGAGATGATGGTTCCCTTTCGTGTTGCTACCAGCAGCGTATGAGGGTTTCAGTTCTTCCTGATCCTTGCCAATGCTGGGGATGGCTGGTTTTTTGATCTCTTTAAATAAATGCGTAGCAATATCTCACTGCGGTTTCAGTTGCATTTCTCTGACGTTCATGATGTCGAGCATATTTTTTCATTTATCTGCCTTCTGTATGTCGTCTTTGATAAAATATCCATATCCTTTCCTTGTTTATTTTTTTAAAATGAATTTTGGCTGTTTCCCTTTTCATTACCAATTAAGAGTGAAACCACAAACACTTATGTTAAAACTTCGTTCATTCTTCAGTGATGTGACTTTTTTGCTGCAAGGAATTACTTTTGAAAACCGGAAGAATATTTCTCGTTTGTTTGTTTGTTTGTTTGTTTTTTGCACTGTACACAACACAGTGGTCACACACAGCACATATTTTTAAGTTTAATGTGCGTTATTAATGTAGTCATCACATTCTTAAGTCTAGATATTCAACAGTCCAATATCTCAAGCTGTGATTTGTGGTGTTTGTCAGTTTCCCCGCTGTACACACTCCCCCTGTGGCTGCTTTGAAATTGTCGGTGTGGTTTCATGGAAAATGGAGGTGGGAAGAGTTGCCAGTAGCTACAATTCACCTCAAGACCGTAGGAAATAAAATATAGTATAATAATTAGAAAGTCAGAGGTTTTTAGATTTGATTTTTAAATAGTTTAACGGAAATATAATTGACTTAAACTGCATATACTTAAAATGTACATTTTGATGTTCAGATGTATGCTTACGCCCTGAAACCAAAAGTTGCCTCCTGACTTTTGAAATTTATCCTTTTCAGCATACAAGACTTCTGATACAATGACAAATTCTGTCTTTTCGTTATGGTTATTTTCAAATATATACAAAAAAAAAAAAAACTGTTATGAAGCCAGATGAACCTAATCTTCCATCATTATCATTTCAGGCCATTCTTATTTCATCTATCCCCGTGTACACTAGGGGGTTACTTTACTTCTAGTTCGAGACATCATTTAAGGCATAATCTCTTAATGCATTTTTATTTTTTAATTAAGTTTATCGGGGTAACATTTGTTAACATAAAGTGTACAACTTTAATACAACAGCAGATTGCATTTTTTAAATTAAAGTCTTCATAACCTAATAGTAATAAAGAAAGTAAATATTTTATCAGTGTCCAATTGTCTCAAAAATATGTTTGTTTCTTAGGTCAGATTAATTGCCCTCAAAATCTAAAATATATCCTCACAGCTTTCATTAGTTGTATCTCAACATATAGATTTTAGTTTTTAATTTTTTTACTTCTAGAGTCTTTGGATTTTTTTTTTTTTTTGGTAACTTATATGGCAGGTACCAGAATTAGCACCCCAAAGAAAAAACTCCACAAAGGTGTCCATGTGTCCATTTACAGTAACCTATTGTCTTTTAGCTTGCCTCATCCCATAGGACTTCTCTCCCATCTCTGTAGATTCATCATCACAGACGAACACAGATTTCTGGTAACCAGTTTTATTCTAAAGCACAGTGACAGCAACAGCTGGTGTTTTTAGATTCTTCAGGATTGGACGCCACCTTGAAACTTGGTGGGAAACAAAAGCAACTTCAGTCATCTTGCAGTCCTCATCCAGCACAGCTACGTGAGACACCGTCGTCCTGCGTGAGCTTAGTCCCTTCTCGTCTTCAGGATCATAAAGGCTCGACTGAACTTTGGTCTGGGACTGATGCCTTCAGCTTTCGAGGTCAGTGACCCAAAGGATTGCCAAGATGTGCGCCACGTGACGCTGAGTTTTCCTTTACAGACGTCACCCCACTCCCATCTGCCCCTCCATGCTGTCTTGGCCTTGGCACGCTGCTTCTCAAAAGCTGTATTTTAACTATGTGCAAGACCCCATCAAAGAAACGTTTCTGCTGGCCTCCGGAGACGTGTCGATTTTAATAAAGGTTTCTGTCTATACCTGAGAAATGGTAGGTACAGCGTGAACTGCCTTTTTCCAAATGTTCCAGCTCAGAGCAAACAAAATGGCGACTGTCCAGGAAAACTCACTCTGGGCTCCTTTTTGGCCACAGCAGCTATATGGAAGCGGCGGCTTGGAGAAGGGCCAGTCCACTTACTTACCTTTTTAAATACTTATCGTTGAAGTTGTCGAGGCCCTTGCACGTGGGAATTTGCCACATTGTAGATGTGGCTTCTGGAGGCTCTGGTACCGTTGAATTGCCCACCCTTTCCTCATGTTTCCTGCATAGGGAGGAGATGGGCGCTTGAGGTTTGGTCCCTGCAGACAGGTGTGCGATGACGGCTATTGAGGCAATAAAAACAAAATTTTCTCCCAACCTATAAATCCTCTCCAGAAAGGTAGCAGAAACAAAATCAGTTTTATTACTGAATATGCATTAAACTAAAATAGGTGAACATCGCAGGCAATCTACCGGGAAACCGCAAAGGCAAAAATCTTACTCCTCCCTGTATAGAAAACCTGATCCGACTCATTACATACATGGATTCAAGATAAACTAGTCCTGAAGAGGACTTGACAGGTGCCATTTGTCGCATACAGTTCATCCTAACTCTACTTGGTAATTGGGGTGACTATCGTTAGCTTACTGGCTTTATCCAGAGGGAAAACAACCTCGCTTTTATCGAAGAAGGTCCTTTTGTAAGTTGAGGCTCCTCCCTTCCCACAGGACCTGGCAGAGGAGTTATCACGCTTGATATTTGCATTCTGAAGAGATGGCTTCCAGGTTCTTGAGAAAGACATTTCTGGGTCCTAAAGCTGGAGAAGAAAAGCCAGATGACAAAAAGCCCATCTGGTCTTCAAAGGCATACACTTTAAAGGGATGAGAGTGTTCTTACAAGTTTTCTAAGGTAAATGCTCTGAGAATCAGGAGGGGAAAGAAATCCCTTTTCTCAGTTTTCAACAGGTAGAGTTAAATTATTTTTAAAAAATTCATAGTCTATGGCCATGCTACCTCGAACAAGCCAGATCCCGTCTAATCTCGGAAGCTAAGCAGGGTCGGGCCTGGTTAGTACTTGGATGGGAGACCACCTACGAAGACCAGGTGCTGTAGGCGTAAAAAATAAATTAAAAAAAAATTATAAGGGATTTTAAGCTGACAAGGTCCTTGCAATCTATAAGGTCTTGCCTAAAAAAAATAATAATAAATAAAATTAAAAAATTCATATTTGTTGAATAAAAATAATTTGTATGTGACACCTGGAAACAAATAGCGTGAACTATGTTTTGCTACCACACTGACAGCCTGAAAACAAAACATTTCAGGTACTGGATGTGACATGCACACGTCTGGGGACCTTGTATGATGTGTGATATTGACATGGCACAGTACATGGCACCTCACATACACCCTGGAGACATAGTTTGACAAGTGTGAGATGCTGTCATACCGTCAAGTGTGACAGACTAAGCTTCACTGGAGAGGCCAGACCTGGTCTTGCCTGGTGAGGGAGTGGCTGACCTAGTTCCTCAGGGGGAAAGGGAACGTTTTTAGGGATTGGCAGTCCCTGTCAATCTTTGATTGGCATTTGATCTAAAGGGGTGGGGATGAGTAGTCAGGGATAAGGTCAGCTCTATAGGGGTGGGATGAAAGAGTCTTGGGGACAGGGACTTGGAATCCTGGGCTGTTTCCCTTGGAGAGGATGCAGAACTAGATGAGGAGACCCAGAGCAATGTAGACTAAATCTTCCCCAGCTCAGCCATTTGGTGAAGTTATGCCATTTAGAAAGATGCAAGAATTCAGATTGTAATGAGAGAACGTAGAAGAAAATATTTTTTCCTGGTAGCTTACGTAGACGAGAGTTTTTAACCTCTAGCATTTCTTTTTCATTCTTTCTGTGTAATTTCCATCTCTCTGCTTATATTCTCCATCTGTTCCTGCATGTTATCTGCTTTTTCCATTTTACCGCTTAGCCAGCTGTCTCTCAGTCCCCGTGGGAAGGTAGGAGCCTCAGCCCGGTGGACGCCCTGCTCAAATTTACAAAACTACCTCCCTTCATAAAGATGAGAAATTTGTTTTTCCTCTGGATAAAGGCAATCAGCTACCACAGATAGCCCAATTACCAGATAGATTTAGGAAGAACCACGTGTGACAAATGGCGCTGTCAAATTCTTTTACTTGACTTTTTTTTTTTTTCGGGGCCAATTTCCTTTCTTCTAGACCAGAGTAACTTTTGATGTTCTTAAGATAAGGATTGAGATGGAAGTTTGAGAAACTAAGAGGTAAACCTGTCAAAAGATTATTCTGCTGCCCCTTTTTTCTGCCCAAACCATATTATTCCATTCTCACCCATATAGTTTAAGTCCTGGGCAGCCTTGGGAGTGTGCTGCTGGGTTCTGCCTTATGATGGATCTCGCTGTGATAAATGAACCTGGCCGACAGCCCCAGCAATGTTGTTTTGGGGATCCACTGTAGCCTTCCAGAAACTATAATCTCAGTAGGCTGCCCTCAGCCAGTGGTTGAGCATGGTGCAGGTACCAGAGCTGGGCGACTAGTTATTGTCTATTTCCAAAACACGTATATAATGGGTTATATCTGTTTAGCTATGTAAGAGTGTAACTCAGGAGACCCAGGCCTGGAACTTACACCTGGGTTGGGATATTCCAGAAAAACCAGCAGGAGAACCATAGAGTTGAGAAATGCCGTTTATTACTCATGAGGCGAGGAAGCTTCAGCAGCGGCTGGTCGGAGCTGCAAGAAAAAAGTTGCTGCTGACCGAAAGCAAAGAGATTTTTCTGCCCACAAGCAGAGGGAGGGGTTATCTCAGGGGAAGCAGCCACCGTCTCAGACAGATGGGAGCAAGATGTCCTGCTTAGTTACAAGAGCTGATGATGTCCGTGGGGGCAGCAGAAGACATCCTTGAGAGGAGACAGTCTTTGTGTGCTGCATTCTGTAGCTGCTGGCTTCCGAGAATGTGGAGGGGCTGTGTTCTGAGTTAATCCTACAAAGAGGAGTTTCTTCCTGCCTTTGCAATTTCTTAACACGTTGCCTGTGATATGCATCAAATTCTGGTTTCATGCTTGTTCAATAAAAGTGTTTCCGTCACTACTACTTTGGAGGACAGTGTGTCTCGATTCTGAGATTTTATTTACCAAACAGGCACCTTCACACACCGCCCGCTGGGACGAATTCTCAATCACCCATCTCATCAATATCTAGTATATAGGATTATGGAGAAAGGTGATCAGTTGAACAGTATCAAGGACTCGAAAAACCACATCTGGAAATGTGCCAAATTCTGGTGAAAAATGATTCCGCAAATTAAAAAAAAATAATAAAAATGGTAAAAACAGAACTTCACGTTCTGTTTAACACGTTAACGTGTATCTCCTATACATGGAAGAGACTCAGCCAGGTCAAGTGGCTTTGAATTCAGTTTTATAGAACATCTTCAATAAAAAATCATACACTTTAGAAAAGTAACAAGACAATGCAAAAGTACCTTGAGTTTCCAAGGGCGGCAAATTGTGGAAAGGCAAATATATGGGAACTTGTTAGAAAACGATTAGTACCAAGTTTGGTCAGGATGGAGAACCTCCACCCAGCGGCCTGCAGAGCGTCGGGAACTACATTACCCGGAAGAGCTTGCGCAGAGAGGCGTGGCGGGCGGCCAATGACGGGGCAGAGTGAGGGGTTCCCGTCGTGCTCGTCGCGCAAGGGCGGGGCTTCCTGCGCCCTCATCATGGCGGCCGTTTTTGGTCTTTTGAGTCTCTTCTGGCTCCTGAGTGTCGGCTCAGGATCAAGGTGACGGGGCTGAGAAGTCGCAAAGAAGTCATGGACCCCGCCGCACAGACGCGGATCTGAGACTCGGCGACGCCGCCCTGGTGTCCAGGGGGGAAACAGGGACCTCAGTGTCCGGCGCCCCCTCCGCTCCCGCCCCGCCCCCAGACCCCGATGGCGGCGGCCGCGCCAGGGGGCCCAGCAGAGGTGAGTGCGCGGTCCCCGGCCTCGTCGCCCTCCTCTCCCTGAACCCTGAAGCCCCGCGTGCGGGCGCCGCTCCCGTCCTGCAGCCCGGATCCCGGCGTCCGGGCCGGTGTGGCTCTGGCGGGCGACATCCGGGGTGACGGGCTGCGGGAGAGTGTCACAGGCAGAAGGGACGGCCGCGTGAAGACGTGGGAGTGTCCGAGCCCGGAGGCTCCGGGAACTTGGGGTCCGTCTTACATGTGCGGGGAACAGAGAGCGTGAGGCGGAGTGGCACGTGGAATAGCAGGCTGGGGCTGTCCCTTGCTGTGATAACTCTAGAAACCCCGGAGAGTTTTAAACAAAGGGACACGATCTGCATTTGTGTCCTAAAAACTTCTCAAAGGCCCTTCAAAGGAAGAACAAACGAAAGGGGTGTAATGGGTTCATTGAGTCGCTGGGTTGTTGGTCGAATCATTGTTTAAGATCACACGGCTGGTCATTGGACACTGAACGCTGAGGCGCACAGGTTAGACAGCCAGCGTGAGGTCACCAGGCTCCAGGGCCAGGAAAGGTCACAAGGAGGCATGAGCCCTTCACACACTACCATGGACTGATTTCTTTAAGGCCTCTTTCTTCACACAGGCTCCCTTGCCTGCAGAAGTGCTTATGGAACCCCACGGGGAAGTGAAGGGTGGCCCAGAACCTCAGTGGCCTTGATCTTCACCCACATTTTCTCTGGATTGTTTGTTCCTGGGAGTCTATTTTTAAATTTTATTTTAGATTATAGTTGACATAAATATTATATTAGTTTCAGATGTGTGCAACATAGTGCTTTAACATTTATATATCCACCTTGGAGTCGGAAGGGCCGTTCCTCCTGACCTTGGATTTGGAGACCTTGGAGAAAGCCCAAGCCTAGAGTTGTGAGTCCACATCAGGCTTTATTTAGAGGTGTTCCCTTTGCAACCAGTGCAAAAAGCATGGCGGGTCATACCAGGAACTGATATCAAGGTGTGCAGATGCTCAAAGGTAACTGAGCTGGACGTGTTCAAGAAGCCTCAGGTCTCGTTTTTTCACGTGGGAACCAACAGCGAGGGTGCCTGAGAACTTGGGTGCCTATTCTGGAGGTAACTGGAGGTTTAGCTCAGAGGAGGGAGGCGATGTTAAAAGGTCTTACCAGCCTCCATATGGCTGTAGGGAGGCTGCAGACTGTGCGGTGCGGCAGGAGAATGTAAGATCGGGCTGCGGGCTACTAGTAACTCCAGGTGAGGCATAATGGACCGGAATGGTGGCTTCGGAAAAATGGTTGGATCCTGGATGCTTGTTTTAAAAAGGAGCAACTAGATTTTCTAATGTGGACAGGGAAAGAATGAAATACAGGATTCGGGGATGATCCCTGTGTCCGGCATCTGTAGGAATAGGTGCCATCATCCGAGCTGAGGAAGATTATAGTAGGAGATGTGTTCACTGAGGCTGCCAAGAGCTTTATTTTGGCCATGTTAAGAGTCGGAGGTGTTTCTCAGACCACTGAGTGGAGGCATGAATTGGGAAGCTGGACACAGGTCTGCAAATCTGGGAAGGGTTCTCCATGGAAACATCTAAAATGTTCTGTTGTGGACCCAGGTGAGCGAGCTGTGGTCACACTTAGGAATGGTAATCTGCAGATTATGGTGGCAAAACTATTAGGGAGCCAGGTAGGGGAGGGTGGGGTCTGCCAGAAATCTTGGGCGATGATTTGGGGCTTCACAAACACAGGTGAGGCAATTAAGTGGCCATGAAGGGAAGACACGTGGAGGACAGGATAGTCTAGCAGGTGACCAGGGCTTCCAAGCGAAGAATGGATATGAGGTGGAAGCAGAGGCCTAGGAATAATTGAAGCAAGATGACGCCTAGGCCAGAGCTGGTGCTTATTCTCCGTGCTATGCGCCCACCAGAATTTTGTGACAGTTTTGATGGGGCCCGGGGTGTTTCATCCATCCTGGAGGATCAGGTCAAGGGCACGTACCGTCATCTGTGAGAGTCACTGGGCGTGA
Source organism: Pteropus medius (assembly GCF_902729225.1). Lineage (NCBI taxonomy): Eukaryota > Metazoa > Chordata > Mammalia > Chiroptera > Pteropodidae > Pteropus > Pteropus medius. Next base: position 33,138 of record NW_024344198.1, on the reverse strand, counting down.
GGTGGGTGAGCAGTAGGGCCGAGCTTTGAATGAGTTTAGGCAAACAGGAAGTCCGGACTGCTGAGGGCTGGCAGGTGCAGCACAGAAGTGGCGGAGAGGCGTGGGCGTCTGAGAGCACCGTGATTCTGGCTGGCCAAGCCCGAGGCAAGGGACCGCGTCAGACAGGGAGACTTCTGTGGAAATGGCTGGAGCTGCGGCCCTAGCGGGTGCAGTGCGGAATCTGTGGTAATATGAGATCGCGGTTGAACTCGCCCAGCACACTCTGGCTGTTTTCTGCCAGGCTGTAGTGTGAGGCCTCGCGTCAGTCCCACTGTTAGGTGCTGCCTTTACATCCGCTGAAACCCGGAGGGCCTGAACTGGCCTGAATGCAAGTTCCTTCCCGCACTGTGCGCCTTCGGATAAGTTTGACTATCAAGCGATCTCTTTTTACCAAGGATACCAGACCCATTTCCTCTTTCGCCCCCTTTTTTTTTTTTAATTAGGTTTTAGTCCTCTACCAGCCCATGGACTTACTCAGATCAACCAGTTCCATCCTCCTGCTGGGACCTAGGGGCGCTTCGCCCTCTCGACACTGCGAAGCGCACTTCCACAGCCCCTGGCTGTTCACTGCTTTCCGTCGTACAGCCCCCACGTGTTACCCCCACCCCACGGCTCTGAATATATGTGATTGATTAAACTGCTGTTAGTGTCATCGGTCCAGTGTCCAGTGTCGTATGTTTGGCTGTCTACATAACTCTGCGATAGGATCTCACCCTCAGCAGTTGCCTGGGGGAGGAGGTCATTCTATTGCATATAAAGTGGGGGGCAGGGAGAGGCTATGGAGTGGGGCAGTGAAGTGTCGGTGGCCTTGGGCATGTGGCTGCACTGGGCGTGTCCTCTTAAGTATTGTGTGCACTTGGAGCGGGAGTGTGCCTGACACCGCCAGGTCCCTCCTATTGGCACTTTCGTGATCTCGGCTGTACTGGAGGAATAGTCCGCTGGGAGCTGGAAGAATCTTCTGTGCCGGGCCCAGAGCCCAGAAATCTGTGTGTTCTTCATGAGGAGAGCGCAGTGTCTGTCATTGGCACGAGGGCCCGCGTTTTCCTCTGAGATGGGGAGCTGGGGAGAATGGGCATGGGCCATTAGATGGGAGGAGGAATTGTAGGTCCTTAGGAAAGAGCCGTTTGTGGTTTCATCTGTCCCCATCATGCCAGGGCAGTGTGACCTTTGAGGACGTGGCCGTGTACTTCTCCTGGGAGGAATGGGATCTCCTTGATGAGGCTCAGAGGCGCCTGCACCAGGATGTGATGCTGGAGAACTTGGCACTTATGACCTCCCTGGGTAAGATCCTCACACCTTCCTCTGTGCCCTGAGCTGGTCTTTGCCCTTCCCTTTACCCCAGAGACAAGTCTGTCCTTCTCACATGGGACCCCGGCACCGCATGCTCCTCCAGGGCCCCGGGTAAGTGCGTGGTTGGCTGGGTTGAGGTGTGTGCACGGCTCTCTCTTGAACGTGCCCAACACCCGCTACCCCAAGCCTCCCGCGAAAGATCCCAGCGTCAGTTGTCTTGCGGTCACCGCTGTGGATCCCACCTTGCCTGCTGTCCCCTTAGCCAGGCAGATTTGTGCAGATCCAAAGCCACTCCCTGCCCAAGGTTTACTTCTTGCCGCGTGCCTGCCTGTGCCAAGAGTTGTCGCCCATTCCTGTTACGTTGTCACTTCATTTCCGTTACGTTGTCACTGCACAGGTGGACAATGGGATGTTCTCGTAGACCCTCCTCAGTGGCTCTGTAGTGGTTAGTTTTCTTGCTCGGTCTGTCATGTGCTGAGTTGTTCCTGGCTGCACACCTCCTGCCTGTCCCTTAGCACGTGCATCACGCGGGGGCCATGTCATCGCTCGTCTTGGGGGTGGGGTGGGGAGCCCTCAGTGGTCCACAGAATGGCTGTGAGTTCACCCACAGCAAGATGGGCTCAGAGGGAGCCTGGTCCTGAGGAGTAGCACCCTGGGGGCGGAGCGTGTGATGTCAGGGTGGCGTTACAACTGTACCAGAAACCTATTCTGTTTGACTCTGGTTTTGGTTCCAAAGCCAAAGGCTGCATTCCATTTCTGCCTTTCCATGTCCATTCGTGACACTTCGCCAACTGACAGTTCTGCATGTCACCTCTCCTCTTAACGTCCGGCCCGCGGGCTGATTCTCACATCTCTGGCCTCCGCGTCGCACGGTTCATTCGTGGCCAGCGGTGCTCTCCAGCGCTGACCTCTGCTGCCGTCACGATGTGCGCGCGTAGACAGTCCTCGAGCGCCAGCTGCTCTGGTGCCGTCGGCTGTTCCTGAGCCCGGATACACCCTTCTGCACAGCACTGGTGGGTCCGCTGCAGACAGGATCCTGCCGAACGTTCTCACAGGAACGAGAAGGAGCCCCTGCGCTCCCCTTCTGAATTCTGCCCGCATTTTGTGCTCTTTCTAGCCTAGTACTTTTTTACCCAGTGTTACGGTGTCAACTCCCAGCAGACAAGTCTGGCTAAAATTTGTTTACAGAGAAGTGAGTTGTGAACCTGCCTCTCCTCCCTGTGCTGCACTGCGTGGTGTCACCTTCGCTTCACGAGGCTTCCCACATTCTGTCACCTCATAGCCCAGTACTGCCAAGAGTGCTACTAAGGAATCCTCAACCTGAACCCAGCTCCTCACTTCTGTAAACGATCCTCAGACTTATTCCTGGTCGTGTCAAACACAGAGTGGCGTGCAGGCCGCCCCCTCCTACCTCAGACAGCGTGCACTTTACCATATTTCTTTTCTTTCAGGTTGGTGGTGTGGGGCAGAGGACGAGGCACCTGAGCAGAGCATTTCTGTAGGAAGAATGTCACAGGTCAGGATTTCTGAAGCAGGTCTGTCTTCCCAGATGGCCCACCCGTGTGGGAGGTGTACCCCCATGTTGAAAGACATTTTGTACTTGGCTGAGCATCAGGGAACACATCCTGGACGGAAGCTGTGCAGGCTTGTCCTTCGTGGGAAGCAGTTACATTTCGGGGCAGACCTCCCTCAGCACCAGATACAGAACATTGGAGAGAAGCCTCTCGGGATCAGCGACTGCAGAGCTCCTGTTTCTGGGAAGCCCTATACCTGCTGGGAGGTTGGGAAGCACTTCCCGGCCACTTCAGGACCTCTCCAGGTACAAGCCACTAACACTGAAGAAAATCCAAACGCTGGAACCAAGTGTCTGGCAGCCTTTCCCAGGCAGAAAACTCATCGCAGCCCTCAAGAATGCACGAAAGTTCTCAGGCACAAACACACACTTGTTCATCACAAGAGAGTCCTCAGTAGAGAAAGATGTTACGTATGCAGTGAATGTGGGAAATCCTTTAGCCAAAGTTACAGCCTCAACAGACATTGGAGAGTTCACTCGGAAGAAAGGCCTCATGAGTGCAGTGAATGTGGGAAGTCCTTTAGCAAAAGCTGTACCCTCAGTAACCATCAGAGAGTTCACACTGGAGAAAGGCCTTATGAGTGTAGGGAATGTGGGAAAACTTTTACTCATAGCTCTAACCTCATGAAACACCAGAGAGTCCACACTGCAGAAAGGCCTTATAAGTGCAAGGAATGTGGGAAATTCTTTAACTACAGGTCGATTCTCTTAGAACACCAAAGAGTTCACACTGGAGAAAGGCCTTATGAGTGCAGTCAGTGTGGGAAATCTTTTAGCCAAAGATCCCACCTCAATAACCATGGGAGAATTCACACTGGAGAAAGGCCATATGAGTGCTGTGCATGTGGCAGGTCCTTTAGCCATAGCTCCAGCCTCATTAAACACCAGGTAGTTCACAGTGGAGAAAGGCCTTATGAGTGTGAATGTGGGAAATACTTTTTTACCGAAATTCTAGCCTCATTCAACATCAGAGAGTTCACACTGGAGTAAGGCCTTATGAGTGCAGCGAATGTGGGAAGTTATTTAGTAACAAGTCCAACCTCAATAAACATTGGCGAGTTCACACTGGAGAAAGACCTTATGAGTGCTGTGAATGTGGGAAATCTTTTAGCCAAAGCTCTAGTCTCATTCAACACCAGAAGGTACACACTAGGTGATGGTCTTATGAGTGATATTATGAACTGAATGTTATGTTCCCCCAAATTCATACGTTAGAACCCCGTCCCCCAATGCGATTACGAGTTGAGGTCTTTGGGAGGTAACTGGAACGTAAATGGGTCATGAAGGTAGAACCCTCATGAATGGGATTCGTTTCCTTGCAAGAGTCAGGCGAGAGCTTGCTCTTTTCTGCTGTTTAAGGCCCTTTGAGAGAAGATGTCACTGTGAATCAGAAAGCAGGTTCTCACTAGACACGACCTGACCATACGGGGACCATGATGTCAGACGTCTAGCCTTGAGAAGTGGGAGAAATACATTTCTGTTGTTTATAGGCCCCCAAGTTTATATTATTTTATAGCGGCCCAAGCTACAACAATATGCAGAATATGGATAATTCTTTAACCAAAGATACAGTCTCATAAAAATCAGAGTTCACACTGGAACAAGGCCTTTATGAGTGTAGCGACTGTCATAGTTCCTTTAGTCAATCATCTGTCGTCATTCCACACTTTCGGTTCACACTGCAGAAAGGCTTTCAAATAGGGGACTCTGTGATATTTTTTTGCTTAGTATGATTACGCTGGAGGAGAACCTTTGCAAGGCAGCCATAACCTGGCTTGTCTGAATGTCCACAGTGGGGTGATTATCCATGTGTTCCAGCTACTTGGAAAACATTCAGGCGCTGCACTGTGTTTTCTGATCTTCCCAGAGTCCTGATAGACTTAAGTCATTGCCAGTTTCTGTGGCAGAAGTAATTTTGCCTCTGCTCTGCTGCCTCGCAGGTCCCCACAGTGTACATCAGTCACCACCCCACATGCTTAGGGAATCTGACCTCTGTGCTCTCTCATTGCTGATGGAAGTTACTGGTGATTGGGACACCCAAGGGAGCCTCATTCCATACTCTCTTACTGGGCTTCGATATGACCTAGTGTAGCCCAGAGGACCTGGTCTGAGTTCTGGGTGGTGTCTTGTGAAGCAAGACTGTTTCTTGGGAACATTGTTAGTCTTATGTGAGGCTTGTGATAAATCTTTGCAGCTTCCAAATCACCAACCCAGGAATTGTGCTACACGTTTTTCTGGTTTTTGCACTAATAAAGACCTTTTTGTTTAATTACCTTTAATGTTGGGTGTTCTTTTCATTTTGAGGGGCAGTTTGAAAGCAGAATTGAGCTCTGCCGGCATGAAAGGAAGAACAGATTTCATTAGTAACCAAACTTCATGTTTTAGAGAGGACAATGTAATTGCGAATGAATGAATGAATAAAAGCTCTCCACTTTTCTATCTTAATTTGCATTATGACCCAAAGCCTTTGTTATGGGCTAAGTGTGTACCCCAAAATTTATATGTCAAAGTTCTAACCCCCAATACCTCAAAATGTGACTTTAGTTGGACATAACAGCTTTAAAGAGATATTAAGTTAAAGTGAAGTCATTAGGGTAGATTCGTAAGCAATATGGATGGTGTCCTTAGAAGTGAGAACACAGATATGCACAGAAGGGAAACCACCACTGCAAGCCAAGGAGAGGCCTCGGAGGAAATCCACCCTGCTGACAACTTATTCTCAGATTTCTAGACTCCACATTTGTGGGAAAATGAACCTCTGTTGTCTAAGCCATTCTGTTGGCGGTACTTTGTTACGACAGTTATAGCCAACTAACAGCCCCCCGGACTTTGTGGTCTGGATGCCAGGATTTTTTGTGGGCACAGAGGGAGCAGCTGTGACAACCTCCAGTGCTTGTCCACGGTTTAGATAATGCCAGGTACAGTCGAGTCGAATATCTCCCCCAGGTCCTGTGAAGGAGCCATGTGCCCAGATGTACAGAAATCACTTGTAACAGTACGGGGGAACCATAACTGGTAATCCATAAGACTGGATAAATAGGGGCTGGAGGAGCCCCAGCCACCACCATGGGATATGCTGCCTCTAAAAGCGCATACACAAATATTCCACTGGCTGTGCAGCATCAGGGTGCACAAAAACACCTCAACATTCAGACCCATGTATCTTGGGGAACAGATCATCGTCAGATAAGAATCTACAGGTTTTGGATTCCCATCACCTCCCCGGGTTGTTCTTGTCATCAAGGCCACTGCTGTGCAGGCAGGAGAATGAAGATAAAGAGAATTGAGATCTCAGAGTCCGGGGATGTGGCATTTGTGACCCAGCCTGGCCAGTATTCCTGTTGACACGAGTGGAAGTACCCTTCATTGCTTGCCAGCTGCCACTGAGACAAGACTGGCTTCGCTAGGACAAGAGGAGAGCGTGTAGAGTCAATGTACAGTAACCAAAGCTTATTGTCTAAAAAGAGTAGGAGATTGAGGTTTTTACTTTGAAATGGAATTAAAGGATTATTAAGGAGTGACGTAAGAAACATGGCAGAGTAAGAAAAGTCCCCAGATCTCTCCCCTTGAAACAACAACAAGCTGAACACCTAAAATAAAAAACATCGAAACTGCACACCAGCATGTCTGAGTGTGGTATCTGTGCATACAGGTCAGAACCTCCTGGGTGTCGGGCGGTGGACTGGGAGAATCAAAGACGCTGCCTCACAGCCGGAGCTCCCTGCAGGAGGAAGGGGAGGGGAGAAGGTGCGGCGGGTTCCCTGAACAACCCTGCCTGGGAGAGCTGTGAACTCCGCTCAGCAGCAGTGCCTAGGGATCAGGACAGAGAACAGAGAAGTGGGGACGACAGAGAAACAACAGTTGATTATTACCAGCTGTGGTGCAAAACAGGAGGCTGAGCTGCAGCTCCCACCCCCCAATCAAGAGGGCCCTTCCCCCCATGTCCTCTGAGACCAAACACTGTAGAACCCCAGGGGAATCTGAGCAAACGCTGCCAAAATTGTTGCTGACACTGACAGGAACAGAGACTGAGGGTAGCAAGCGTGACTAAACATCCATAAGAAAAAAGCATTATTAAAACTTTATATAAAGCAGGGATACAAGAGGCTTAAATGCCACCTACTGGAAACCAAAAGAAAAACACCTTTTTTTACAATGAGCTAAAGACCTTTATGTTATAAATCTTTCTGGGGAAAAAAAAATCAGAATACACTTCTATTAATGGTTAGGTGGAGAAATAGTCCATTAAACACCATGAGCAACCAAGGTGACAAAGCAGCTCAGAAACAAAATCTCCAGAAAATAAGCTTAAAGATATAGAAATATGTGGCTTAAATGACAGAATTCAGGATGGTGCTTCTGAAAAAAACTCAATGAGATCCGAAACAATTTATATCAACAATTTTAAGAATTGAAAAACAACTAGATGAGCAGAATGAGTTCTTTTGCAAGGAGATTGAAATCCTCAAAAAGAACCAAATAGAACTTCTGGAGATGAGCACACTGCAAGAGATAATAGCAAGCTTGGGAAATAGAGTTGAACAATTGGAGGAAAAGATCAGTGATATTGAAGACAAATCTAGAAATAAATCAGAAGAGAGAAACCGAAGAATGAAAAATAATGAAAGAAATTCAAGAAATAGCTGATTCCATCAGGAGAGGAAAGATGAGAATAATGGGCATAATCGAAGGGGAGGAAAAGGATTAGGGACTAGAAAGCATTTTCAGACAAATAGTTGACAAGAATTTCTCAAATCTAAGGAATGAGCTGGAGCTTCGAATTCAAGAGTCAACAGAACACCCAATTACCTCAACCCAAAAAGGCCTTCACCAAGACACATTGTATTAATGAAAATCAATGACAAAGAATTCTCAGGATAGCCAGGGAAAAGAAGGAAACCTAATAGATTATCGTTGGACTTCTCAGCACAAACCTTACAAGCTAGAAAGGAGTGGAATCAAATACTCAAACTATTAAATGGAAGGAACTACCAGCCAAGAATAAAGTATCCAGCAAAGCTCTCCTTTAGATATGAAGGAGAAATAAATACCTTTCCAGACATAGAGAAACTGAGGGAATTCTCCACTATGAGGCCTGCATTACAGGAAATACTGAAAGGGGTCAGCTCACTTAAAATGACCAGAAACAAACAAACAACTGGGAGTGAGGCAACTAGCAGGCAGATAGAAGCAGAGGAGTGCAAACCTTACTAAGAATAGGGCATTATAAAATAAAACAATAAAAAGAGATTTGCTATAGCAAGAGAATAATGAAAGTTCAGCATACATAGGGACAAATCGAGACAACAATGACTGAAAACGGGAGGATTCAAAGATCCAAATTCACAAAGAGGAATGAAGATAAGGCACACACAGAAGAAAATATAAACGATCCTCTACATATTTTTAATGGTAACCACACGCAAAAGATTCAGAACTGAAGTATATAACAAAACAAGGACTAGAGAGAAAACCCACAAAACCCAACAACAACAACACACAACAACGACAACAACAACAACAGCACACAAGGACAAGGAAGCAATGGAAACATTGAGCTACCAGAAAGCAAAAGATAAATCGGCTATAGGAAAACCTCGTATTTGAATAATCACCCTAAATGTAAATGGACTGAACTCACCAATAAAAAGGCACAGAGTTGCAGATTGGATCACAAAACAAAACCTAACCATGTGCTGCCTCCAGGAGACACATCTCAGTTCCAGAGACAGAGACTCAGAGTGAAAGAGTGGAAAATGATTTTTCAAGCAAATGACATTCAGAGAAAAGTGGGAGTAGCGGTACTAATATCAGACGAAATAGACTTCAAAATAAAATAGGTAAAGAAAGATGAAGGATACTTAATAATGATAAAGGGAATCGTGCACCAAGAAGACATCGCATTTATTAATATCTATGCTCCTAATCAGGGAGCCCCCAAATATATAAAGCAATAACAACTAAAAGGAGAAACAGACCAAAACAGTTTCATCGTAGGGGACCTAAACACCCCACTGTCTGATATGCACAGACCATCCAAAAAGAAAAGAAGGAAATAACATCCTTAAATTACACATTAGAGCCACTGGACGTAATTGATATTTAGAGTTTTTCATCCCCAAACAGCTGCTTATACATTCTTCTCTAGTGCACATGGAACATTCTCAAGGATTGACTACATACTGGGACATAGAGAAAGCCTCAACAAATATAAGACGGTTGAAATCATACCAACCATATTCTCTGATCATAACGCTTTGAAGCTTGAGGTCAACTGTAAAAAGAAAGCGGGAAGAACCACAAATACATGGAGAATAAACAACATGCTATTGAAGAATGACTGGGTCAGAGATGAAATAAAAAGATCAAGAAATACATAGAAACGAATGGTAATGATAGTCCAACATATCAAAACTTTTGGAACACAGCAAAAGCGGTTCATATCATTACAAGCCTATCTCCAAAAACAAGAATGAGCCCAAATAAACAACCTAACACTTCTTAAAAAATTAGAAAAAGAACAAATGAAACCTAAAGTTAGCAGAAGGAAAGAAATAATAAAAATTAGAGCAGGATTAAATGAAATTGAAAACAACAATAACAAAAATAGGAAAATGCAACAAAGAGCTGGTTCTTGAGAAGGTTAATAAAATTGACAAACCCCTGGCTAGACTCACTAAAGAAAAAAGAGAAAGGACACAAATAAACAAAATCAGGGATGAAAGAGGAGAAATGACAAACACTGCAGAAATATAAAGGATCATACAAGAATACTATGAAAAACCATATAACACCAAATTTAATAACAGAAGAAATGGACGAGTACTTAGAAAGATGCAACCTTCTGAGACTGAATCAAGAAGAACTGGAAAATCTAAATAGACCGATCAGTAGTATGGAAATTGAAACGATCATCAGAAACCTACCAAAAAGTAAAAGTTCAGGACCAGATGGCTTCACCAGTGAATTCTACCTAACATTCAAAGAAGATTTAATACCGATTCTCAAACTCTTCCAAAAAGTTGAAGAGGTGACAATACTTCCCAGCTCATTTTATGAGGCCAGTATTATCCTGATACCTTCAAAACCTGGTAAGGATAACACTAAACAAGAAAACTACAGACCAATATCTTATGAACATAGATGCAAAAATCCTAAATAAAAAACTAGCAAACTGAATTTAGCAACATATTTAGGAGATTATACACCACAATCAGGTGGGCTTCACCCCAGGAGCACAGGGATGGTTCAACATAAGCAGATCGATTAATGTGATACACCACATAAACAAATTAAAAAATAAGAATCACATGATTATATCAGTAGATGCAGACAAAGCTTTGAGAAGGTACAGCATCCATTTATTATCAAAACACTTAACAAAATCGGTATAGAAGGAAAGTACCTTAACATAATAAAGGCCATATATGACAAACACTTAGCCAACATTTGACTTAATGATGAAAAAGTAAAAATATTCCAAGATCAGGAACAAGGCTAGGCTGTCCACTATCACCAGTGTTATTCAGTATAAGATTGGAAGACCTAGCGAGTGCAGTCAGGCAAGAGGACGATATCAAAGGCATCCAAATAAGAAACGAAGAAGTCAAAATGTTACTATTTGCGGATCACATAATTCTCTATATAGTAAACCCTAAAGACTCCACAAGAACATTACTAGAAACGAGCAAATACAGTGATGTGTCTGGATACAAAAGCAATGTTCAAAAATCCATAGCATTCCTATACTCTAACAACGAAGTGTCGGAAAAAATAATGCCTTTTGCAATTACAACAAAAGAATAAAATACTAGGAATAAATCTAATGAAACGTGTGAAGTACCTGTATAAGGAAACTATAAGACCCTATTAAGAGAAATCGAAGAATATACAAAGAAATGGAAAAATATTCCATGTTATTGCATTCGAAGACTCAACATGGTTAAAATGATCTTATTACCTAAAGCATTATACAGATTTAATGCATTCTCTATCAAAATCCCATCGGCATTTTTTAAAGAAATAGAATGGATCACTTCATGGATGGTATAAATGTCTAACTTTAAAAAAATAAATTTAAATTAGTTTCAAGTATACAGTACATTGGTTAGACATCGATATTGTTCATAAAATGATTCCCCCAATTGCTCCCTTCCTCCCCTGGCTAAATGTTTAACTTAAAAACCAAAAACCAAAAACCATAGTATAGTAAATACAAAAACCAGCAACAGTCATTTACTATCAGTGTCAAGTGTCATGGACTACATATAATTGTGCTGTACTTTTACGTGACTGGCAGCACAGTAGGTTTGTTTACACTAGCATTACAAATAACACATGAGTTATGCATTGCAGTATAACAGTGATAGCTGCAATGTCCCTCACCAATAAGACGTTTTTAGCTCCATTATAATCTTTGGGGACCACCAATATTCAAATATGTGGTCTGTCATTAACCCAATGTGCTCTACCCATTTAGCCCTCTCCTACCCAAACACTGGCAAACACCGATTGTTTTACTGTCTCGAAAGTTTGGCTGCTTCCACAATGTCATAAACTTGAAATCATATATTTTATGTACACTACTCAGATTGGCTTGTTTCACTAAGTAACATACATTCAGATTTCCTACATGTGTTTTCATGTCTTAAGAACTCATTTCATTTAATGCTAATTTTATTCCATTGTCTGGATGTGCCACAGTTTATCCTTTCACCTATGGATGGGTGCTTCTTGGTTGCTTCCTAGTTTTGGCAGTTAAGAATAAAGCTGCTATAAATATCTTTCTGTAGGTTTTTCTTTTTATTTATTTTAATTATTTTTATAGTGACATTGGTAAACGAAATCCAATTATTGTCAGCTATATACCTGCAAGTTTTTGTGTGGACATAAACTTTCACTTACTTTGGGTAAATACCAAGGAGCTCTAAACTGATTGTATGATAAGAGTATAATTAGTTTTGGACAAAAGTGCCAAACCATCCTCCAAAATGGCTTTACCATTATGCATTCCCTCCAGTAGTGAATGAGAGTTTCTGTTGCTCCATGTTTTTGCCAGCATTTGATGATGTCAGTGTTTTGGATTTTTGACCATTTCTAATAGGTAGTGATAACTAATTTTAATTTGAAATTCCTAATAAAAATGATGTGCATCTTTACATATGCTTGTTTGCTCTATATTTATCTTCTTTGGTGAGGTATCTGTTCATGGTTATGTAAACCACACAACTAGCACACGGGTTATTTTGGCCACGTTTATGTTAATGGCAATTAAAAAAAAAACACGAAAATTTACATGGTCCCAGAAAATTCAGATTAGGATTCATGATAGCATCAGTTACTTCAAATCCCTAATAATATTTTACTTGTTTCCATTAATAGTCAATAAGTAACTAAAGAACAATAAACGGTAGGTTATGCTTACAGTTTATGTAACATCAGACTTATAAAGTACAGGCCAGTGCCACAAATGTTTGCTAACAAAGATTTCTGGAAGAGTACACATTTCATGACAGAACTTAACACCTGTATTATAGAGGTTGACTAGGAGAAAAAGGAAATGTCGTTTATTGTATGGATATGCATATGAATCTACCCCAAACTTCCTAAACAAAAAGAATCGGTTTTATGATGCATATAGACAAGACAAAAAAGTATATCGACGTTTCCGGGCCCCTCTCCGCCTCCGCTCCGCTTATCTCAGCATCCTCGGGGCCGAAGCGGGCGCCGTGAGTCTGAGCTCTGAGAACTACAGGCCCCAGGAGACCTTGCGCGAGACAGCGCGATGCCGGCGGATGACAGGTCGGGACGAGGCGTCAGCGTGCGCGCGCGCCGGGCGGGACTTCTGGGCTCTTCCCGGTGGCGGTCGTTGGGGGCTCTCGGCGTCCTTTCATCCCGTCAGAGACCGCGGGAGCGTTTTCTCGAGATCGAGCTGCGGGGCCCGAGAAGGCGCTACAAGAGTCGTGGTCCCCGCCGCTCAGACGCGGGACGGAGGCTCGGCGACGCCGCCCGGGTGACCCGATCCAAGGCCAGGACAGGAACAGCGCTGCCCGGCGCCCCCTCCGCTCTCGCCCTGCCCCGTTCCGCTCCCAGAGTCCGATGGCGGCGCCGAGGGTCCTCGCTCAGGTGAGTGCGCGTCCCCCAGGCTCCTCGCCCTTCGCCCCGAACCCTAAAGCCCGGCGCGCGGCCGCCGCTCGCGTCCTGCAGCCCGGGCCCCGGCGCCCGGGCCTCTGGGGGCCGCCGAGAGCTGTGAGCAGCAGCGGCGCACGGTTCCCGAAGCTTTTCGAGTGCTCCGGGAGGAGGCAGCTAGTCGCGGGTGACGAGGACCGTGAGGCTGAGAGTCGCGTCCTTGTCCCAGGTCGCAGAGTTGGTGAGAGGCAGCGCGGAGGACGGAGGCGCAGAGATAGTCCGGCGCCCGTGGTCCCCACTTGCGTGGCTGGGCGGGCATTGAGCAGGGACTCACGCCTGGAACCCCGCTCTGAAGATCTGGGCCCTGAGTTTAGGGACAATTTTTCTTTTATATCCGCGCCATCACAGTTAGCTGATTGGTTTATTTGTTCTCTGCTGATTACAGGCAGAGGGCGTTGCTATGGGTTACCGACGCGCAAGAGTTGCTATGGGCTGCGGGCAGTTTAAACAGGAACTTAGGCAATGCATGTGTTATCTGGACAAAGCATTCCCAAGGGGAGGGCGCGTGCATGTCTACAGAAGCAGAACAGAGAGCTGGTTACTAGGTTGGCCATTTGCGTGGAAAATTCCTGTTCATTCCTCCCCTTTTGATGCCCTTTAAATTTCTTATAGGGCATCAACCTCTTGATCTTCCTGGCCAGGGGCTGGTTTAAGGGTGGTCCGGAAGTCACAACCATCTGTAACTTCATGGATTCTAGGCGCGAGGAGACAAACTTGACAAGACAGTTCAGGATACAGGGACCAAATAAGAGCTTGAAGCACCTGCAGGTGGGAGAAGGCAGGATCCCCAATTCTATATTCTGGACTAGGACCCCCATGAATCATTCAATTGTTGACGGAGTAGGGCGGATCCCTTCCAGGATAGGATGACCTCAGTGTCTTTGCAAGCAGGCCCAGAAACCCCCTAATAATTTTCCTGCCGAACTCCTTTCTAAGAGCCATGAATCACCTTGTTATTGATATGGGTGTTGACGGATGGTAGGTCTCTTCTTCCATATCTGCTTCCTGCTGAGACGGGTCATAGTCCCTGCCTACTGGAGTTTCATGGAGCTCTTTCCCTTTCTGCCTTAATCATGGCCGGGTCTTGGGTTTCCTGCTGAAATGCCTCTTCAGTCCTTTACGGAAGTAGTGGAGCTGCAGTTCAAGGTCATATTATCTGAGATGTTAAAACATTAGTTAGTACACTTAGTAAATGTTATGCATTTTTGCACTGGTTATAGTAGAAACTTTTAAAGCAAACATAGCCTTATCCTTCCTGAGTTTCGGGGCCCTTTCCGTTTGCTTTGAGGGCTGACTTTCCACGTTGCGGGGAGGTAGTTACTCTGCTAGTAGGAAACTCTGACATGGAGGCAGGTTATCTACGAATGGTTTAGCCTCAGGTTCCACACAAACGTGTTTTGTGTGGTATGCAAGGGGGCTGCCCCCCTTTCTGGCTGTGTCCCAGTTTTCTAGACCGGGCGCTTTCCGCACTGGACCCCGGTCTTGATGCGTGGCAGAGAACTTCATCGCTAGTCCTGGTCTCACTATGGGAAGAGGAAATTACATTAGGCTGACTGTTCCTGTCCCTGTGCAGTTAGCACTGGAGAGAGGCCTATGGGATGACTCAGGACGGAGTAGGTAGCTCTAGTATCTAGTAAAAATTCCATTTTTTCTTCCTGCCATGTCGAGGGGGATCTGACTTTCCACTATTGTGATCACGGTGTGTTTCTCTAGCACAGGAGCTTGCAAGTGTTTGGGCCTCCGTTGTTGGAGGAGAGAGCGGCCCCTTCATAGGTTTGCTATGTGGGACGAGGGCTTATGAGGTCCCCCTCCCTGGCTTCCCAGGGCTAAATGGACACTCGCCTTTCTAGTGCCCTTCCTTTTGCAGTTTGCGCATTGATTATGCCCCAGTCCCGATGATGCCAATAGTGGCTGACCGTGATCGAGGCCCTCCAGGCCTGCAAGGTTTTTATTGCCTGGAGTCACCTCAAGATTGTCCCTGTATGATGGCAGCTAAAATTTGCGCCTTTTTGTACTCTGCTTCCTTTTCTGCCCTGTCCCAGTTATCAGATACCTTAAACCTCTGGCACCAAGGCAGCCTGTGGGATTGGGGTCTAGGCTCCAACTTTTGGAGCTTCCTTTGAATATTGGGCACAGACCAAGTTTTGAAATGTATAGCCAGGAGTGTCTGGCCCTCAGACTTTGGGCCAATGTTAGTATATTCTCTAAAAGTCTCAGAAAACTTAAGGCAACATAAAACTCAGAAATTATTTTGATTTAGCACAGAATCCTTGTTTTCTACTCAGAAAACTTTTCCATAACATTAGTAGCAGACTAATCATCTAAGCAACATTAAAACACAACCCTAGTTTTGCATTAGCTTACTTTTGGCGTTTAAACTTCCAATCTTCTTTAGCTTAATCACATAACGTTTCTCTCAGGATTTTTTTTTACAAACCTTCTACTACTTTCCTCATTCCTTTAGTTCGCCTCTTCCTACTCATTCAGAAATAACCAACTTTTTAGACAAATACCTTTCCATCAATTCCCTTCAAAATAAATCTCTATACTTTATACCTTCCGTTACCAAAAACATTTTCCTTTCCATCATATTAGAATTTTAACCGAACCACCATATTACATAGAACACAGACAAATATAGATCAAGGTCATGCACATACTCTTATTTCCTCATCATCAGTTTTTGTAACTTCCCTGGGGGTGCACATCTAGTTCCCTCAGGGAACGATGAAATAGTTGGGGTCCCGAGAGAACTTATTTCCCCTTCAGAGTCCAAGGGCGAAGGGGGAGAAAATTCCTGATTGCCGAGATCGCTCCTATCAGTGGCCCGGATGATTAGTCTGGGTCGCTCCTATCAGTGGCCCTATCAGTCGCTCCTATCAGTGGCCCGGATGATAAGTCTGGGTCTTGGTGAAGGAGCATAGAAGCTGAACTTTTCCTGGTGCAACAGTCCTGGCTAGCTCGGGCTTGCCATTATACCAAGCCACTCGATGAACTTGTTGGTCAACGTTTTCTGGTATATTAGCTGCTTCTTGAAGCATTAAAAATCTGGGGGGTTTACACCCAAGTTACAACATCGCTTCTAATTTAATTAAAATATCCAGTCCTAACAAGGAAGCTGGGCAGATCGGAACTATTAAAAATTCCTGCTGAGAGATCTGATCTTGAAATTGGCAGGTCAGTGGTGGAGTGAAATGGTTGACCTTGCCTGCCCCTTCTACTCCTATGATAATCGTAGTTCGCGAGGAGGGTTTTCCTGTAAATGCAGGGAGAACAGAATAGGTTGCCCCTGTATCTAGAAGAAATTGAATTTGCTTACGCATGACGTCCAGAGTTACCCGGGGTCCCTCGGTAGTGATGACCACATTCCTGGACAAGGGCGGCGAAGACGGCCCCAGGCCTCTTCAGTCACACAGGCCCCGGACCTGGGCTACTAGGGTATCGGCTGGCCGCCCTCCTCTCTGGGAGTGTGGACAATCGATTCTCCAATGCCAGGGATTAGTACCGGTTTCTTTGCATGTGTGGCAGGGACTCGGGGGCTTTGCCCAATGTCCTACTTTCTTGCATTTGAAGCAAGAACTCAATGGCTCCTTATTCCCCAGTCTCTTAACGGACGCTTGTCAGGTACCAAGGGCCTAACCAATTGTGACAGCCATAATCCTGACTTGTTGTTTTTTCTTTATTCTGTTTTGTTTTTCCCTCTTGAAGATCTCGATTGTTATAGACCATGAAGGCCATATCTAGTAATGGATTCTGGTTAGTCTGTGGCCCTGTTTGCAGCTTTTGAAGCTTGCATCTGATATCAGGGGCTGACTGGCCTAACAAAGTTAATCTCACAGGGGAAGTGGGGTCTACGTTAGTATACCTCCTGAAGGATTCTTCCAGCTGGCTTAAAAGCTGGCCGGGTTCTCATCTTTTTCTTGAGCAATGGTTCTAAGCTTCTTACAGTTCATGGCTTTTGTATTCCGTTTTTTTTTTTTTTTCTTTCCTCTTTCCCTCCATGAGGGCCTCTAGAAATTTGGCACATCTAGCCATTCTCTCTTGGGTATTATAATTCCAAACAGGATCAGCTAAATGTACTCCTCTGTTTCAGGGGTATGGCCCTGGGGGTTCCTAGCAAAGGCCTCATCTGCCTCCTGACTGGCCGCCATTAGAATGCGGTCCTTTTCAATGATTGTACAGCAGGTGGCTAACATAAATTGGATGTCTTTTGCTGGCTCTTCCTTGTTCTTTCCTGAGTCGGTCAATCCGCTCAAGCTCACAGAGTACAAAGTTTTCCTGGAGTCAACTTGACCCCGTAATCCCCTGAGAAGCCTTTAAAAAAATTTTTTTTTCAACATACAATTTAAGACAGTTGACTTAGAGGAACCTCTATCTATGTTTGCCTTAGGGAGCTTCCTAATGGAAGGGGAACATAGACCTTAAAATTCCAAGAAAATAATTCGACAGAGGGCCCCTATGCCAAAAGGGCCATTTGGAGATAGACAATTCTTAAGCCGAATCAGTAATTAATACTACCCCCCAACTCCCCATGTATCCCACCCCTTGTTGGTGACGCAAAGACAAACAAGGGTGGGTGCCTCCTCCAGAGAGGAGACCACTCAGGCGCTCATCTGGCTGCGTCCCAAAGGAGCTTAGGTGATACTTAGCCGTAGCAGACTCAGCTTTGTAACTTACTATCTGACACTAGTCCAGTGGCGCCGTAGTATGCTGTACACTACGGAGCCACAGATGAGCCCACTTGGACTTTCTAGCCTTTAGGGGACCTTAAGGGTGCCCAGCTGTGGAGCCACAAATTTTTACCTGACCGAGTCAAGCCGACCGGGCTGCCCATTCATTCATTCATTCATTCACACACCACGTTAAAACAATGCCTCCCCCTCTTTTGGAAGGCCCACTGGGGAGACCCTGACCAATGCCTTCTAACTAAAGATTAGGAGGTGATCAAGCTCCTCTTCCATCCAGAGATGGGACATGACTGGGGGCTGTTTCCCGGGAGCTTACCTCATCCTGTGGCTGCTCCTGGTGAGTTGGTCCATCCCTCCTATGAGTCCATTTGTGGGCTCAGTCGTCCCAGGAGTCTGGGTGCCGGTCGGAAAGAGAACCCGGAATACTCATCGTGTGGCGCGCCTCCTCCTTCATTTCGCAGCCGCCCCCCCTCTGCCCCTGACACTGGCCGAGCCACCGGTCCAGCAGCTCAAAGGGCCGGCGTGGTTGGAATCTCGCCGGGGTCTCCAGAAATGTTGCAGAAATGTGAAACAAGATCGGCAAGAAACCAGGCAGCACTCGGAGAGTTGGAGAAGCCAGATTTATCACACCGGCGGTTGCAGAAGAGCCAGTGCTCTGAAGATCTGGGCCTGAGCTTAGGGGCAATTTTTCTTTTATGCGTGCGCCATCACAGTTAGCGGATTGGTTGATTTGTTCTCAGCCAGTTACAGACTTAGGGAGCTGCCATGGGCTACGGGCAGTTTAAACAAGAACTTAGGCAAGACGTATGTTATCTCCACAAAGCATTCCCAAGGGGAGGGTCAGTCTGCATGTCCTCAAGCTGCACAAAGAGCTGATTACTAGGTTAGCCATTTGAGTAGAAAATTCCTTTTCAATGGCATCAGGAAAATGCTTCCCACCAGTGGTGGAGCTGGGGACCAGGACCAAGGTGTCCCTTGTGTAGAGAACAAAGAGCACGTGGTCAGTCATCAGGCCGTGAAATGGTCGACTGATAATTTGGGCATCTAATTGGCGAAAATGGAATTCTAGGATCAGCGGGGGGTTGGTCTCCCTTAGGTTGCACTGTCTGTCCCCTCCGGGAGGACACACTGCAAGGAGCAGGAAAGGGAGCCAGGAGGAGGCGGCTCCTCTAACCCAGCAGTGGTCGGGGTGGGGTCCATTTTTAAAGAAGGCCATGTGGATTGCTGGATGTTGTAGGGGAGGGGGATAAGGAGGAGTTGGGGACAACCCAGGGGTTTTGGTCTGAGCAGCTGAGGACATGGGGAAGTGGGTGGGAGGTTAATTTTCCTTTGGAATATCCGAAGTTGGTTTGGCCCTGGCCAGAGTCCGAGTCGTTTCTGAGTTGACTGAGTGGAGGCTAAGGAGGCAGCTGGACATAGATGTCTGGAAATCTGGGGAAGGGTCCAGGATGGAGTCATTTAGACGGGCAGCTCCTGCGTGGACCAGGGTGCAGCTACGGATGTCGTGAAGGGAGGATGCAGGTGTTTGTGGCAGTGGCGACATGGTCTAGGGTGGTTTTTTTCTGCAGCTCCAGACAGGAGTCGTAGGGCCCTGCAGACCAGGTGAGGGAGAGGAGCGATAGGGGGTGCAGGTGATGCTGAGTGTGGGAAAGGAACGGGGAGCTGATGGTCCCCAGGCCCTGGGTGTAGCAGGAGCCACGTTTGATGGTGTCTTGCAGACACGATGTGCGGAAAGGACCCCAGGGGATTCGCTTGGCAGGAAGGATGGGGTTGTGCAGGCCTGGCCCAGAGCTTAGATGGCACTTTTCTGCCACCCCTCCCCGCCGCCTGTTGCTGCTGAGAGCTGGCCCCGTGGGTAACTGGGGCAGAAGGCAGCGGGCGGCACCGGCGCCGGGGCGTGGTGTCCCCCGCCAGCGGGGAGCTGTGGAGTGGGCGGACGTGGGGGGCCGTGCGAGGAGTCGGGTTGTGGGGTCCCGGGGCGGGGCTCCTCCTGGCTTCATCGGTGTGAATCCTGACAGGTGGCTGTGACCTTTGCGGACGTGGCCGTGAGCTTCTCGCGGGAGGAATGGCGCCTGCTGGATGAGGCGCAGAGACGCCTGTACCTCGCTGTGATGCTGGAGAACTTTGCCCTCGTGTCCTCGCAGGGTAAGACCCTCTCGCTCCCCTGTGACCTGGACCGGGCTTTGCGGTTCCCCTTTCCCCCTGTCCCCAGGGGGCGCGCTGTCCTCTGTCTTGGGGGACCCGGTTTGGTTTGTCCACAGCGCCCTGTCCTCTCCTGCAGCCCCAGGACGTGCCGCACCGAGCCCTCCCCCGGGAGATGCGAGGTCGTAGTCTGGCCAGGAGCCCAACGGATTGCACCTCGTGTGCCGTCTCCCTGGCTGGGTCACGTGTCAGATAGACGGTACTTCTGGGCCCCAGGTTTTGTCTTTGTGTGACATTTCCTCGTTTCTGCCCACAGCAGCAAGCGCAGGCACTGGCAGTCATTACTGATCAGGACCGCTGGCTGTTATCCAAGACAGTCCTGTAGGGTTCTATTTGCGTTTAGATATCTTTGCCTTTTTCTAGCCTACTTGACCTATGATTGGTAAATAATGTGTATGTATTTAAAATGCGTCATGTTACGATTTGATGTACATGTACATTGTGAAATGATTAGTACAGTCAAGTTCATTAGCACACGCTGCACCTCACATGTCGGCTTGTTTCCCGCATCCACTGGGGGTGTTGGAACATGTCCTCGGATAAGTGGGGATGACTGTTTTTATTTTTTCATGTGTGAGAGGACGCTTAATACTTAGTGTCTTAACAAATATTGAGTAAACAATACAGCATTTTCAACTGTCAGCACCATGTTTTACATTAGATACTCAGAGCTTAATCTTACAACTGGCTGGTGTCTGCCCACTTTCCCTCACCTCTGCCCCTGGCAGTCTGCTCATTTGCATGGTTCAATTTTCTTTTTTCTTACGATGCCACATATAAGTGATACCGTACAGTATTTGTCTTTCTCTGTCTGCCTTATTTCACTTTGCCCTGTGCCCTCCGGGTTCATCGGTGTTGTCAAAAATGCATGATTTTCTTTTTCCTTGCTGAGTGATACTCTATTGTGTTTCTGTGCCAAGCTTTACTTACCCATCCATCTGTAGACAGATACTTAGGTTGTTTCTGTACCTTGACTCTTGTGAATAATGCTGCAAGAAACATGGGAACTCAAATATCTCATCGAGGTACTGATTTTATTTCTTTTGGATATAGTATATGCAGAAGCAGGATTGTCAGACTATGTGTTATTTCCATTTTTAAAATATTCATTAACTTCAGTTACTGTTGTCCCTAATGGCTGTAACTAATTAGATCGCGGCAAATGGGGTACGAGAGTGTCTTTTTCTTTCCATCCTGACCAACACTTGTTATCTGTTGTCTCTTTGATAATAGCCATCCTAACTGGTGTGAGGCGATATCTCACTGTGGTTTGAATCTGTAGTTCCAATTACAGTATGATGCCTTCTCCTTCATTGCTGATTTTTAGTCTTTTCTCTTGTGAGTCTAGCTAAAGATTTGTCAAATTTTTTTTTTGTCTTTTCAAAAAATAAACATTCATTGATCTTTTCTATTTTTCTAATTTCTCTTTCATGTATTTACGCTCTGATCTTTGTTCTGCTACCTTCTGCTATCTCTGACCGTAATTTTTCTTATACCCTGAAGTATAAAGGAAGGTTGTTTGAGATCTTTCTTAATATAAGCATTTATACTGAGGACCTTCCTCTTACAATTCTCCAGTCATCTGTAAGGTGTGTTATGCTTTCGTTTTGATTTGTTTGCATATAGTTTTTGATTTCTTTGACCTATTGATTGTTCAGCAGTGTGTTGTTTCTATTTCACATGTTTGTGATTTTTCCAGCTTTCCTCCTCTGAATGAATTCTAGTTTCATACCATTGTGTTTGCAAAAGGTGCTTGATAGGATTCAGTCTTCTTAAGTTTGTTAAGACTTGTTTCGTGACCTAACACATGATCTATTTTATCATATGTTCCATGTGCACTTGAGGACAGTGTGTATTGTGCTGCAGTTGGATGACACCTTCTGCATTATGTACGTCAGGTCCATTTATTCTTAAATGCAGTTCAAGTGCAGTGTTCTCTGATTGATAGTTTTGGAGAATCCATTGTTGAAAGTGGGGTATTGAAGTCTCCCGTGATTCCTGCAGTGCTGTCTATTTCTGCCTTCAGATCTGATAGTACTTCCTTAATATATTTAGTAGCTCGATATTTCGTTCATATGTACTTATAATTGTTACATCCTCTCGATGAATTAGCTGCTCTGTCATTACCTAATAACGTTTTTTGTCTCTAGTGACAGTTTTTGACCCAAAGTCTTATTTAGTCTGACATAAGCATAGTTACCTCTGCTCTGTTTCGGTTTTCAGTTGCACATTTGTTGTTGAGTTGTCCCTTTCCAATAAAGTCAGCGTGTACTTCACCAGCATTTCTTTGCATTCAGGTTGCTGCTGTGGAGCAGAGGATGTGGAGGCGTCCATTGAACCGAGCATTTCTGTAGGAGCGTCACATGGCGGGACTCCGAAGGAACCTTCATCGTCCCAGAAGACCCACCCCTGTGAAATGTGTGGTCCAGTCTTAAGAGACATTTTTCACTTGCCCGAGCACCAGGGAACACAGCACAGCCAGAAACTGTTGAGGTGTGGAGCGTGTGGGAAACAATTTTATTTCAGTGCGAATTGTCAGCAGCACCAGGAGCAGCCTGTGGGGGGAAAACCCTTCGTAAGCAGTGTGGACAGAACCTCATTTTTGATGAGCTGCAATTTCCATGTGTCTGGGAAGCCCTCAGTCTGCAGCGAGGTTGGGAAGGACTTCCTGACCCCTGCCGGACCTCTCCAGCAACAAGACAGTCACACCACAGAGCGGCCAAACAAAATCTCCGAGTGTGAGGTGACTTTCCAAAGTATAAAAAGTCACAACGCTTGGGAAGAATGCAAGAGAGTTTTCAGCCCCAAACACATATTCGTTCAGGACCCAGGTTTCCACACTGAAAGCCAGTGTTTTGTGTGCCACGAATGTGGGAAAACATTCAAGAACAAATCCTCATTTGTTGTTCACCAAGGAGTCCACACTGATGACAGGCTTCATGTGTGTGACGACTGTGGAAAATCCTTTAGAGGAAGCTCAAACTTCAGTCAACACCGAAGAATTCACACTGGGGCAGAGCAGCACAAGTGTGGCGAATGTGGAAAATCCTTTAGCCAAAAATTTCTCATCATTTATCCTCAGAGAAGTCACACGGGAGAAAATTGTTACGTATGCCGTGAATGTGCGCAAGAACAGACAGTGTATACTAAAAAAATGAGGTATGAGTGTACCGAATGTGGGAAATTCTTTAGAGCAAAATCTGACTTCACTGAACACAAACGGGTTCACAAAGGAGCACAGCCTTATGAGTGTAGTGAATGTGGAAAATCTTTTACTTCTAGCTCTGCCCTCCGTTATCATCAGAGAGTTCACAATGGAGAAAAGCCTTATAAATGTAGTGAATGTGGGAAGTCTTTTACCTCTAGCTCTGGCCTCCGTTATCATCAGAGAGTTCACACGGGAGAAAGGCCTTATGAGTGTAGTGATTGCGGGAAATCTTTTACCCAAAGAAATCATCTCGTTATACACCGAAGAGTTCACACAGGAGAAAGGCCTTACAAGTGCAGTGAATGTGGGAAATCGTTTAGGCACAAATCTTACTTCTCTCAACACCAGAGAGGTCACACTGGAGAAAGACCTTTTGAATGTAGTGAATGTGGGAAATCTTTTACTTCGGGTTCTGCCCTCTGTTATCATCAGAGAGTTCACTTGGGAGAAAAACCTTATGAGTGCGGTGAGTGTGGAAAATCCTTTACCAAAAGACCAATACTCATTCGACACCGTAGAGTTCACACAGGAGCAAGGCCTTACGAGTGCAGCGAATGTGGGAAATCCTTTACCCAAAGAAGTCACCTCAATATACACCAGAGAGTTCACACAGGAGAAAAGCCTTATAAGTGCACTGAATGTGGGAAGTCTTTTACCTCTGGCTCTGCCCTTCGTTATCATCAAAATGTTCATGTCGGAGAAAGGCCTTATGAGTGCAGCGAATGTAACAAGTCTTTTACCTCAAGCTCTGCTCTTCGTTGTCATCAGAGAGTTCACACAGGAGAACGACCTTTTGACTGCAGTGAATGTGGGAAATCTTTTAGGTATAGTTCCCAGTTGAAAGAACATCAGCGAGTTCACACTGGAGAAAAACCTTATGAGTGTAGTGAGTGTGCAAAATCTTTTACTTCTGTCTCTGCCCTTGGTTATCATCAGAGAGTTCACACAGGAGAAAGGCCTTATAAGTGCAGTGAGTGTGAGAAATCGTTTACCAATAGCTCGATACTCCTTAGACACTGGAGAGTTCACACTGGAGAAAGGCCTCATGAGTGCAATGAATGTGGGAAATCCTATACACAAAGAATTCACCTCACCATTCACCGGAGGGTTCACACAGGAGAAAGGCCTTATGAGTGTAGCGAATGTGGGAAATCTTTTACTTCTCGTTCCACCCTCCATAATCATCAGAGAGTTCACACAGGAGAAAAGCATTACGAGTGCAGTGAATGTGCAAAATCTTTTACTTCTGTCTCTGCCCTCGTTTATCATCAGAGAGTTCACACAGGAGAAAGGCCTTATGAGTGCAGCGAATGTGGGAAGTCTTTTAGCCGGAAATCTAACCTTTTTCAGCACATGAGAGTTCACACTGGAGGTAGGCCTTAGATGTTTAGGAAATGTACAATTTCTTTGATTAATGTTAACAACACTGGAGAAAACTGAGGTGCCATGTGTCTTTATTGAATCTCATACATTCAAACCCCAACAGTCAGGAGAGTCCCCATAAGTTTTAGTGATGTGGGAAACCTGACTATGTTGCACTTTCTAACCTGCCCGGGGCTCTTGTCAGATTTATGTCACTGTCGGGTTCTGTGGCCAAAGCTATTTCCCCTCTCCCACCTAACGGGTCCTCACAGTTTGCATTGATCACCATCCTAATGTGCTCGGGGAAGCTAACCTCTCTCATATTGTAGAGGACGTGAGAAGTAGCCTGAGTTTTTAGGGGAGCTGCAATCCCTTCACTCTGACCAGTAGGAGCATGGACCTGACCCAGTGTTGGCCTCAGAGAACATCATATGAGTTCAACTGGCAGGTGCAGAGGACTGCATTTCTCAGGGACGTGGTTTTCCTAGGTACTTTGTGATGACATTTTTGAGTTTCCAAGTCACGAACACAAGAATTACCATGCTTTGGTAAAGCTATGTCGCTTTGGTTGGTGAACAATGAAGACTTTATCGTTTAAGTTCTTTTAATCGTGGGCATTGTATTTACTGTGTGGGGTAGTTCATGAACAGTTTGTGTTCTACAAGTATGAAGAGGTGAACAACTTTTACAAGGCGCTCAAACTTTCTGTGCCTCAGGGGAAGAGTATGACAGCAGAAATTAGTTCATCATTTTTTCCCAAACTTGTTTAGCTGCCCCACCTCCTAGGAAAGACTGCAGGGTTTTCTGGTCCTCATAGTTTTATCTAGTCCTCACAGAAGCTTGGATGCTATAGTTTTAGGTGACTCAGAGATTACCCCGAGGAGGGGCATAGATGTGACACCTTCAAGGGCTTCTGGGAGCCGCATGAATTTCTTCCTTGTTCACGAGGGATGTCAGTGCTCTGGGAATCTCTTTCAAAGAGCCGTGTTCCCCGATGTGCACAATTCAGTGGTTAATGGTCCCTGGTTGTAAGACCATAGGCGTCAGAGGAATCCATGACTGCTACAGGAACACAGGCTTAATAGGAATTGGAGGAGACCAGACCACAGCCAATTATGTGGAATGTGCCTTGTCTAAAAGCGCGTCCACAAATATTCCTGTGGCAAAGACTGCAGGATCATTGTATACAGAAGTCTAAGGATCTCGGGGCATATTTATCTTCTGTAGTTGAAGTTAATGTCATGGAAAGTAATCCAAAGGCTTTGTGTATTTCTGTAGCCTCTGAGAGGTTCACCGCAGGGCCGTTGCTACCTAAGCAGGAAAACAAAGAGCTGAGAACAGGGGTATGTATAGCCAAAGGATGTGGCTTTTGTGACCCAGCCAGCATTCCTGTTAATTTGGATGAAAGTTTCATTGTTTGCCATACTTGCTGTCGCTGAGGAAAGACTGACCGACAGAGAACATGAAAAGGTAGATTGAATATAGTGTTGCCAAACCTATTTTTTGAAAAGCGTTGTACATACAGATTTAAAAAACAAAAACAAAAAACCTTGAACCATTATTTAGAAATGTTAGTAACGTATAATAAATATATAATAGACAACATATTTAAAGTATAATATTTCCTGAGTTTTCACACATATATGAGACTGAAATCATCACCATAGTCAAAATACTGACCATATCTGTCACTGTATATTTATTTCATGTCCTATAGTCTCTCTAAGTGTTTGATTTACTTTCTATTTTAATGTAGATAACTGCATTTTCTAGAATTTTTATGATGGGACTCAGTATTTTTTCTGTTTTTGTTTCATAAACACTTGGAGAGTCTTGAATGATATATGAGTACCTCATTTTTCTTCTGAGAAATGTTCTTATCTTTGAGCATACCATTTGTTTACCCATTCAATTGTTTATGGACATTGGCATGTTTCTAATTGTGACTTGAAAACAAATTTGGTAGAAACATTTCTGTATAATTCTTTATTTGGATATATTTTTACTCATCTTTTGTTAATAACTCACATAGTGCAAAGTTTGAATTGTAGGGTAGGTGAATAAGTGTGTTGTGCTATCTCACTGTTTTAATTGCATTTCCCTGAAGATTTATAGTGAGCATTTTGTGCTATGTGGATTTACTATCTTTCTATCTTTGCTAAAATGTTGGATTATGTGTTCCGCCTAATCATCTATGAATTTTGGCTATTTCCTTTTTCTTTAACAATAATACAGTGAAACAACAAAGCTGTGTGTTGGAGTTTTACTCATTGTGCTTTTTGCTTTATAGAATAATTGTTTTTAATATTAGAATATTAAGTTCTGATTTTTTGTCAAATTTTTAATTATATGCACAATGTAATGGACCCATAGAACACATACTTGTCACAGAAACACTGGAATTACAGGGAAGGGAGACAGCTGACAGCAACCAGTTGGCCTGTGCCTTTTCTGAAGGGGCGGGCACAGTGTTCCAGTCACTTCGGCTGTGAAGGGTGAGCAGGTTTGGGAATTCTCAGGCCCTCCGGAGCTGTGTGTCTGTGTAGTGAGATCCCTGTGAGAGGAAGAATCCTAAAGGTATTGTGGATATCTGGGCTGTTCACCTCAAGGCTATTGCTGTGTGGGAAAAGGCGGATAAAGAGGCCAGCTCCGTGGCTTTGTGACCAGCCTGCATTCCCATTGAACCAGGTAGAAACTGACTCATTGCCCGCCAATATTTCCCACCACTGAGGCAAAGTGATGAGGTCACCTTACAAGGGCAAGAGGAAAGACGTGGCATCAATATAGATTTGCCAAAGTGATTTTCCAAAAAGAGTAGAAAGTCCAGAATTACTTAGAATCATATTTTTACAGCTTGGATAAGGTG
Organism: Pteropus medius; assembly: GCF_902729225.1. NCBI lineage: Eukaryota > Metazoa > Chordata > Mammalia > Chiroptera > Pteropodidae > Pteropus > Pteropus medius. The sequence continues at coordinate 5,722 of NW_024344198.1, read as the reverse complement.
TAAACAACATGCGGTATGTTGCATATGTAAAATGTACAATTTGATAAGGTTTGACATTCAGTTAAACCCATAAAACCATCACAGTCACGATAATGAACCTCTATCATCTCTTTTTACCCTGTTTCCTCTAATGTCTGTGTCTCTACTCTCTGCCCTGTGGGCAAGCCCTGCTTTTCAGTCCATTATCTAGACTTTTAGATGATTTTTTCTGGTAAAGTGTTTACACTTTTCCCCCGTGTGACTTATTCATTTTGAGATTCTTCAGTGGTGCTTATGTGAACATTTCCTTCTTTGTATACTGCTGAGAAGTGTGACGTTCTGTGGATGCCACTGTTTATTCCTTTGTCTGTTTATGCATATTTGAGTTCTTTCGAGTTTTTGACAGTTGCAAGTAAAACTGCTACAGATATTTGAAACCAGTTCTTCATATACATATATTTCATTTCTTGTCACCAGCCCTAACCAGGTCCGGTTACTTTGTAGTTGCCAGCCAAAAGACAACTCCAGGTGATCTTTTGAGAAGGAACTTTATTGCCAGCAGGCAAGCGAGGACACACTGACGGTCACTTCCCAAAGCGACATCTCCTAGAACAAAGGATGAGATTCATCTTTACTCAGATAAATCCTGCAGATACATCAAGGTCAAACCTCAGCATCACATGTATAAGTGGAGACATTCCTGCCCATGTGCGCTTTGAAAACATGCATGTATGTCCATCAAACCTAGAAAAATGGCTTGAAATTACCCCCTGGGAGGAGATTTTAGTGTTATAATGATGGTATAATGAGAAAAGTTCATGGGGTCTATAGCGGGTCCCCAGGCTGCCCTGGCTGCGTCAGGTGGTTTCTGCTGGATCACGCCCCCGGCCCCCCCTCTCCCCTGCCCGCATTCTGATAAACAGTTCCAGCAATTACCAATGTCGGGAGTGGCACAGATATGGAAAGCCAGTTTAATTAAGTCTCAGCCTTTCTCTGGAACTCTTGGCAAATTCGAGCATATGGTTACACAAACGTTATAAAATCTAGGGTGATCTAAGTGGGTTTACAGGTTAATCTAGCACAGTTATAAATTGTAAATAAAAGTTAGTCTATGCTAGGCTGTATGTATAGGTTTGGTTACATTATCTTGTGTTAATAGCTCTGGGGGGAAAGCCTGACTCAGAACTAGGCGAGTATATAACATTTTTGAAATTGCAACGTTTCATCTAAAATGTTTTTTTTTCATTTTATATTTCCAGGAATGTGGAGACAATTAGTTCTTCCATATCCTTGCCAATATTGGCTATGGTTGGAATTTTAAAGTTTTTGACCCTTTTTTTATAAATGTGTAACCATATCACACTGCTTTGAGCTGCGTTTCCCTGACGTTTCATGATGTTGAACTTTTTGTCATTTATTTGCTACTTGAATGCCTTCTTTGGTAAAATGTATATTCATATATATGTTTGGTTTTTTAAAAATGAATTTTGGTTGGCCCGTGTTGGGCAATTGGGGGTTCTTGGATTTGAAAGTCTACTTGTTTAATTGTTTTGGGCATAATGGTCATGATGCTGGTCTATTACATTTCATTTGCTGCCTTAAGTGCTACTCAGTGGCTCCCTCATGAGATGATAGCCATGATGACACAACCATAAGAAGGTCAAGATGATCTTGCAATACAGTTGACACTGACTAGACAGTCTCTGACCAGCTGAGCACTGAACCTGCAGTTTTTCCTGATTGATTGAACCTCCGGCATGGGAGAGAATGAGTTAAGGGTGGGGACACTGAAAAAGAATATACAAATTGGCAATGACCAGACTACATTTCAAAATAGAGTTTCGGAGGATTTATCTTGCTTAAAGTGGTGACATAGGAGGCTGCTGAACTCACATTCCCCTATGTAGGATTACCCTGAAAAATCCAGATAGTAGCTGAGAGATTCCTACACATTGCATGAACTAGAAAAACCCACATCAAAATGGGTAGGATAGGCTGAGACACAAGCTCGCCATAAACTCCACCCCCTGCAGCAGCAGCACAGAATTAGGATGGAATTTACAACTCCCAGCTTCTCCCAGAAGAACTAAGGGTTTGGATCCTACATCTGGCACACCAAATTCTACGATGTGCACTTGAGAGAAAGGCCTTCCAAAACATCGAGCTTTGAAAGCAAGCAGGGCTACGTCTATGAGACCCACAAGGCTACCTTAGCCAGCTCGCTAATCTACAAACGTGTACAGCATGTTATCGTACAAAACGTCAGAAAATTAAATCAAGCACAAGGGAAATGATGCAATCAAAAGACAGTAAACACAGGATGTAGGAGGCTGCTGCTGGCATAAAAGCAATGTTTTACAGAAACATTTTTTTTAATAAGTTGAGAGAGTACACTCTAACAATAAATAGTATAGTACAGTAGAAGAACAAAGTTGGAGGTTTTACACTACGTGATATCAAGCTATACTACAAAGCAATAGTAATCAAAATAGCATGGTAAGAAATAAATTAATCTTTAAAAACAGCATAAAAACACTCATAGATCAGTGGAACAAAATATCCCATAAACTAATCCATGGCTACACGGTCATTTAATCTTTGACAAAGGAGGCAATTATACACAATGAGGTAAAGACACGCTCTTCAAAAACTGGTGTTGGGAAAACTGGACAGATACTCGCAAAATAATGAAACTACTTCTTACACCATATGCAAAAACAAACAAACAAACAAAATAATACAAACCAAAACTCATAATGATTTAAAGACTTAAATGTAAGACTTAAAACCATAAAACTTCTAGAAGAGAACATAGGCAGTAAACTCTTTGTTATTACTATTAGTAATTTTTTTCTGATGTAATTTTTTGAATAAAGGAAACAAAATAAAAACAAATGGGACTACATCAAACTAAAATGTTTTGCACGGAAAGGAACTGTCAAAATGAAAAGATAATATACTGAAAGGGAGAAAATATTTGCCTATGAGACATTTGACAAGGGCTTAGTATCCATTTATAAAGAACTCATACAGCTCAACACACATGCACAAAGATATTTCAAAAAAATGTGGTCTGAAGACTTGAATAGGCATTTCTCCAAAGAGGACATACAGATGGTCAATAGACATATGAAAAGAGAGCCAATGTCACTAATCGTCAGAGAAATGCAAATGAAAACCACGATGAGATATCACCTCACACCTGTCAGAATAGCTATCATCAATAAATCAAAAATAACAAATGTAGGTGAGGATGTGGAGAAGGGAACCCTCCCTTGTACACTGTTGGTGGGATTGCAAATTGGTATAGCCACTCTGGAAAACAGTTTGGAGTCTCTCTGAAAAATTAAAAATAGAACTAACTTTTGATGCAGCAATTGCACTTCTGGGTGTTCATCCAAAAAAAACCTGAAACACTAGTTCCTTAAGATCTGTGCATCCCTATGTTCATAGCAGCACTATTCACAATGCGCAAGATATGGAGGCTACCTAAGTACCCATCAACAGACAATTGAGAAAGAAGTTATGGTACATATACACAATGAAATATTCAGCTATAGAAAAAAATGAAATCTTACCACTTGCAATGATATGGATAGACCTAGAGAGTATTATGCTGAGTGGAATAAGTCAGAAAGAGAAAGAGAAATACCATACACTTCACTTATATGTGAAAACTAAGGAACAAAAGAAACGAACAAACTAAAACTAAACGAAACAGACTCACAGATAAAGAAAACAAACTAGTGAATTGTAAAACAATCTCAGGGATTTGGAGTATAGCATGGGGTATACAGTCAATATTATTGTAATGCTTGTGTCTTATGGGTGCTAGGGCAATCGGGGATCACTTCATGGATGGTAGAACTTTTAACTTTTAACATTTTTTTTTTAAAAAGCATAGTATAGTTAATACAAAAACCAGTAACAGTCATTTAGTATCAGTGTCCTGTCATGTATTACTGCGCTGTACTTCTAGGTGACTGGCAGCACAGTAAGTTTGTTTATACCAGCATCACAACAAACACGTGAGTAATGCATTGCAGTATAACAGTGCAATGTCCCTCACCAGTAGGACGTTTTTAGCTCCATTATAATCTTTAGGGACCACCACCAAATTTGTGGTCTGTCATTAATCGAAGTGTGCTCTGCCCATTAGCCCTCTCCTGCGTAAACTCTGGCAAATACCGATCTTTTTACTGTCTCAATAGTATGGCTATTTCCAGAATGTCATATACTTGAAATCGTAATCGTATATTATGTACCCTTCTCAGATTGACTTGTTTCACTAAGTAATATGCATTCAGGTTTCCTACATGTGGTTTCATGACTTGAGAATTCATTCCTTTTTAATGCTAATTTTATTCCATTGTCTGCATATACCACAGTTTATCCATTCACCTATCGATGGGTGCTTCTTGGTTGCTTCCTAGTTTTGGCAGTTAAGACTAAAGCTGCTATAAACATCCATCTGCAGATTTTTATTATTTATTCATTTTTTAAAAATTATTTCTTTTTATAGTAACATTGGTAACGAAATACAATAGGCTTCAGCTATTCATCTGCAGTTTTTTGTGTAGACATAAGTTTTCACTAACTTTGGGTAAATACCAAGGAGCGCAATACTGATTGTATGATAAGAGTATAATTAGTTTTAGACGAAAATGCCACACCATCCTCCAAAGCGGCTTTACCATTATGCATTCCCTCCAGCGGTGAATGAGAGTTTCTGTTGCTCCATGTTTTTGCCAGCATTTGATGATGTCGGTGTTCTGGATTTTTGACCATTTCTAATAGATATGTAATGACACCTAACTTTAATTCAAAATTCCTATTAAAAATGAGGTGCATCTTTACATATGCTTGTTACTCTACATTTCCCTTCTTTGGTGAGGTGTAAAACACATGCCCAGCACACGGGTTATTTCAGCCACATTTATATTAACGGCAAATAAAAACAAACAAAAAAAAACACGAAAATTTACATGGTCCCAGAGAATTCAGATTAGGATTCATGATAGTATCAGTTATTTCAAATCCCTAATAATATTTTACTCGTTTCCATTAATAGTCAATAAGTAATTAAAGAACAATAAATGATAGGTTATGCTTACAGTTTATGTAACATCAGACTTATAAAGTACAGGCCAGTGCCACAAAAGTTTGCTAACAAAGATTTCTGGAAGGGTACACATTTGATGACAGAACTTAACACCTGTATTACAGAGGTTGAGTAGATGACTCAGAGAAAGAGGAAATGTCGTTTATTGTATGGATATGCATATGAATCTACCCCAAACTTCCTAAACAAAAAGAATCGGTTTTATGATGCATATAGACAAGACAAAAAAGTATATCGACGTTTCCGGGCCCCTCTCCGCTTCCCCTCCGCGCATCTCAGCATCCTCGGGGCCGAAGCGGGCGCCGTGCGTCTAAGCTCTGAGAACTACAGGCCCCAGGAGACCTTGCGCGAGACAGCGCGATGCCGGCGGATGACAGGTCGGGACGAGGCGTCAGCGCGCGCGCGCGCCGGGCGGGACTTCCGGGCTCGTGCCGGTGGCGGTGCTTGCTGCTCTCGGCGTCTTTTCATCCCGACAGAGACCGCGCGGGAGCGTTGTTTCGAGATCGAGCTGCGGGGCCCGAGAAGGTGCTACAAAGTCGTGGTTCCCGCCGCTCAACGCGGAACAGAAACTCGGCGACGCCGCCCGGGTGACCCGATCCAGGGCTGGAACAGGGACAGCGC